>NC_037639.1:1575000-1930000 GCF_003254395.2 Apis mellifera
GTTGTTTGATAAGTTACATAAAAAACAGAAAAAAGAAAATACTAAAAAATGATGAGTGAAAGGAGTGAAGCAAAGTAAAATAGTTAAACTCCGCGATTAATGCGGTTGGTTAACGCGGTTAACTCGGTTGAAAATATATATGTATTTTTTTAAATTTTAACGCTAACAAAAAGAGTAAAAAAAAAAAAAAAATAAATAAATGAAAACAAAGTTAAAAAAAAAAATAAAGGGAACGAGAGCTGTGCGCAAATCGAGTGTGAAATTGAAAGCATGGAGAGAAGGGGGGTTGGGGGCGCGACAATTTATTAAATATTAAAACCTGGGAACAGATATCTATTTGTAAGTTATACTTGCTATTTATTACCATTATTGACATCATTATTTTTTGTACGATTACTATTATCGTTCTTATTATAATTATTAACTAAACTTATATACATACTTATATATACCGAGTATCGGCGATGCCGATATTGCGTACAAGAAAAAGTATGATCGATTTATATGTTTCATCAATGATGAGAATACGCGATCATAAATTTTGACGTCCTCCTACCGCCTTCGAGATGTCCACCGATGCGTCGTCGATTCTTTCCACGCTTTAGTAGTTAACGTATACATACATATTTATCTACTACCTATGTACTGTTCGCCAACGAATCGACCAAAGATATTTCTGTTACCAAATGTTTGCGAACTGTCACTCGATTTAATTCGAGTATATCTATTTATACAATATATTCTCTCTTTGTCTTGAGTGTATCAAAGCACCTATTACGCGCACACTACAAAGAATCCCGTCTCAAAAATCGTCTTTATCGCTTTTTGAAAATATAATCGACATATATTTCACTCGTAACGCGAAACCTTCGAATATCTCAATTTTTGTTATTATTTCAAACCGAACAGAATAAGAATGAATGATAATTTTGTAGTTTCGTAAGCATGCAAAGCTTTATTTCATTCACTGATCGTTTTTATTTTTATAAATTCAAGCAAGGCGGATCTGACAATTTTTGGGCCGGTATTCCTCATTATTTTTCTGTAAAGTTGTCAATAATAAAAGGGTTTATTTTCGAAAAATTATCTCTGTTGATTGTTCTTATTGAAATGATATATTGATATAAGTACGAGCGATTTAATTATATCACATTTATTTTTATTCGTTAATTTGTTTTTCATTTAAAAAAAAAACTTAAAATTAGCTGGACAAAAGAATTATTAAGATGGACCAAAAAAAAAAATATATATATATTATAAGATTTTTTGTTCTTTCGTTGCTATTACTATTACTATTATTACTACTGTGCTACTACTAGATATTACTATTCTATCATTATCATCAAATTATTACATCATTATCATTATTATCATGATTTTCATCGTTATTATATACAATGATATTATACCTAGTACGTTACGTACTGAATTTTTCAATTAAAAAAATTCGTCAACTATTCACAAGAAATGAAGACTGCTATAAAAAAATATAAGTGACACAGTAAATGAAATAACGAGAAAATATATGATTAATCTGTCTTATCGCACACTCTTAATTTTTCTATTTACACTTGACGAATTAATTTCGGTATATTACGGGTTTCTTATAACAGTTAAGTCGATGAAAAAATCTGAGACAAAAGAATAAGAAAAACTTCCAAAGAAGAAATCACTTCAACGAGAAATGCTTTTGTTTTTTGTAAAGCGATGATAACTCGAAGCAAGTAATAGGTATGATATAACGAACGTCGCAAACATTCCAAAGAAAATGATTATTTGTATTTGAATATTACTGTTGGTAAGTGACTGGCAGGCTAAACATTTTTGTTACGCGTTTGATTATCATTCGATCTCGTTACACTAGTTGACTTTTCGATCTCGTTTATATATATTCGAGTTAAGATAAGACTGCGTATAAAAATTGACACGCGTATTAACGTCCTGAAAATTGTTCCCGTTAAATACATATGTCATGTCGTTAAATACGAACGTTTATTGCGCATAAAAATACTAGATTCCGTTGACAATATTCGATGGATTTATTTGTAACAATCGATGAATATAACGAACGATCGAATATCTTATATTAATGAAAATAATTTCATTCGGTTAAACAACTGTTGAAGTAGCAAGCGATATTCAGAGGAAGCAAGCTACATTATATTTCAGGGTGTAGAAATACGCTTATTAAATATACGGTGGTCTATATACATACATACATTTTGCTCGTAAATTCAATAAAAAATTTGTTATAGAATTGAAGTTTGGAGTGTATGGGTTTGCGAAATGTACAAGGCAGTTATAGTTAATTGCTATCAGTGTATTTCTTGTAATCGATACTATTCTACTATACTTATTCTCTTTCTCATAAAATATTGATATTTTTATAATCGCTTTTATTATAGCCTAAGTGTGCAGAAATTAAATAAATATTGAAAATCAGGATTTTGTTTTCATTCATTTCTATTGGTTTATTGATTTTATTTCTTTTTTTCTTTTATCATGTGATTTTCGTTTATTTTTAGTATAATTCTATTTTCCAACAACGATATCTTCTGAATAATAATCTGATGATACTTCGATATTATCGTACCAACAGAAATAGTCGGTTATCATTATTACGCGTGACACATTGTTTTACCATGAAAATTAGATTATTCTATTATTCTATACTGCCATGAGTTAACTTTGCTGCCATACGAGATAATTTTAATCGAAAGTGAAATTTTTAACGATTTATAAGAAAATTCTGTTGTCACCGAATAATAATGTTGTATCTCTTTAATGATTATTAGCCTAAAGCTTATCGGTGGACGTTCAAAACGAGAAAATGGAAGGAGGGCATCAAAAATTCCAAACAAATATACGACACATTCATTGGAACAATAATTGAATGATAGTAAACTGTTGAGAGCAATTAACCTCGCGAACATTTATTTCCTGTCGTGTAAAAAAAGGATTGTTGTTGAAAATTCATTTTTCTCACCCAATTTAAAAATTTTCTCTTTTAAAAAAGTATTTTTCGATTCCGTACGGCTTCCTTTCCCTCCCTTTTTTTTCTTTTTTTTTCTTTTCTTTTCTTTTCTTTTTTTCCCAAACAGTTTATCAAGGAAACGTTTTCGAAATTTGTTACGCAAAAAAAGAGAAAATGTAAAATATAAGTATCTTCATGTCAATTAATCTAGGGAACATCAAAGACAAGGATAATACCTTGCACACTGAGAAAACCCTTATTCCACAAGTGTTTTTTCTACCACTTGACGTACTTTCTAATATGCATCCACTTATAAAAATCATTCGTCCACTATTTCTGCTTGGCAGACAGAGAAAAAGAAAAAAGCAGAGACAAGGAGAGACAAAGAGAGAGAAAGAAAGAGAAAAAGAGAAAGAGAAATCAAAAGAAAAAAACATATTATGTGTATGTATTTGCATGTATGTATGTAAAAACGAAAGAATACGTATGTATGCATGTGTTTGCAAATATGTGAGAACCGAAGACAAGAAGATGGTTTTTACACAACAAGGGATTTAATATTTCGATTGACATTTATAGAAAAATAAAATCTAGAATTTTTATTTTGATTTTATTAAGAATCATTTCAATGACATTACAACAGTTACACTCATCATGAATCTAGTCATACGTGTTTAAAACTATTTTAAAAATGATATTTTGCTTTTCTATCTGATAGTAGTGATGTGTGTGCGTTGTGAAATATACTTATGTTCTGATTTTTTAATATGAATATTTATATCAATATAAATATTGATAATAAAATTATCAAATTATACCTAAACAATAAAAGAAAAAAATGGGACGAAAGGAAAAAATAATTTCGAATTTTTATTTCAAATAAAACTATAAATAAATATAACAGAAAGTAATTTATTCTTTAACGATAAAAAGGTACAAATATGCAACATAAAATATTAAATATTCATGTTAATGCATTTAAGGAAAAATTAAATATATATTCCATTGTATTCTTATATTTATTTTTTATCCAATTGATTTTACATTTACCGAATGTTCCACGTAAAAAGAAATAGAATTCTTTTGTGAAAAATTATTAAAGCTTTCTTTTTATTGAATTATTACAAATTTATTTCTATTATCCAAATTTAAATTTGTTTAACAATATTATTTTCTATAACGTTTTATCATATATCATAATATTAATGCGGTACAAATTACTCTTTTTTCACTTATTAACGATAATAATTGATAATAAATATATACAATGCAAATCTGATTAACATCAGATTACCATCAATATATTCATATCTATTTAACGCATGAAATCATATTTAATTTGTATTATTTAAATTTGTGGCAAATCTAAAAAAGAAAAAAATTAATATAAATTAATCCAATTAATCCCATGATTTAGATCATACAAAAAATATATCGAACTAATTTTAATTTATTTCAATTTTTCATGCTATTAATCATCACTAACGTGATATCAATACTAAACATTTAAAATATAGAATGAGATCATCGTATGCGATCAGCAAAATATTCAAATTGCTATCGAGCTAATAAGGAGATCGATTCTATGTCGTTAAGTGAATATAGTTTTATTAAAATACATAATAATGTATACTAAAAATATATACTTAAAATATATAACATGTAATAATGCAAATATGTCACTGCTGGTCTGGTATTGATCAGGCATTATATTATTAGATAAGTGACTTTTACTCCCATTTCAATTCTTTTATAAAGAATTGTTACGCAATATCAGAAGAATATGATCACCGACAAAAATATCTAATTAAAATTCTATAATAAAATTTGGTGATTCAAAAAATATTCGCATCATAATAAATTACTCTAACCAACAAAACTCACGTTTGAATTTTTTTGTGAAGTAAAAGTTATCATATATACATATTTATTTAATTCAATACATTTCAATTATCAAGATTAACCCTATATTTTCATGATGAATCATGATTAGTTGCGATCGTGTGTCTAAAGCTGCGTTTATATTAATTTTTGGCTGAATAGTAACCTGACCCGATATAGACATGTGATTTTTTGAGATATCGTTACAATTATAGGATATCGTTACAATTATGTATATCTATTTTTTTTTAAATTAATATAACACACATAAAAAAATTATTGATATAATTGCAACGATATTGCAAGTTATTCATCTTATCATCCGTATAAATAGATATCAATAACGTTGAAATGATTTTCTAATCTGATTGTTAGATCAAAAGTTAGCTAAATGCGGTTTAAAGTTTGATGCAAATAGGCGACTTTTTGCCACACAATTTTACATTTGTCTTCTTATTTTTAATTGAAAAAACAAGAAAAGACATACAGTCGCAACGACATTACGCCATTTCTGTGAACAGTGCCTAAACTTCAGTTAGTTAGTTATGGCAATTAAACAACAATGTAAGAGCTTCTAAAAATAATGAAATCAGCCATCGAATAAATAAATGAATGTGCAAGCATTTTTATACGTAAAATCATAATAATTTTTTTTTCCTAGAGAATTTTTGTACCATTTTCATATATTAAAAATAATTGTTTAGAATTTTTTGAAGATTTCATTGTGTCATTGTTCGCTGTGCAAATTTCTCAGTCATATTCAACAAATTAAAAAATATTTAGATTGCTGGAATTCATGTTGTAAATATATCAGATATTCGAATAATTCACAAATGATTATTTAGATATTTTTAATCTCGGATTATAAATATTTTTTGCCTCTTTTTGTCGTAAAAATATATATATATATATATATATATATATATATTAATCGTTAACAATTTTTAAACTGATTCGCTAATTTTTAAGAATTTAAAAATTATTAATCAGGAAATATTTTTCAAATTGAAATTTGATTCATTATTTAATTATAAAAAACATATAATAAAAATATAATATAATTTTATTTAATCTTTCATTGTAATTAATTATTAATATTTTTTGTTCATATATATATTTTTATAAAAATACTAAATAAACAAAAATATAAAATTAATAATTAAGGGTGCAAGAAAATGTATACCATATAACAGAAATCTCCAAATTAAATTATCATTAAATTTAAAAATTGTTAATTAAGTTATAACAATAATAATTAATAAATTATAAGTTTAAGTTATAAGTTTAAATAATGTAAATTTAAAATTTTTTCTTTAATATGTAATCAAATAATATGTAATTGAACTTTCTTTTTTGAATTGTGAACAATTTTTAAATTTAAAATAAAAAAAATAAAAAAATTAATAAATAAATAAATTCTTTTAAGAGATATTTTGATGAAACAAAATTCTGTTACATTCTTCAAAATGAATATTTTAAATAAAAAATTAACGCAAAAATTCCTAAATTAATTTATATTATTCTTATTTTAAAATATATTTATTAGAGATGATACTGATTTTTAGATTCCCAAAATTTGAATTCGAAATTAAAAAAATCTGGAAATTTTAAAAAATCATAAAACTTAAAATCAAAAATAGATTTTTTTTTTTTTTGTAAAAAAATATTTTTCTAAAAAAAATAAAATCTTAATAAATTTTGATTTTCAAAATTTTTCAATTTAAATTAATAATCAATAATTGTTCTTACTTTGAGTTAAATATAAATAATCTTAAATAATCTTTTTTTCTTATGTATTCTATCTTTTCTTCATATATTATAATCAATTAATAAAAAAAACTTATTGTAATGTGTGAATTAATGCATTAGGAATCAAATATTAATTATAATTTAAATTAATTCTTAACAATTATTATTGATAAATTTTTAAGAGTTTCAAAACAAAAAATAATAACAAAATAATAAACTCAAGAAATTTTGAATTTTCGAATCTTGAAACTTTTTTATTTTTGTTTTGCTCCATTCCTAATATTTATAAATATTAAAAATTATGTTTTTGATATATATAAAAATATTGTTTTATCAATATTAAACTTTTGTGAATAGCAAATATACTTGAATATGTGAAAATAATACACATAATATATACAACATATTAATATATATAAATAGGCATATAAATGAAGAAAAAACAATTTTTAAATTTAAAATAAAAAAATCATTGTTGCAATATCACAATATGAGAATTTTCAACTATTATCATTGTTAATTGACAAATAAAAATAGCAATAGCTCTTGTCAAATTTAATCTTGTTAATTTAGTATTATATCTTTATGTAAATGAATACCTTGATAAGAATATATTGAAAAATAATATTTTGAACGCAATTATTATTGAATACCATATTGAATAAAATTACTCAACAAATCACATTGATTTTCAATCTATTCTGTGATATTTTAATTATTCAATGCATAAATTTCATAATGTTTGAAAAAACTATTTAACATTAAAAAATAATAAACAACTTCTAATAAATAACTAATAAGGAATTGATTGATTGACATATATATGTTATAATATTTTATAATCAAAATATTATAATACTTATAACATAATATTTTGTTATAATACTTATAATTATAATATTTTTATTTTTAATTATAATATATTTTTTAATTATTATAATATAAATTATTATATATAATTATATATTATATAATATAATATAATTATAATAATATTATATAATTATATATTATATAATTATATAAATATATATATTAATATATATATAATATAAATTATAATATTAATTATTATTATATAAATTATTTTTAATTATAAATATTTTCTCTTTTACTTTTTCCAATATTTTATATAGAATCTTAAATAATCCTAAGATATATTATTTGTTTAAATCATAATTATTTTGTAAGAAATGGACAAGTACATTTAAATTAAAAAAATATTAAACATTATTATTTTATTTAATTATTTTGTTTAATTTCAATCGTTATATTGTTATATGTTATTATTCGTTTATTTATTAATTAAACTTTTTAAAATAATAAAATAAATTTATAAAAGATTAATTAATCACTAATTAAAGATTAATTAATACAATTTTTATTTCTATAAACGAATAAAAAGTTAAAAATTAAATATAAATTTCAATTAAATAATCAAAAGAAATTGGATTTTTTCATTTATTAGTCAAATAATTACACGATAATAAAAATATTAATAAAAAGAAAATATAATTTTTATTTTTATGAATTAGAAAATTAATAGATTTTTTTTGCCATGGTATTCCATGATATTCCATTGATATTAAAAATAAGTATATATATATATATATATATATATATATATATATATATATAAGTTAAAAATATTCTTATCTAATTCTTTGTTTTATTTTTTATTAGACTTAAGAAGAGAGAAGAAATTAAAAATATAATATATTTCATAATAAAATTTCTAGACTCCTCAGCTTTGCACCCTTTTAAAAATAATTATTAATTTTATATTTTACTGAAAATAAAATATAAAAAGGAATACTAATAATCAATTATTAACTATGATAAATGTATTTACTATTAAATTTTGTATTTCAAACTATCAAGGAAAATATCATTACATCAAGATAAAATAAAAAATTTAATCATATTACTATACTTATTTTGCATTAAAATTATTTACACAAAAATATTTTTGGAAAATAATATAAGTTTCAAAAATTCAATATTGAATATGAATATGAATAAAATTCTTTATTCAAAAATTAGAATTATTTTGATTTTTTATTATTTTTATTAACTTAACGAATATTACTATTGACTCTACATTTATATAATTTTGATTAATTGCTTATTCATTAAAATTAGATCAACCTATGTATAAAAATACAGCTAATTAAAACATAAAAAAAAAATCATAAGAATCAAGAAAAAGAAAATGTTTTAAATTTTTATTTTCTTTGGCAACTATTACAATATTATAAAATGTTATAATTAATATACTTTCACTTCCGATATATATATATATATATATAAAATATATATATATATATATATATATATATTTATATTTTATATATATATATATATATATTTATATTTTATATATATAATATATAAATATAATTGTTATAATATAACAATAATAACAATAATAATTATTATATATATAAAATATATATATATATATATATATTTATATTTTATATATATAATATATAAATATAATTGTTATAATATAACAATAATAACAATAATAATTATTATTATTATTATAATTATAATAATAATAATGATAATAAAAATATATCATAATAATAATAATAGCGATTTTAACAATAATATATTTAGTATCATGTATAAATATAAATATCGGATTATGAATATTTATAATTTCAATTGATTTACATATGATTTTAAAAAGAAATTAAATAAATATAAATAAATAATTGTTGGCAATGAACATATTTATTGAATTTTATTTTATTATTTTTATGGTCATTAATTCTTCAAATTCGATGTTTTAACTTAAAAGCATATAAAAGCATCAAACTTGTATTCAATTTAATTCATTAAAATTAAATACTCGCTTTATACATATTCATTTACTTTTATTTTCAATAGAAAACATTTTTTTCCAATAGAATTAATATTTTTTATTTTGTTCTTTTAATGTTTGAAAATAAAATTAAAATTTAGTAATCGAATTTATTATTTTTTTATCTCTTAATTTAAAAAAAGATTAGAGTTTTCATCATATTTTTTTATAATTTTTAAATTTTTATTTGAATATTTCATATTTTATATTTAATAATAATTTAATAATAATATGTTTAATAATATTTAATATTTTATGAAAACCAAAAATAAATCTATTATATATAATATATTTTCATTTTAAATAATACATTAATATAAAAATGTTAATTAATATAAATTTCATTAAAAATATTATATATCAAAATTACAAATAGTTTATTAAAAATCTAATATAAAAAATGATACATTTTGAAAAAGAGAATAAATTGAAAATCTTTTAAAATCATATACTTGTATAAAATATTAAACTTATAACTATAATTGAAAACAGTGCAATAAATTAAAAAAAATTTGAAAAATATTCACTATCATACAAAATTTTTATTATTATTTATGATAATTATTATTGTGATTATTATTTAATGATCATTCAAATTTCAATTTAACTAAAAACTAAATGTTAAATAATCGATCTATATTCTTATACATATAGTATTGATGATAATATTGATACAAATTTATTAAATTGATGTGGTAATAAATCAAGATCGTAAAAAAATGTAATTATTTTATTCAAAAATAAGTTTTTAAGATAATTATTTTATATTTGTTTAATATAAATGAATTTCCAAGATTATTATGTTAAAAATAAAATTTTGTAAAAAAAAAAAATGTTTATAATTTCAATTTATACTTTATAAATAAACTCATTCCATTACTAAATCAATACTAACTGTATATTCTGTGTAATATAAATACATTTTATATAAAATTAAATATTAAGTGTTTTTACATATATGTACTTATATATATATATGTGTGTGTGTATATATTTATATATATATATATATATATATATATATATATATATATATGTGTGTATATATTTATGTATATTTCATCTAATATTAAACATCATGCTTATAAACAAGCATTAATTAACCCAAGAATAGGAAAAATATATAAATACAGACAACAAATCAATTTAACAAATAAGTAATTTACTTACATATACATAGAAGTATTTATGGGACTAGTATCGGCCAGAATGAAAGTAGCAGAACACCGTATTTATTATGTTTATTCCAATTGTCAATAATATATTATTATAATTATTGGACAAAAATTTTAAATATTTCTTATCACGAAATGTTATCAATTCATAACATTTATCATTCTATTTCATTTTTTATTTCAATTTCTAGAGAAGCTCATTAAGAATGGTAAATGTGCGATATTAATATAATAACAAGATTAAAAATATATTTTAATATTAATAATAAAATGCTAATTAATCTGCTATTTTATCTATGCAAGATAATAAAGATGATGTTTGATAGTTGAGAACGAAACAGAAATAATTTAAACTGTAATTGAACACCAATATTGTAATAATACAAGGTCATATCGACTAAAATTGTAAGGTCATTGCTTTATTTCGCGGAACTTGTAGTCGTTAAATAAGACTCGACCGTTCGATTGATGAGATAATCTGCACTGTTAATATCGCACGAACATCTGATAATTGTGTATATCACAGAGAGTTGCGCGTTGTCCTTTTCTATAAAACTTTCATAAGATAATCACTGACCATATAAAATAGAATTAAAACTAATCAATAATGAATTCTGATTCTCAGGAAATATGTAGTATTTATGAATATATAGTATTTATAGCTAGAATTTATATTTATATTTAAAAAGCACATTCATTTTTCTATAGTTATTTATAATCACGGTTGCATTAAGTGATGTTTTTTACTTATGTTATTAAATAATTCATTTATTTTCAAATTATAGATTTAAATTATTATTTTAATCTTTAAGATTAATTACTCAATTAATTATATTTAAAATTTCTTTTGTACTATGGACATTCGCTATAATTAGATATAACAATACAATTCTATTACTTTTCTTATTTATAATTACTTATAATGCAACGCACAACTTTCAAAAGTTTATCTTCCATGTTTAAAATACATTTGTCACACATCGACTGTCTTGAAATTTTTTGTCGGTATTGCAGATATCTTCATTTATCATTCAATTTTGGAAAAAATACAAAGATATCAGCACTGATACAATATTTCATGATAGACATCATATATGTTATATATTATGCACAAAATTGCACTTACACTCCTTTTAAAAGAGGTTCATTATCTTTTTGTGATTTTAGTTTTCACTTTAAATATAGAATTTAAAGTGATTTTACATAAATTATTTTTAATTAAACATCATATGATATATGATTTGGACATTTTTTTTAAAAAAAGTAAATAATAATTTAGAAAATAATTTACATGATGTCAGTAATAGTAAAAAATCAGTATATATTAATTTGATATAATTTTTAAATTAATAATTCATATAAGTGATATTTTAAATATTATAACCGGAATTATTTAATAATAGTGTAAGCAGAATTTTTAAAAAGTTTGTGTCTTTATAGCTAAACGGAAAGAAATGAATAATATGGTAGTGTTATAAAAGTATATATAAATATATATAGAAATTCATATTATTAAGGTTTGATATTATTCCATAAATTTTAGCAATTTTCATAATCTTTCAAATTCAGAAAAAATGAATTTAACTTATTTTTAGGATTTTTTATAATTAAAATATCATAAAATATTCATTTATTTTATATAATTTTTTTTAATATTAAGTTGATAAGATATTTTATTAAAGATACGCAATTTAAATTTAGTTTCATAAAGTTATTGCTAATTTGATATAAAATATTTATTTTTATTATATAAGTTTAATTTATAATAAATTAATTTTCTTTTATAATAATATTATTTTTTTTACAACAATATTTTTCTATCCAATAAGAATTACAATTCTATTAGTCATTCAATATTATTCGATATTTTATTTTCTAAAAAAAGCTTATTATATCAAATATTAAGATTTTATAATATCTTTATTTTTTTTTTGTTATTCAATATCTTATATATAATATATATAAATTTATATATTTTTTATATATAAGTATAAACTATAACTATAAACTATCTTTTAATTTGATTATAAATCGTTTTATTCTTAAAAAGTAAAGAATATATACGTAATAAATAGAACGACACAAAAGATAATAAAAATATCTTTAGTTCAATATAACATTTATTTTTATGTTTTTTTATTTAATTTAGTAAATCTTCTACTTTCATAAAAAATACTTTTATTTAAATGTATTTAGTTTAATTAAATACAAATTCTATGTGATTTATATTATATTATAACGGAATGAATATGCAAAAAAGTAACAAAAATATTTTATATAAGTGCTTAAAACTTACATGTATAATAATTGAATATTGAGACAATTGATCATTATTTATGCATTTTAAACAATATTCTATGACAACAAAATTAAAAGAATACAAAGAACCTCTTTTAAATGTGAGTCTTATTTATTAAGTATTCATCACATAAATTGTAATCAATTAGGAATTCGAAAACTAATTGTTCGATTTTTCTTATCGATAGATATTAGGTGGATTCGTTTATAGAACGACCACAGTCACGTGTGTAGATTAGCAATAGTGAATCGTAGTATAGAATCTTGTACCGTAAATATTCTTCTCTTCGAATTTGAAAATGAATTCGTTGATTCGTATACATTTAATACGAATTTGAATATACATTCGTAACAAAAATCGAATTGTGGAATGAAACGGATTAAAAAAAAAATTAATGTATAACCTTGAAATACTATTTTGGACGCATTTAAATATATAACATTGTCGATAATGGTAAAAAATATTTTTGAAACATAATTCATTATATTGTTGGATGTTATCGTATTATCGCGTTATCACTGCTGTCATTTACACATTACATACAAAAAAGCATAATTTCATGAAAAAGAATATCAAATTTAATATTATTGAAGTTGACAAGTATCACGTTAATCGATCATAAGCTATTATTTATTTAGAATATTTTCTTTTTATTTTAATAAAAATGAATTTTTTGTATATTACACATTACTATATATATTTACATATATATTTACTTATTTATATTCAAAAGATTATACATGAATTTTTTTATTTCTCAAATCGATCAAATATAAGGGAATTGACTCAAAATCAAAATAATACTTTAATTACATAATTCAAACAGACAATCAAGCACAATATTTTTAAATTGAATTTCACTCAAATATTTTAACTATACTTTATTTTTTGAATTTAATATCTAATTTTTCTTATGTACATACGCACACATTTTTAATATTTGTGAATATTGATAATACTAATATATAACTGATGAAACATGATCGTAATCATTTTCTTACATAAATAAATATATTTAACTACACATTATGATATACTAAATTAGAGAAAATACTGATATACTAAATTGAAATTTTGAATGCATTCTATACCTTGCAAATATATAGATATATTCTAAATAATAAATTATTCAAAATCTTTACATATACTATACAGGGTCTTTCAGAAATAAGTGGCCAAACTTTAGAAACGTATTCTACTCATTGTGTTATTAAAACAAAATTATATCAACATAGGATAATAAATTATGTTTTGGAAATGGTTTGTACGGATTTATAATACAAAATTTAACATTTTATTAAATGAAATCGTATTTTCATTGAACAAAGTCATATATTGATTAATATATTGATCTTTACTTGCTCATTAAATAAATTATTTATTGATTTGATTATCGATTCCAGAAAGTACTTCTTTGTATAAAAAAGAAAAAATGATAATTATAGACGAGAAAGATCCAGACTTTAAGAAATATTTCCTGCCCTTTTTCGATGAATAGAAATATGAATAGAAATAAAAGATATATTATACATTGTTAAAAAAGCATATATTTATTTTTTATTTATATTAATATTGATTAATTTTTTATAAGTTTGAAATAATTTTTATTATCTCAAGAAAACATTGGAAAGAAAACATAAATAATAAACTGAGAATCTAATTTCGATATTATTTCTATCTTAATTTCATTTATATAATTTATAATAAATATCAATATCATTATTTTTACATTATTTTTGCAAAAAAGAAATTAGAATAGAACTTATCTCTAATAACCACACAAATTTGTTTCAATATCTAATATTAGCATAATCAATGTTTTTATTTGTATATTCTTTTTTTAACTTTTTTTTCAAATAGAAAAAATATAATAAGTAAGCTTTAATAAATGATATGTATATTTTTTTACTTTTGTCAATAGTTAGTTTAGAAATACTGAAAAATAAAAATAAATAATTGACTTTTTGAAAATTCAGAATGTCAAAATATTGTGATCTAACATGATCATAATCAATGAAATTTTCTTCTATCTAATTCTCATATTGCTGAATTTTTTTTTATTATTTTTCTTTATGTCTAGTATATTTTTTAAATTACTTATAATCAATCAATCAACAAATCTATATATTTATTTTATAAAAAAATTTATCAATTTTGATAATCTGATCTTAATGAAAATTTATATGTATGTAAAGTATAATTACACATAGAATAATCTATTTTTCGATAGGAAATCTCTTTGAGTATATGAAATCAATTTCTAGATTTTTATCATTTTTTAAATATTATATAAATTTTAATCTTTTATATAGAATAAAGGAATATTAAAAATCTAATTATTTTATAATTTAAAATTTTATTCTATCTAATTCTATTAAAAAAAACAAAAATACTATTAAATAAATACTAAATAAAATAATAAAAATTGCTTTATATATAATACATTATGATCTATTATATGTAGATATACGATATACAATATTTCATATAAAATAGAATTATTGTTTAATTGATTTTGATAATAAATTATTAATTGAATTTTTATAAAATATAAAAGGTTTTTGTAATTAACGGTGTATATTATGTAATTTAGACAATTTTTATTAAATGAAAATAATATGATAATGATCTTTAGAAATCTAATAAGTATTGATAAATAAGTTTAATAAGTTAAAATAGTATATAATAATTTATTCAATATTTTCAATATTAAAATCATTTTGTAATATTTTAAAATTAAAATATTTTGTAATCGTATTACATAACTTTTGATTCGTCGATTCGAATCATTAAAAATCATTCATATAAATCAAATTTTGATCAAATAATTTAAAACTTAATAAATTAATCTAATTCTTATTTAGTTATCTATTTTTTTAATTCGATGTTTTCAATTATATTAATTATCCAAAATCATAGTTTCAAGCAATTGATATAATAATTCGCTTTCAAATAAATTAATATTTTTTAAGCAATATTATTATTTATTTTTTTTTTTATATTCCCAAAAAATGTTTATATACAATTTTACTTTTCAATAATAGATCTTTTATTTTTTTTTTATTTTTTATTATAATTGCTAATATTCCAATAATCTTATATTTATTATATAATTGTCACAATATTTGAGTATCAAAAATAACAATCATAGATCCAATTTTATCTAATTTTCATTTAAGTAACGCTATTATTACTCACTAAGCAATTTTTATCAAAAATAATAGAAGATTATTAATAATGTTTTTTTTTTTTGATTTTTCACAAATACATTATCTTTATATTGATATATATATATATATATATATATATATATATATCCATAAAATATCCATTAGAAGATGTTTTCACGTAAAAGTTTATTTGAATGATTTAAGATCGATTGAATCAGTCAATTGACTAAAATAATCATTATAGCACATAATAAATGAAAATAACTCTTTCCATTTCTTGTGTAAATTTTGAAAATTCGAAAAAAATGCTATGCAAGAATAAATTATAATTAACATAAAAAAATTGAAAATCTTTGTTGAAATAAAAAAAACATCATGTTTGAAAAATATGTATTCATTTATGTATGTTTTTTATTAAATAGAAATATTTTATCAAATAGTTCATTTATAAAGAATAATTATTTATTATTATTCTTTTATTTGCTATAAATTCAGTAATTATTTAATCATTCTAGGAAAAAAATTTATTTACTTTAAATTGAGAGAGAAAAATATTTTTTTGATTAATTAAGTAATATAATACGTTTAATCGTTTTAAATTTTTTCATTAAAAAATCCAAAATAATGTATGACATAAAATATAAAATTGGATATTTGGAAATTTATTGGAAAAAAGATATAAAATAAAAAAGTTTATAAATAAATATAAAAAAAAAGTTTATATAAGAACTTTCACATAAAGAAAATTCGCATAAATAAGAAATAAGTTTTGAAATACCATATTCTAACAATAAATAGAATAAGGATCTAAGTATATTGTTCAAGTATTATGCGCCAATAAAATCATTTCCTCATTATTTTCTGTTGAAATAAGAAATAAAATAATAAAAAAGAAGAAAGAAATAAAATTTATATATATAATTTATATAATTTATAATAATGATAATTCAATTTTTCCTTTATTAATACATTGAGAGAAAGAAAACCGTTTAAAAGTTAAATAAGACATAAATACATTATACACTATATAAATGAGTAACAAATTTTTTATCTGTGTATAGAATATAAATATATTTAATAAATGCATAAATATAAATAAAAAAACATTAATACAGTACAAAAACTGGTTTTTGCTATTAAAACAAAAAAATCAATTTAATTAATATTTTTTTGTAAATGTATATTGACAATTAAAACAACATTACTTATCATATATTTTTATTATGCACGATTTCACATTCATAAGAGCTTCGATAATTTTTGTTATTATATTGCAATATCTTCTTTCCTATTTATTGCTAAAATAGAAATCAACAAAATCGAAATACATATGAGCAATCATGTTGAAATCATACTTGTCGCTTCATAAAAAATGACTATTAATATTCATATCTGTTATTTATATAGTAATTAAAAAGAAAATTCGTAATAGGAATATTATAGCCTGTTAAGAAATTAAATTTCACAAAAAATTGAACATTAATCTCCGTTGAAATCATGAAAATATAGAAAGAAAAGTCGAATTGTATATTAAGTTTAACAATATTCGTTTCGAAATAAAAATGATGTCAAAAAAAATTTAATAAGAAAGAGTATATTTGTACCACACAATTATTAGCTAGTGATTAATTATTCTTGTCAACAATTTTATATATGATATAACATTATAGATGAAAAAATTTTAAATTTTCTATTTATATTAAGAAGAAAAATAGATTTGTTTTACTAATTTTTTTTAACATCTATTGAAAAAAATAAATGTTTGATCTAATTAAAAAAAAACAAAATACAAGAAAATTTATCGAATATCATTTCCTACTTATTCGTTAATTAGTATTCAAAGAAACAATAAATTTAAAATTATTTTATTTTTGATAAATAATTTTGAAATTCCATTTTTTTTTAGAATTAACAATTTATCGAATTAATTTGCATTCAATTTTATAAATGTTTCATTTGATATTTAATTCTGTAAAATATATAAAATTAGTTTTTATCAAAATATCAATTATTCTAAGAATTTAATAAATAATTAAAAAATTAAGCTACTATATCACACATACACACACACACACACACACACACACACACACACACACACACACACACACACACACACACACACAAATTTTAAAAATAATAAAATAATAAAAAAAAATTAAATTTTAGCTTTGATTTTTATTTCAATTATTATATAAAATTTTTCAAATTTAATTTAAAATTTTTTAAAATTGATGTTGATATTAAAGATTTTATTAATAATTACAAATAGATTCTAGAAATTATAATTAAATTATTTTTTAATCCAAAGAAAATCTATAATTCAATTTAAACATATTGATGACTAAATGAAAATAATTTTCAAACAATATAATGATGAAATAGTGACGAAAAAAATCTTATCAATGTAAATTTACCGTTTCAAACTTTTCCATAAATTAATTTTCAATAAATAAAAATTTTCAAAATAGATCAGACAACATGATATATTATGTATACTATATATTTTTACAATATTTTAATATATTTCAATTCTTCAGCATCTGATTGTGCATAAAAAAAATTTTTTATAAATTAACAAAAAAAAAATGGAAATTTCATGATATCACCAATCACCAGAAAATAAATGACGACGAGTGAAATACATTTCTAAAAATATTTCACTGTGAACATCGAGAGGAAGATGATTATAGTACGAAAAATAAAAGAAAGAAGGAAGAAAATGTGAACATTGTGTTAGCGTGAAAGAATTGTAAGATGTATGAATGTCATAGATATTACCATCTATATTTACTTACTATCAAATAGTTGTGTAATTATTTTAAATCAAGACTTTAATGCTCCAATAAAAATGGGGGGAGGGAAGCAAATAGTAACATTTAATCGATAACAAAAAAAGAAACTAATTGATTCTAACTCTATTCTATCTCTATATTCTTCTACCGATTATATTTTTCTAATTATATTTGTACTTTGAATTATAAACTGTAATTAACTAAGCACTAATTAAGCACCTTTTCGTGCTTGTATAAAACCAGAAAAAAATAAAAAAGTAAATCAAGGTTGTCAGCAAGAAGATAGGCGATAATGAGTATAGAAATATTTAAGGTGTATGCTTCGAAAAAAAAAAATTAAATAATGCTGTAAAAAAAAAAAAAAAAAATGATAGAAAAGCGACTCGTATTATTTTTTTAACGTTGAAATTATGTTGCTCGTTTTTCCATATATATCTAGTCTATTTTTCTTATGGATCTTAATTTTTCAAACGTTTTGTACGCCAATAACATATAGATGTATACATGTATTATTAAAAAGAAAAAGAAGAAAAAATAAAAAAAAAAGAATATGTAAAAAGAGATTGAGAATAATAATCAAGCGATAATATTAAAAGTATCAATGTATTTCGTAAAAATAAATTATAATATACGCATATGAGTAGAACATGTATTTAATATCGAGTTAATTAATTAATCTTATATATGGCACATATTAAATATATTATACTGTGTTTGCACAAATTTCCATTAAAATCGAATATGAGGACCGTCATTGAAATTTGAGCGCTGAATTTTGCTCTCAATATCTTACAATTCATTATCCAATTCGTTTCTACATATCGTGATCAATCTTATTACAATATATTAATATATGTATTGGTTCTCAGTGAATACATCGACGTCTTTTACGGTTTATTAAAATCCTGCAATATTGCTTCCGTTTTTATAATCAAATTATGAATATATGAAAACTTTGAAAAATATATGTAATCTTGATTCAATATATTTATGAAAAATCAACTCAAAAGTTTTTTTACGTTGTATTATAAAATTAAAGAAATATTTTAAAAATGCTATTAAACCAATCATGTAATTGTTATTAAACATTGATATTAATGAAAAAATATTTACACAATTTAAATAAATAAATTCTTTGAGCATTTTTTTATATTTTCTTATTTTAGATATAACATAATAAATATTCGTTTTTCATGAAATGTATTATATGTTAATTTCAAGAAAGAATATTATAAAACTCAATAATGTTGATATGCAAATACTTTCAAATAAAATAGATATAACCAATTATTCAAATTATACATACATACATATTATAAGTAGAAGAAATTTTAAATGATAAAATTTAAAAGAATATATTTCACAAATAGATTAGTATTCCTTTGCTATATCTGGTTTCTATCTTTTTATTACATTAATAATTTGAATGATTTAACTATGATTCAAAAATAAAAATTTTGATATATAATTTAATATTTTAAAATTAAAATTGATTAAAAAACAAGTGTTATATCTGTCTTATTTTTTATTTTTCGCTTACGAAAATATTTTTTAAAACGATTTTATGGAATTAATAAAATATCATAAAATAAAATGTAAAAAACTTTGTATAATTAGCACTTAGATCTAATATAAAATTTATGAGATTCATAATCATTGAAAAAAAATTTTTATATTTATATTGAATATTAAAAAAATCATTTTATTTATTAATATTATTAATATTTATTAATATTATTAATATTTATTAATTTATTAATTTTTGAAATGTTCATTTTATTAATTTTGAAAACATATTTAAAATGTTATCAAATAACATCTAGCAATAATAATACAAAAACGAACAATAATATTAAAATTCGAAAATAATTATACTGAAAATAATTATCAAATATATTTATCTTGATACGATTTGTTTGTAAAAAGATTTTCTATTTTTCTATATGAATTCACTATTCTCGCAAAATGTTATGCTTCATAATCAGAAAAAAATTGCTGTTGATCGTTATCAATGCTTGTTCTACGAGAAATTTATTATTTTCTACTCGAAAAAGATGTAAGAAAGTAACCTGAGAACCTCTATAGGATATGGTTTTTAAATTATACGATGCAATGATTAATAGAAAAAAAAAGCAAAAAAAAAAGAAAAAAAATAAATAAATTCCATCCTCAATATCTCAATCTCAAAGCTTTAAATAAACCGTAGTCTGTTTTAAATAGTTTTCAAAAATTGAAATGCATTTGTTACGATTGAAATTGCATAAAATATTTCTCATTGAATCTTTGTCGATAATGAACGAAGAAAGTGAAAGTGCGAACACTGCGAAATCAATTGATCATTGATTTAAAATAATACATTTACACACAAAAAAATAAAGCGTAATTAATCTCTTATAAAATGATAATTAAGTATAAATAATTTTTTTGTATCGTGAATATATCTTACATCATCAAACCTTAGCGTTAAATATCAGTCAAAAGAAATGCACACGCATCACTACACGATCGCCATTGAGCGAATAAACTTATTTTGTACATACAAATAACTTAAACACTAAACGATAACTTAACACACATACACAAATGCAAATATACGATACATATTTACACACACAGCATAATATTTCCATAGTCTTGTCTAAAACGAAGAATTATCAAAACTTATATCTATCTAATGTTTATATAATCTAATCTAATTCTTATGAAAGATCAAAAATGATCCATACCGATAGATCGAAACTAATTTAATTTTTCTTATTTAATTAGTATCATTGACCGTTAAACTGAGTCAAGATTGATTTAGTAATCAGATTAATGAGGATTAATCGATTATGTATTGATCAAAAAAACAATTGAAACTTATGCGTAGGCGTGAAAAATTATTTAAAAAAAAAAAAAAAAAGAAACACGTACACGATATTACATACATACATAAAACTATATAAAATATTTACACGATACCTATACACAACTTATATGTATACATATGAAATACACATACATATGCATATATATATATATATATATGCATGGCTGTATGTGTGTGTGTGTGTGTGCGCGCGTGTGTGTGTGTGTGGGTGTTTTTATATATCTATTATATCTCTATATATTACATTATGTGCATATGCATGCATAAGCATAGACATATGTTATATATACATATATACATATGTAATACATATATAAAAATATACTATATAACGTATATTTAATAGCAACAAAAAAAATGCAGAGGTAGAATATAAATTGATAACTACTTCAAGGAATTAAATTTGAATCGCGTTTTAAAACGGGAATGGAGGATTGAGACGAACAAAGATGAAGATAGAACACGAATGATAAAAACTCTTACAGATTAAAAAGGAATTAAGTAAAAAAAGGATTGTGGGCGGGAATGAATAGAAACAAGGAAGTTATGAATAATATAATAATAACGACGATATTGTAAACGATTAAGATAATTTCATAGGGGTACAAATGGATGCGCGTGTAATGTAACATTCAATAACTATTTCCAGGTATTATCAACGAACTGTTGATATAAATTGAATACGTTAAACAAACAAAAACAAAAATCGCAAAATGTTAATATAAATTTTATAAAATATCCAGTATTTTATCCAGTATATATCGAAAATTTTTATAAACAGGATAAACGAAATTAGAGGAAATCCTTTTGGAAAAGTGAAATAATGATTTTCTCATTTCATACAATAGCAAAAAATTTTCCTCTGATGTTTTGTAATTATTATATTATATATACTCGCGCATCTGTGAAATATTTATCCCTTTAAACGCGAATTCACGTTTGTTTCGTTTTTATTATCAGAAGTTTCTATTTTTTCATACTATGATAAGAAACGATAATATTTATTATTACATGCATGTACGTATGAGCGTATGATGATATGCGAAAATTAAGTATAAATGAGAAATGGCAAGAAAGAGTCCGAAAGAATTAAGGAAGAATGAAATAGGAAGGAAGAATAGAAAAGAAAAGAAATAAATAAAAAAAGCGAATCGTAATAAAGGATAATGTTGGAATTAATAATGATGTTTAACGGTAATTTAATTACGAATGTGTTATTTGCTATCTTATGCATATTAAATGGCATTAATAATATCGATAGTTATTAATTAATATCAATTCTTAATTAATAGCATTCGATAGAAGGAAAAGAGAAATTGCGATAAATTAAAGTTACAAGTTGCATGGTATGAATTATAATATGCAGACGAAATTTTGTAAAAGATAAGAGAAGAAAACAATGTGTTTATATGAATATAACGACAGACAAAAGAATGAATAAAACGATAGAAAGGAAAAGAAAGAGAGAGAGAGAGAGAGAGAGAGAGAGAGAGAGAGAGAGAGAATAAGAAATAATTTTTTTCTTGTTATAAACTAAGTGTGCCTAGTCAATAGAATATATCTCGTCAATTTTAATATTATACATATACATATATATATATATATATATATATATATATATATATATATATATATATATATATATATATATATAATATATTATATATTATTACAATTATATTATTTAAACTTGATACCGTAATATAATATGAAATCTCGGACATGAAAAAATAATAATATGACAATGATTGTGCTGTGTTGTACTACGAAATGTTGGCCTGTGACTATATTTCTAATTATTATTATACACACACACACACGCGCGCGCGCGCGTATAAAAAATATAAATCGTACGTATGTATATAGTATATATATATATATATATATATATATACATATATACACAATTATATAATGTATATGTACATGTAACGTATAAAATTTTTAATATGTAAAATCATGAAAGCGCTGAAATTTCATTTTAAAATTAATTTTCTCTGCAATTTTCCGATCTAAATAATAAGTTGTTGAAATAAGTTAAAAGATAAAATTGCAATTTGAAGAAGTAGAAGAAATTGAAAAATATTTTTTCTTGAGACTATATTTTAAAAATTATATTTTATTTAATAATAATCATAATACATGAAATAACTTGTTGGTTTACTAAAACGAATCAACGATTAATCATTTTATTATTCGTTAATTATAGATTTCATTAAGAATTTGCTTACAAATAAGAAATTGGTGAGATGTATTTTAAGTGAGAAAAATTGTAAAGATTCTTTCACTAATTCTCCATTTTTCTTTTTAGAGGATACTCGTTTAACATTAGAATTAATAATATATTTTTTAAGCATAAAGAAAATTAATTTTATATAATATTATTTAAAAAAATAAATTAATTTTCATTTATAAAGAATGAAAAAATTAAAAAAATAATATTAATAAGTTCAAGTATTAATTATTTTTTATTTGATAAAAAATTAAAATTATTTTTTTATTTGTAAATTTCTTTTTATTATTTTAAATTTATTTTTTCTTAAAAATTTTTCAATTTTGATTTGTTATTATAAAAATTATAATTATGTATAAATAATGATAGGATTCTAAATATTGCAAAGTATATATCATATATTCAAATACAAATATACAAAATTTAATTATTTAAATATTAAATAATATAATATATAATATAATATAATATATATTATTAAACGTTAATTATATAATTAACGTTTCATATAATAATTATTTATTAATATTATATAAATATTATATAAATATTTATTAATATTATATATTACAATTAATTTTTAAAATATTATAAACTTCTATATTTTTGCAAAATTATTAAAAAAAAATCAATTCTTTCAACGGAAATTAGACGAGTATCCTTCAATATGTTGAAAAAAATATACATAGACATTATATTGTAATTCTGCAGACAACATTAAAATGATTTAATATCAAATAAAAGACACAATGAAAATTATAAATGATTTATAAAAGAACAAAATGATAACAAATTGTTTTACTCTTCCTTTCCCTTCAGAAATTTATTCGAAAACATTTTTGTCTTACTATCAAGAATAATAACAGAACGAAAAATATTCTTATATATGTATAAGTTTAAATAAATATAAAAGAAGTGAAAAAGATAAAGTAATGAGAGAGACAGAGAAAGAAGGTGAGAAAAAGCAAGGAAAGAGAGGAAGATAAGAAGTTTTAAAAGTTTAAAATAAAAATTCGAAGAAAAAAGAGTACATGCTGAACAAAAATTATTTTTTCTAATAAAACTTATCTCATTCTCTCTTTATTATGTCGTATGTTTGATATTGTTAACAATTGGCTTATAAACAATGTTAAAAAAAGGAAAAAGGTATAACAGATCAATAAAATAAAAAAAAAAAAGCAAGAATCAGAAAGATAGAATGAATGTCAATTGTATACATGTATGTGTGCCAGTAGTATACATAAAAATAAGAGAATGAAAGAATACGAAAGAAAGAAAGATTAACGGGTCATATCAAGATTGGCTATGGAATAAGAAGGCTATTTATTTAAAATGTAACTAAATGGTCTGTTTTAATGTGTCACGGGCTACACGTACTGTACTATGATATCTAACAATAAAGTATTTTGTTTGCTTCAAAAAATATTTTATTTTTCTATTTCGCTTTATTTCATATTTAACCATTCCAAATATTATTATATTATTAAGCTTAATAAACTAATAAAAATAAAATATTTTATTTACAAGGCAAGATAGATTAATTAAGATAAATAAAAAATCATGAAAACATTTATTATAATAAATTTCTCAATTAAAAGTATCACAATTGATTGAAATTGAATATTATAATAGTTATTGTCGTGAACAAAAATACAATTATAATAGATTAATGAAATTTAATCAAATTTATATTATTATTATAAACTTAATTTTTTATTTATTTTGTCCTTATACATTATATTATAAATTATTTAGTGAAAAATTCAAACTAATATTTATATTTTTATATGCAATCTATTTTTAATATTTAATAAAATTTATATTATATGTAATTTATTATATTATATGCAATTATGTTTAATAAAATAATCAGCTATTTATAGAAAGATAAAAATAAGAAGCATCTAGAAATAATATTGTTGGAAGAAAAAAATGTAAAAAAAAAATTACAAATTAATTATGTTTATACGTAATAATTCAAAACAAATTTACATTTTTTGATATAATATTCTCTAATAGAATCAAAAAATGAAAAAATAAAAGAAATTTCAAATTCGTCATTTAATTATTTCAGATTAAAAAGTTAAATTATTATATGATAATGCAAAAGTATTTCTAAAAATGCAATAAAAAAAATTTATATAAAAATATTTATCACTATTGTGATTTAAGAAATTATGAGCGCAAATGATGCATATATAACAACAATATATAACAACAATCATCGAATTGTCTATAAATATATACAATATTTAATAATTTTGTTTATTCAAAAAATTTTTTTGTCTTGGAGAAATTTTAAAAATAAATATTTTAACAAAAAAAAAAAGATTATATGAAGAATTAATATATCAAAAATCATAAACAATTTATTAATAATATTATTTATTATTTATTAATAAAGTTAATATAAAGAAATTTATTAAAAAAATTAGCGTAAAAAATATATGAATATGCTATTGTCATTTTGAAAAAATATAATTCAAACTGATGAAAATAAATTTGAGTTAGAACAATTCAACAAGTTCAACAAGTCAAAAAGAAACAACAAGTTTGAAAAAAAAAAAATAAAACGTTTAAAAAATTATTTATTAGCAATTAAATTTGGCTGAAGATCATAAATGGTAAAGAAATTTTTTTGAAATGGAATTGATACAGTAATATAAATTAATGTCATAATGATGCAAAAAAATATTATAAATGAAAATTAGCAATAGTAAAAATAGGTTTTGATAATGGATTTGTATTACAAAATAATGGTCCAAAATATACAATTAAGAAATTTTTTAAATATTTGAATGTTCAATTACTTAAGTGGCTTTTAAGGTCCTGGCTTGAATCTCATTGAAAATCTATGGAATTTATTGAATACAAAAGTAACCACTAATATCTATGTCCTAATATCTTATTAATAACACAATAACTTTTATTTGTTTACACATCCAAACAAACATCATATAAAAAATGTTACTACTTAAAAATATACTCAAGATGAAATATTTAAAAGATTGATATTCTTGTATTCTAAGTAAAAACTTGTATACGAATTTGTATTTAAGAAAATTTAGTTAATACAAAATTTTTAAATAGAGAATAATACTTTCAGTATTAAATTTCACAAATATATTTTTTAGTTTTAATTTGGATAATTTTAAAATTTTAATATTTTTTATAAAATTTTTAAAGCTATAGTGCATATATAAAAGTTGAATATTTAATTAAAAAAACAATTGTATAGTATCTATTGCGTTTTGATTGTGCGTATTGAGTCATCTTATTTTCTCATTCGATTACTCGATTGAATACTTACATATTGAATTTAAAAATTCTAGAATATAATTAAATAATAAAGATTTTATTTTTAATGATTTAGAAAAATTAAATTTCGTTAATGCAATTATTGGTTTTTTTTTTTAATCGTTTAATTTTGTTTTGTTTTTCATTGTATATATATATATATATATATATATATATATATATATATATATATATATATTTTGTTGTAATTTTGATCGTTATAATTTTAATCACTCAAAGATTATTTTATATTTATATTTATATTTATTTACATTCTGTACAAATATTGTAATGCCTAAATATGTTATAGGATATATATTAGGATATATTAGGTCTATCGGAAAGTTCTTTCCGTTTTTGGAATAAAACAAAATACAAATTTTTTCTTACCGCCAATTAACTTTATTGAATAATATAATTGCCATTATTATTAATGATCTCTTGCCAGCGTGAGGGCAATTTATGTATATCCCATTTTTGAAAAATGTTTCATCTTTTGATGCGAAAAATTGAACCAGTGCTTGTTTGATATCTTCTTCATTTTTGAATTTTTTGCCCGTCAAAAAATTTTGTAAGGATAAAAACAAGTGATAATCAGAGGGTGCTATGTCCGGGGAATATGGTGGATGCGACAGAATTTCCCAGCCTACTTCTGCAATTTTTTGACGAGTCCCTAAAGCAGCGTGTGGTCTGGTGTTATCGTGGTGCAGTATGATGTCCTTCCTATTGAATATTGCCGGCCTCTTTTTTTCGATCGCTGTCTTTAAATTATCCAATTGCTGACAATACTTCTCCGAATTGAGCTTTTCGTTCGGTTTTAAAAGCTCATAATGTATTGGTCCTCGAATGTCCCATATACACAACATTTTCTTATTCAGAGTCAAATTTGGTTTAGAGAAGGGAAGGGCTAGGTTTTTCAGGTTCACAATATGCCCTTTTCCTTACAATGTTGTTGTATGTAATCCATTTTCCATATTTTCATCCCCAGTTATCATCCGGTTCAAAAAGGGCTCGATTTTGTTCCGAACAAGCAGAGATGTGCATATGACAACTCGATTATCCAAATTTTTCTGATTTAATTCATGTGGCACCCATTTTGAATACTTCCACACCAATCCTATCTTCCGAATATGGTCAGAAATGATTTGTTGAGCTGAATTAAGCCTTTCTGCAATCTCCGATGTTGTCAGAAAAAGATCTTGCTCCAACATTGCCTTAACAACATCGTCGTCGATTAAAGATGGTCGCCCAGAACGTGGCTTATTAGAAAGATCGAAATCACCTGTTTCAAATTTTTCGTACCATCTTCTGCATGTCCTATCAGAAACCTTCACCAAACACTTTCAATAAATTTCTACATGCTTCTGTAGCATTTCTTCCTTGTTGAAATTCGTATAAAATACAGTGGCGTAAATGAACTTTATCAGTCGCCATGGATATACTATCGTTTCACACTTAAGACTAATGTGAATCAACTTTATTATAGTTTATTTGCTACGTCAGTATGTATACATTAAGCAATAAAAATATAGAGCCGAACATGCAATAAATAAACATGTGCTTACGTGGCGAAAATGATGTCATAGATTCGGACAGAACTTTCCGGTAGACCTAATATATATTCTAAAATCATAATATCTCTCTCTTCTGGTATATATTCTTCTTCTTCGATTATTGCTTTCAAAAACGGTTAACTGAATGTACATCATCCATAAATTCTACAGAACATGTCAAACGATGTCAAAAACTCTAATATAATTAATATCAATTTTCATTGAAATATCTTTTTATAATTTAATAATCATGTTATATTTTTCATTATATCATATATTTTAATTTTTTTGCATTATTATTCTTGTTCACAATTTCAAATATAAATTATGAAATGAATAATATTTGAAGAATTTATGTGAATTTTTTTTATTATAGAATAATATATTTATTATATTTAGATATAGAACAAACAACATGTTCTTTCTATTTTGCTTAATATGTTTTGAATTGTATAATACATATACATTATGAAAATCTCATGCTTACATATACAATATATTATATTCTACATACAATAAGAAAAATCCAGAAATTCTTTTTGCATATTGTTGCAATAAAATACAATAATATAACAAAATTTACATTTGTAATAAAAATTTGTTTTTTTTTTATGTTATTTCATAATTATTGAATGGATTGAAACTATGAAAAATATGGATTAAAATTACACATGAAAAAAATGAAAAAAAAACTATAAATTATTTATTCAACTTTTTTTTATAATTATATAATTAAGTGATAAAGCTTTTATCAGACAATAAATTCTCATTAAAATAAAATAAAGCAAAACAAGTGTTCAAAATTTTTTTTGAAACTTTTTTTTCTATTTCTTACAATTCGCGATTATAAATGCAATTGCAATTGAAAAACAATTTTTTCATGGATCAATTTTGTTCCTTAAAGTAAATTTGAAAAAAAAAACAAGTAAATATATACATATGCATTACATATTTCCAAAGATTTAAAATTTTTTAAATTTATGAATTGGGAATTCTTTTTTATATATAAATATGATGCTGATGCTATTACTTTCATTATAATTTCAATAAAAGATTGTTTTATATTTTATTTTTGCATTCGTGGATCTGAAAAATTATTAAGAATTAGATAGATATTAAATATAATAATATAACTCACCCGTTATACATTTTGAATCGCGCTATATAATATATTTCCATAAACAATTAATAAGAGATACTAATGAATATAATATAGCTGCATATGTAAAATTCAATATAGTAGCAACTATTGTTTGCAAATATTTCGAAAACCATATCACTGATTAAATTATAAGGCAAATTATTTAAGATGATATTCTTGACAATATAAATCAAAGTAAAATGATTAGAGTTATCTCCAATCATAATTAATATAATATAATTATCAATATAATTATTCTAAAGTATAAAAATTTTCTAATATTTTATTTCTTTATATTTATATAAATATTTTATATATATTATAATTATCTACTATCATAATTATAAAAAGTAATAATAGAAATACCCAAAAATTTGAACATTCAAACCTCCGGGTGAGATAATAATTAAATAATAATTTCGAATGCAATAATGGTTCAAAATTGAGTTTAGGATCCAATATTTGAATCCAATCTGAATTTTTAAATATTCCTAATAATTATTAAAAATATCAAGATATTTGTATATGATATTTGTATATGATATTCATTTGAAAAATATTCTATTTTTAATAATTAACAATATTTTAATAAATAATAATCGACGTGACAACTGATATTTCTTGGAAAATACTGAGTGAAAACATCCTTAACAACATACATGTAGATCATATCTATTTCCTCTAAAATAAATAATTAACACAAAAATTTTCAATCTAAAAAATATTCTAAATTTTTTTTTAATTTTTTAATTTTATTAAAGTCAAAGGAAACATAAGTGAAAGTAATATGCATTCTCATCTTTTTTTATTTTGAATTTATATTTCTTTTATCTTTAAGGTATAAACGGATTTTTTCTTATACATATATCATGATATTAATCCTTTTATATTACAATATTTAAAAATTAAATGTTAATCAGTTTACAGTAGAAGAGACTAGAGAAGATTGATGTATAGACTTTGATATATTTTTATATTTTCCACATTAAAAATAAAAAAGAAACATAATGATCTAAAATATGTATATTACTATTATTTTAAACAATTTTATTAACATAAAACTATATTATTAAAGGAAATAATTTTTCATGCTGAAAAATATAAGTTTTTATTTTATTACAATAAGAATAAAATCAATAAAATGATATTATTTAAATATATAACTAAATATAAAAATAACAAAAATACATTTTTTTATCCAAATTTTATAACATCATAAATATAAAAACGAGCCATATATACAGTTTACATTTATTGCAACTCTTTATATTCGAATATAAACGAAAGAAATAATTAAATTTAATATCAAATTGAATTGATGCATAATATGTTAGTATAAAAATTCGAATAAAAATATATCATTATCAAATTTATACAAAATAAACTATTTTATTTTTACCTTCCCATAGGTAAACATTTTATATATTTATGAAAAAACATTTCTTAAATATATTTTTCATATAAATTTAAAAAATTTGTATGAAATTTTTTTTTATATTTGTAATGTTTTTATATTAAAATTATAGTAAAATTAAAAATAATTATAGTAAAATTAAAAAATAGAATTGAATGTAAATATGCAAAAAAATCATTAAAATAGTATTAATTTCTTTTATATAATTTTCTTTTCAAAAATATATCAACTTTCTCTAATCTCTTTTATATTAATAATTCAATAAATTTACTTACTATTTTATTAATTTAAATATGTACATATAAATTCTTTAAATAAATAATTTTTATAATAATCAATTGATTTAATATTATTTTCGACGAGATAAAATAATAAATAAATATTGATTTTTATATTTATTCATTAAATATTAATTGTTTAAATTTCAATTTTAAATTTATTATAATGATATTATTGGTTAATTTCAATATTCTTTTATTTATTTTATTTAAATATATATATATACACATATATATATATATTTAATTGATTCAAACAATATATATATATACATACATATTGTTTGAATCAATTCTCTCTCTCTCTCTCTTTCTCTCTCTCTCTCTCTCTCTCTCTCTCTCTCTCTATATATATATATATATATATATATAAATATATATTGCAAACGTATTAATATTCTATATATTGCTCACTATGCGACTGTTACTTATGAATTACTTATATAAAATTATTTATATAAACATAGTAAATAATATTATCATATTTAGTATCTACGCATAAAAAATTTGACATTTTACGAATTCGGAAATGAAATGTATTGGGTTGGCAACTAAGTAATTGCGGATTTTTTTTAGAAAATCAAAGACAATTTTTTCATGGAATTAAATAACTTTATTCTGTAATGTGTTGCCCATTTTGATCAATGACCTTTTGCCATCTTCCAGGCAGCATCATAATCCCACGTTTATAAAAGTTCTGGTTTTTATTAGCAAAAAACTGAATCAGGTACGATTTGATATCATCATCATTATTGAAATTTTTACCATTCAAGGAGTTTTGTAAAGATCAAAACAAAAAGTAATCAGATGGTGCAAGATCAGGACTATATGGTGTGGCCCAACCAAGCTCCAATAATTTTTGCCGAGTGATCAAAGATGTGTATGGCCTTGCATTGTCATGATGGAATACAATATCTTTTCGATTTGTCAATTCGGGCCGCTTTTCTTCAACTGCATTGTTTAATTTCGTTAGTTATTCAATGTAGACAACAGAATTGATCGTTCGGTTGGGTGGTAAGAGTTCAAAATAGACAATTCCTTTGTGATCCCATCAAACTGATAACAAAATCTTCTTTTGATGAATATGCTTTTGATGTTGTTTGAGCTGGTTCACATGGCCTGCTCCACGATCTTTTCTGCTTGATATTGTTGTAAACAACCCATTTTTCATCGCCGTATTATCAGTCGTTTTAAAAATGGATCATTTTCATTACGTTTCTTTAGCAAATCGCAGTTAATGCGTTGCGTTAAATGCTTTTCTTTCAGTTCGTGAGGAACCCATGTATCGAGTTTTTGAACATAGCCAAGTTGTTTTAAGTTTTCAATGGTTTCAAGGTTTTCAATGCATATATATGATACATGAAGCTTTTCTGCAATCTCACGAGTTGTACTGTGACAATCCGAATCGATTATTGCTTTGATTAAGTCGTCATCAACTTCAACTGGATGACCAGAGCGTTTTTCGTCTTTGAGTGAAAAATCACCAGAACGAAATTTGTCAAACCAATTTTGACACTGCCGTTCTTTTAAGGCTTCGTCACCATAAACAGCACATAACTTTTTGTGAGCTTGCGATGCGTTTTTCCCTTTGCGAAAATAAAAAAGCAAAATATGGCGATAATATTCCTTTTGATTTTCCATTTTTCAACGAATGCCAAACGAAAACTACGCAACCGATCAAAAAACTTTTTTTACTGATTGACAACTGAATTGCCAATTATCAAATAACAAAATGTGTTTTACATTTGGACTAAAAGCCAGTAAACCTAAAAATTCAACTGAAGCCACCTATGAGTGAAATCCGCAATTACTTAGTTGCCAACCCAATAAAATAAGTCTCAAGCTTCAATGAATATTAGATATAATAATATCGAGATATATGTCCAAAAAATATGAATACGGTTAAAAGTTATCTTCACTAATTTCAACTCAAATTGTTTTCTTAAAGCAAATCTTAATGTGATTTTAAATTAAAAAAATATATTTAGAATATATATAGAAATGAAAAAAAAATTTAAGATTTCTTATTCTACAATATCATATGTTCTAATTATTTTTTTTGTCACTTGCACTTCTTATTCTTATTTTCAATAAATGTATGATAGAATATAATAAAATAAATAGGAATTAAATAATGTATGCCAATTTTCGAAAAATCAATTTTTTGTAAGTTAGTAATTAGAATATATACCCGGACTATAATATTTTTTCATTCTAACTTCGATTGCAAATTTCGCCTAAGCACTTTATAAATAGAAAAAAGTTATTCAGGTGATACTGTTTTTTCAATTTCAATGATTTTCAATTTTTTTTTAAATTATTTAAATTAGTCAATTATTAAATTAATTATATCATTTTACTGATAAATATTTAGTTATGACAAATTTGATAATGTTAAAGAACATTTTTTTTAGCTATAAATATTGGCAACAATTATGAGAATATAATTATTTTAATCTTTTGAAAAATATGATTTTCTGGAATGCCTATTATTTTTAGAGTTTAGTGATGTTTATAAAGCGACAGTTATGAAAAATCACGTTGAATTTTGCATAAAAATATTTGTTAGATATATAAAAGATAGATACATAAGAATTTTTTGCTGATATTTGTATTTGGAAGTTATAACTATATTGTACAAGTACTTTCTATTTTGGTCACCTATACTTGTAAATTTGATACATTTCATAGTTATTATTAATTATACAATTAATAATGACTTTTATAATTAAAAAATTAAAAAATTATAATTTTTATATTACATTATAAATATAAAAATTAAATAATTTATAATATTAGAAAATATTATAATAATTTAAATTTATTAATCAATTTTTCACAAATTCATTTTATAGTTATTAATTACTTAATTAATTAATTAAAAATTATAATATTTATATTTAATTATATGTACATTTAATTTTTTAATATTGTAATTATTCAATTCAATAATTATAATATTAAAAAAAATATAATAGTGATTTAAGTTGATTAATTAATTTTTTATAATTAATTAATTAAATATAAAGTAAATATCCTAGAAAAATGATTATCAAAATTGAAATCTAAATCGAAAAAACCTAATTCTATAAGTAAAGGATGTCTCAAAATTAACGCAAGATTTGAATTTGCCGTCATTTTTGCATTAAGTTAAACAACCCTGAAAAAAGAACAGTTTGACAGCTGAGAGTTTAGTTAATAAAAATGGAGCGTTATATGATACAACAAAGTGGAATGGATTATTAATCATCAAAAAGTGGATGCTGGTTTTTCGAACAAAATAATCCTAAGCGATGAAGCATATTTTTACCTCGATGGCTTTGTTAATCACCAAAATTGCCGTGTTTGGGATTCGGAGAACCCACGTGTGATTAGCGAAAAACAAATGCACCCACAACGTGTCACTGTTTGATGCGGATTTTGGGCAGAAGGCATCATCGGACCATACTTTCTGAGAATGAGGCTGGTCAAGCAGCAACTGTTAATGGTGCTCGATATCGCGATATGATAACACATTCTTTTTGCCGAAATTGGATGATATTGATATGGCCAATATGTGGTTTCAATAAGACGATGCCACATGCCATACAGCCAATGAAACAATTCAATTACTGCATGAGACATTTCCTCGGTCGTGTACTCTCTCGTTTCGGTGATCAGAATTGGCCCCCTAGATCATGTGATTTAACATTAGATTTCTTCTTATGGGGTTATTTGAAGTCAAAAATCTATGTCAACAATCTCACAACCACACGTATGTTACAAAAGGAAATTAAACGCTGAAATTTAGCCACAATTATGCAGAAAAATCATGAAAAATTTCGAGAAAAGGGTGTGTATGTGCCAACAAAGCCGTGGAGGCTATTTGCCCGATGTGTTATTCCATAAATAACCCTATCCTATGTACTTTATGATTCACTTAAAAAATAAATATCTAAAGACTAAAAACTCTCTTTTATATTTAATTTAAATCTTGCGTTAATTTTGAGACACTCTTTATAATAAACTTCTTCTTTACTTCCTTCATAATAAATATTTTATAAATAATTATGCTATAATTTTTTCCACGTGTTTGCTATTTCATTATACGGTATTTCTATTTCTGTAAAAAGATTGCTTATTGAAACAAAATAATTCTGAAAAAAATCAATCATTTTCTGTATGTTTGCGCGTGCATTCATGTCTACGTATGTGTTTGTTTCTTGATCGGATGTTGGATTGGTAGATGTGAAAGAGAAAGAAGAACTGACTTTAATATGTCTTCTATTATTAAAAATGCATTTTTGTAATCTAATCTGCATATATTGGAATTATTTTTTCATTTTCTTTAATATTTCAAGTATAATATTTCAAGTATTATTATTTCAAATTTATTTTTTTGATGTTATTCTATTATATTTTCAACCGAAGTGGAAAAACTATTTGTTTTATGTAGTTTTAGAAAAAAATCGCATAATCGAGTAAATATCTGATGATCTTCATTATATTAAATTCAACCAATTCAACAATGAAACGTAAAATTTAAATTTAATATAATAGCACAATGATGATTAATTAAGAAATATATATACATAAATAATTTTGAATATCTCACAAATATATTTCATATAAATGAAAAAAATATATATTAAAAAATATAAAGATACTATTTAAAAATTTAAACTATAACTTTCATAAAACTTTAAAATTATTTTAAAATTAAATCTTTATCAAGATAATGAGCTTTTTGAAATCATATCTGAAACATTTTTTTAATACTTACAGAAATAATAATTCATCTTAATTTTCAAACTTATAATAATTTACAAAAATATTATTGTTATTATATAAAATTTCGTCTATATATATATATATATATATAGTTAACGTGTATGTATATATAACGTGTTAGCAATTGTCATTTATGAAGTGTTTCTATAAACATACACAATGATTCAAAATAATTAATAATGACATATTATCATATTTATTACTTATTATTACTTATTATTTACTAGTATTTATTATAAAGAGCTTGGACATTCCACAGATATTTCATAATAATCTCATTAAATAAAAATATTATTGTAACATGTCATTGTAATTTCGATCATCTAATTTCATATTTATTTTCATATTTTATGGATCCTTCGAAATGTCCAATTTTACTATAGTTAGTTTAATACTATAGTAAATATTAAATTTAATGATCTATTAATATTGTTATAGGTAAATATAAACATGTATTTGTATAAATACATATTTGTATAAATACATAATAGATAACAATGATATATATTTTATTATATATACATATATCTATAAATGAAATTTTATAAAATAATAAATCTTTTTTTACAAAAATTTTAAAAATTAAAATACTATTAATTATATGTATCAGAAAAAGTTATTCAGAATCTGTAATATATTTAAAAATTATGAAAATCGATGAAGAAGCTTTAACCGTTATTCAAAAATTGTTATAAATAGTAAAATTATTTTGATTTAAATTAAAAACCATTGAAAGAAGGAATTAATTTTGCTAAACTAGTTGTTACTATTAATAAAAAAAAATTTTTTTAAAAATTAAAAAAAAATATATAATTTAAAATAAAAAATATTAAAGAGCACATTTATATCGCACGAACAAAAGAGAATAGAATTCAAAACTGCAAAACACCATTTAATTTTTCTTCTAAGCACTAATGTCAATAATGATTTAAAATTAAAATTATTATATATTATAATAAATATTATTCGCGCTCACAATAATGATTAATAGATATTGATTTAATAGATATAAGCTAATAACTGTCGAATATAAAGTATGCTTTTCGATTAGTCATAACAAATATATTTTTATAAATATATTTTTTAGTTATGGGCCATATATAAGTTACTCATGCGAAGTGCTTATCTATTAGAATATCTTTCATAATATTGCAACAAATAATCGTATTTGAAGAGACAATATGTTTATAAACTATCTAATTATCGTATTCAATGTTAGACTATGACATGATCATCATGAGATTTTATTTCCAAGTAACGGATAGATAATCATGTATAGAAAAAATATCTTCCTAGTTTAATTGCAAGTGTTATAATTTTCCAATGAGGCATGCCAAATATCTGATTCGCGACATCTTCAAGCTCGAGGAAAACTCTTTGCTTGAATGGAGATCTGTACACAAAGATCAAGTGGATGCAAATTAGCGTATCCTTCTCCCAGGTCCTTCTCGAATAAGAACAATGCCATTCGTCATTGAATCAGCTATGTTCATGGAATATGGAACATATGACTGACAGCTCAATCAGACCGAAGTATGGCAGAAATATGCAATCACACATGCCGACGAGATCTTAAAAAATAATTCTCCAACAAACATTACTCATTTTTCAGAGGCCTGCTATAAAAATAAGAAAAGATTTCTATAGAGAACTTTCTCAAACAAATCTGTTTATAAATCTCGCAACCAATAAATATTTGCGAATATGTTGCCCATTTTAAATTACTCACGTTCAAAATCAATATAAATTCACAATCATAAATTTCACTGTATAGAATGTGTCAGTAATGATTGTTAGTAAAACTATTTAAACTAATTAAACTAATTAACTATTTAAACTAATTAATCTTGTTATATAATAATTGACATGCATGATCACTTTACACAATGTATTAAATTTAAAATTTTTAAAATTCTTTAAAGTTGAGACACAATGAATGGACATCGAAATAATGAAGGAAGTAAAAAAATTAATACAGCACGTGCAAATAATATATTTGCACGTAATCATGTTCCAACTTTGCTTAGTGGCGAGTACAATAGAAGTTACTATCATATAGTATAAATCACCTTCCCTTCTTTCTCTCTCTTTTGCGAGATTTGTTGTTTTGTTACTTCTCAATAATGATGGTGGACATAATAAGAAAGAGTACTATTCAATTGCTTAATTGTTGTAGACATGTAATAAGTAGAATGATGTGGCGAGTATTATATCGAAGAGTTGAAACGTGAATATATTGAGTGCCGACTTGTAAGGATATCTTCTTCAGATCTTGTAAAGTCTATACACGTTTATGACAAGTAGTAATACTTGAATTATCCTATCTTTATTTCGGTCCAAATCTCTATTTAATATATTTGATGGATTATATATTTGTGTCGGCAGTTATGTTGAGTCTGTGAGCATCCTAAGAGATTTCTACGAGTATGGCCGTCTATGTCTATTTCACTTCCTCCTCTTGCATCCCGTATATACTCCGGTATAACTTGAAAGAAGAAGAAATGATAGAAGGAAAAAGAAAGAAGAGGAAAGGAAAGTGTTTCGTCCTAGGATCTGCCATAGAACTCATTAGTAAGGCTTACTGACAGATCCCTGCCTTAATTGCTTTGATCTCTGGGAAATAGACTCGCGCTCTAAAATGCCAATTCGTGATGGTCTGATCAATGATCTGATCATTATTCCTTGTATCATGTTGGTTTTTCTAAAAGTTTTCTCATAGATCATGATCGCCCATACTAAATTTTATAGGAGTGACGCATAATCTCTTGCTCTACTGTTGAAGTAGTTTGAAATTGTATTGCCAAATCTTTTGCAACTGCGTCATCTTAAGTAATTGAAATTTATTCAAATGATTCTTCTTAACATCACTGACATCAGAATAGATGAGAATAATTTGAGTTGATAATCTTTTATTAAGAAACGCTCAAGATACAATGGAATATGCTTTATGAAAACGAATAGGATGATGATCGAGAGTTCATGTAAATCTTAAACCATGCTAGAACCATGATGAGCAGATACAATGAGACTCGACGCTTCATAAAGCCTAGATTATCAAATTTACGTGCCTTTCCATAATCACAAATGGAGCATATAATGAATTACTTATCAATAATTATCCATTGCAAACCTCGTACATTTAAAGATTAAAGATACATTACATTAAAGATATAACCCTAAGAAAATTCGTGATTATTTCGAATTAAAACTTTGAAATTATATAAATAAATATGCCTAAGTTAATCTTTACGTAATCTTTAAGTAAACTTGCTACAAGTTTGTTCCTTATGATAGACGGTTCATTATAATGAATATCCGAAAAGGAATATGCAACTTTGGATCTTAGTGGCAAGTAGTTGATCCATTAAATAGTTCATAGTATTTCTATATACTATTATATTAGTATTTCTATATATGAGGATTTGAGCGATATTTCTATCCGTTAATATTCGGTGTTGTCGGTTTGTCTATGTGTTGAATCTTCAGGATCGTGAAATATATATAATATATAATACATATAATATATTTATTTTGAATTTATCACCTACTCTAAAGTATTCTTTATTTACTCTTTATTTATCAAGAAAGGGATTTGAAATCGGTAATATTTTCAACATTGAAATTAATCATGAAGCCAACTTTAAAAATATTGGCTCATTTTGGTAGTGATGTTTACTCATTGATACAACGTGGATAAAAATCGCGTTTTATGATTTAATTTCGAAAATGATGAGTTTTTAATTTCGAAAATACGCAGATCGAATCTCGTGATTTGACGCGTGTTTCTGTATGATGGAAACGTAATTTTCATATAATATCAATGGTTTCTCAGATTTCTGGCAACGATATTAAATCTGTCGAGGCATCCGCATATTCACGAATGGAGTTGAAACAATATCGTATACAACAAAGATCAATTTACACGATTTTATGAACTATTCAGCATTCTCTTTCTACTCAGAGATTCTCTCTCTGCACTGAAGAGATTTAAATGATATTAGTTCTGGCACATATTTATGTCAGGGTGTAAAACGACATTAAATGAATACGAAGAAAGATTGACAGAAGGTTTTGAATAATTGGAACGCGGAACTATATATTAACGTGGAACTATATATTAATCAATGATATTCTGTTACGTTTCTTGAAACTCTTAGATACTATTCACATCTTGGAATTGGTATTTGACATATTTTTTAAAAACACGGCATGAATTGAACTCGAACCCATTCATAATTTTTAATGTCGATGATATTCCCCTCATCTAACACAATGTGTTTTCTCACAATGAACTCAAAATTCTCGCGTAATAAAGTTTCGTGGATTATGCGACGAAATTTCTTTTAATTCGCACGAATGCGTTAACTCATCGAAATCATCATTAACTATAATCGAGATTTCATAGTGATCGATAGGAACGTTTTGCGAGCTCAATTCTACGACACGTGATTTACGCGCGAAGTTGATTGATTCATTATATTTCGAATCTTTTGTTTCTTTTGAGTGAATTGAATAATGAATTCATCATTCATAACTTCACTGTAAATCTGTGAATTGAACGCTGATTGTTTATTTGATTGTTGAAGACCCATCCTCCTGGCTCATTACAAATATTCGGAGGAGAGGCCAGGGTCATTTGAATCGATGGAGACAATTCTGCTACTGCGAAAGATATATCTACAAAAGATTGGCAAGACATTGAATACATCTTTGCGTGAATACATCTTTTATATGAACACGAATCTCATTGATAGTATCGAAATACCTATTCTCGAAATTTTTGTGGAAATCGCGATGCATCTCTTCATCTGCGGTATTCATGATAAGCAATTCGATGCAATTTTAAATTACTGCGAATTTATCAATTAGCGAAGATAATTTAACCACTCCTGAAGAGGATTGACTTTAATGAATTTCTTATCCGCGATGCAGAAATTCTTTAATCGGATTAGAATATCTATCCTGGACACGGCCATACTCGCCAATTAGTCTTTAGAATTCAACTATCGAGATTGCCATCATATACACACGAATTAAGAAATTTAATGAACAACTTAATTCGCCGAAAAGACGGAATTGATGATAGATATCGTTTAATCCATTCTTGTTGGAAATGATTGTCAACTCTTTTAGTTGGATCAGAGAATTACGCCATGTTAACGAATAACACGGTGAATGTTATTATCGTTAATCAAAGTCTCAAAAAATACCGCTTGCAGAGACGGTCTCCTCTGTACATCGATCGTCCGGAAATATGCCTGTTAGTCTTTATTTCTACATTGAATCCAATTTGCATTGATAATTTTCTTCTTATGTACTTTGTTTAAATCCACAGCATCCAATGGAACTAGATAAAATTAAAGATATATCGCCTAATCAATTTTCATTGTCTGAAACCTGGCCATTTGCAAAAGTCCAATGTCCACTAAGTATTGATAGCGAGTCTCAATAACATCTCAATAACTTGGTTTCTTTAACACTCTTATAGTTGCTTGAATTCATTAAAGATCCGATTCGAAGGATCAATGTTCGTATCCGCAATAATAGTATTGTACTGATTTGATAGATATAAGCTAATGATTATTGAATGTCCTCGACTATCGAATCATAATAAGTATATGTACTTCTAGTTGTGGATTATATATTATTCGTGTGGAGCGCCTGTTTATTAAAGAGCTAGGTCTCACACAATGTTGCAGCATGTAATTGTATCTGATCAGACCATAATTTTTATTCACAAATTAATTGTCATATTCGGCAATCGAACTACGACGTGATCACCATAAGATTTTATTTGGAAATGACGATAGGTAATCATGTCCAACATGGAAAAAATCCCTTCCTAGTTCAATTAGGAAGGTCATAATTGTCGGTGAAATACGCCAATAACTCGCTCGAAGAAAATTCTTCGCTTGAATAGTGATCTGTATTTAAAGATCTCAAGACAAGCAGATGTAAATTAGCGCATGTAGTGGATGTAGATTTTCTCTCACAGTGCTCCTCGAATCAGAACAATGCCACTTGTCATTGAGTCAACTTGAAACAAACATGTCTGGAATGTGATACTAAGGCCAATGGCTCAATCAGGCCTAAGTATAGCAGAAATATGCAATTACACGTGCCGACTAGATCCCCAAAAATATCACTCATTATTCATTATTCAGATTTTGAGTTCAATAGAGACCTAGCCATAAAAACAGGAAAGGAATAAAGAACTTTTCCAAACAAATCTCTGTTTATAAATCTCGCGAGCAATAAGTACTCGCAAACAGATCGCATCATCAATAAATTTTCTTGATGTAATATAGAATCAGTTTTTAATCGATAAGATTTAAAAGTACAGTTAATGATGGTGAAAATTCATAGCCCTTTTATATCGCATTTATAGGCTATTTCAAATAATCTGTAATTTATTTCGACCAAAAATCTGCGTGATCCTTTAATGATCCACTTGCAAATAATAGAATTTTTTCAAAGAAAAATAAATCTGACAAAGATTTATTATTCTAAACCAATGAAATAAATCGTCTCTTTCTGAAGTTGATCCAATCTTTGGAAGTTCCATCGAACGTTGATAATTTTATTTGTTGAAAGATAAGCTACAATTGATCCTAATATTGAAGGAAAATCCCCTTCTTTCTATTGATATGCGCATATGTTCTCTATAAAATTTTTTACAGTGATCATTATATTAAAATATATATTTTCAAAATTGGCGCGATGAGTTATATACTGATTTACATAATGATTCTAACTCATCTACGACAATTTGTTCTATTTTTGTATATATCATATAAGAAATTGTACACTTCATATCTTTCTTAAATAGTCTGAATACTATTAATTATCCGGAATCATCGAAAAATTTTTTAAATTTTGTCAATGATTCCTTGATTGAATTGTACTGTCTGATTAGTTCTTTCAATTATACTTCCATCTCTGCTAAATGAAAGAATAAGAATTTATTTATCGAAATTATTATTATTATTATTATTAGATTAGAGAATAGATTACTGAAATAATTATCGTCGTTACAATGCTAGGAGAACGAATATCGTTTAAAGCTACTCTATTGCTGCTCTAGATGCTGAATCAAGAGCTCGATGAAGTTTTCCGTGATAATATGTTAATCTTCCTTTCGAATTAGGAATTTATTGGCGGATTTCTGATACTGAAATTGAGTGAATCTTTTTTTTGATGATAAAAACTTCTAATTATTGTTTATTGAATCACAATTGAATATTCACTTAACTGTGTCCGACTGAATTTTCAAATGACCACTCACGATTATGAGATTATATAACTATTTATATTGTGAATCTTGAGTAAAGTTAATGGTAATTGAGTATCTAATTGTTTTTGCAATTCATTGATTAATTGTGATCTGATTTCCATGACTATTAAATAATATTTAATTATTAATTGAATGTATTTTGTACGAACTTCGATTTTTTAAAAACTATCGGACCTTGATTCTCTCTCCAGTAATTATTTTCGATAAAAATATAACTAAGAGAAGATGATAGAAGAACCAATAATTGAGTTTAGAAAGTATTTCTTTTAAAAAATGAGCCCTCGCTGTGCGTAAGTGTTAGGAGCGTTTCTTTAGTAATCAATTCGACAAGCTAATGTGTTTTATTAAATGATCATTGATATTTTAACTTAGTTTCTCATAACTAAATTTTCAGCAACTAAAGTCTGAAACAATGTGAAGGAACTATTGTAAGTAACTATTGTAAACTGTTTGTAAATTTTTGCTTACAATCTAAATTATTGAAAACTAAGAGAAGAACTTAAGAGAACTATTGAAAAATGAAATCCAAAACAATTATCTTGGTCATATTTAATTCTGATTTTTATCTTTAACACTTTAACACTTTAGGCAATTAAAATGAAATTATAAATGATTGAAATTAGGATGATAAATATTAAGTATAATATTAACATTGTTATTATACAATATATATTATATATTATATATTATATATTATATATTATATATTATATATTATATATTATAAAACAACAGTTGGAATTAATAAAAATCCAGATGATAAAAATTATTATATAACTAAATTGCGGAAATAAAAGAGTACTATTTGCTTTAAATATATATACATTAGTATATGTAAGTATTTACATCATATAAAAACATCATACAATTATTTTTTAATAAATACATATGATGCATAAAGATATTATAAATTAAAAAATATTAGAAGAAAATATTATTAATATTAAATTATTTATTATGCATTAATTTCAAATTAATTCGAATCATTTATAAAAAAAAAATATACAATATGCAAAATATAGAAAATAAAATATATTTTTTTTTAATTTTCAATGAAAAAACAAATTGATTCTATTTTTTTATTTATTTTGAATAGAAATATATATTAGCATGATATCTACAATCTAGTAATTACATGTATGATTAATATTAAACATAAAATGCTTTCAACATACAATTTATAATTTGACATTAAATTAAATTTTTTTACAAAATATTTTATTCTTCAAATAACAACAAATAATATAAATATGTTCACATTTTTATTTAATAATTTGCAAATAAATAATTGGTAATTATTTAAAGTAATTTAATAATTGTTTAAAATTAATATATAAGAATTAGTTTATTTATATAGAATTATATATATATATATATATATATATATATATATATATATATATATATATATATATAATAGTTGATTTTATTTTATAATCTTAAAATATAATCTTATGTTATTGGATTAATATTTTGAATCCTTTTATGAATGTATATAAAGAACATCGCTTTTTAATTTTAGATACTTAATAAAATTATTAGTAACAAAGTAATTTAAAATCTTGAATGCGATAAAAATGCAATTATATAGCATAATTAAAATTCTGAGATAGAATTCAGATTAAATCAATAACTAAAATTTAAATTTAGATAGTGCAGATCAGAGCAGTCAGAGTTAGTTAATTAGTCAGATTATAGATTGGATTAATTAAAATAAAATATAGTTCAAATCAGATCGCAATTAAATGTCAGAAAGATTGCAATTAGTCACTGCGGAAATCAGTCAGATCATAGTCAGAAACCACGGAATTTAATTATTCATTAGTCAGTCAAAAACAGTCAATCACTATTAGTTCAGTCAAGATTCACAATAACTGCAGTCTTACAACCGTAAACGATCCTTTGATGGCATTCAGTTTAGTTTATCTTTTTTGTGCATATTCGCACTTAATTGAATTTTAACAAATTTTTTCTACCGGAAATATTTTCAATCAAACAAGAATCTAGAATTTTTTTTAAAATCTAAAATTTTCTTTTTAATTTTTAATATAAAATAAAAAAAATAACAGCTATAATAGTTTATATAATTCGTTATAATATATATTTATGAACTTTTTCAAAGATTATAATTAAATGAATTTCAGTTTAATTTACTTTAGATTTATTTGCACTTTAATTGCTGATCAGTTTTTTCAACTGTTAGATTAATAAAAATATTTTGTATTTAAATACTAATTCAAATTAAATTCAAATTCATTTAATTATTAAGCGATTTGTTAGTTCAATATTAGCTAATATTCTCTATTATGAAATTCACATTGATCATCTTGTTAATTTTATAAAGAAGTTTCTATTTCGATATTGACAATATCGCAAATGACTTTCTTTAATATATTTTTTAAAACAAAAATATTTTCATCTTATTTGAATCAAATGCAAATCCAAGAATATTTTATATATATACATATGTATATAATAAGTAAATTTTTTTACTTATATTATACATATATTTATACATATTCATACATATTATAGCTTTTGAAAGCCAATTTTTTAATTCTTTCTAATATATAATAAAATAAATAATACATTAATTAGTAATTAATAATTAAATAATATACATATATTTAAATAGAATTAATTATTAAAAATAATAATAGAAAATCTACAATATTATGAAAGTCAAAATTTGGAATACTAAAATATTAATAGAAAATTATTATTTAAAAAAATTTTCATTATTTAATTTGTAAATAATAATGACAAGTTAATCTATCAATGATATTTGTGGAACCGTAATTTTGATATTTCCAACTCAAATTAATAGTACTTAGTAAAATATTTATCAATTTATAAAAGTTTTTTAATATACAAAAGAGATAAATTTTATAAAGTAAATTAAAATATTGCTATTCCATATTATCTTTACTGTAATAAAATTATTAATTAATATCATTTTCTAATTAAAATTTCAGATATTTTTTGCTTTTTATTATTAATAGTTTGAAATATACAAATTTATTAGTTTTATTAATTCCTTATAATATTTACAATTTTATGTTGTGAACTTTTGCTATTTTTTATTCATCCAAATTGCATTTTCTTTACTATGTTTTGTATGATATATAAAAATAAAATTTGATTAAAATCTTTAACAAGCATTATTGATTATTTTTCTTTAACATTTATATTTTTAAAATATTTTGTAAAAAAGTTATATAATTCTAATAGAAGCATATGCCAGTTTTTATTTAACTCCATGATGATTTTAAAATGTTTTGAAGATTATGTTTAAGTTTTAAAAACATATATTTTTTATAATATATGTATATAATAAATTCTTCTAAATTCTTCATATTGAAATGTTTTTAAATCCACATTATATATATTTTTATTATACCAGTCAATTTTAACTTATAGATTTTCAAATATGACACTATCATGTTGTTGATGTATAAAATGATATGACTAAAATCATATCAAATTTGAAATTTCATGTTTCGAAATTAGTCTCTACAAAATACATATATAAATAGTATTTTGAAAAAATTTTAATATACAATTAATATTTTTTAATTGTATATACAAATATGTAATGAAAGATATAAGTTTCTATTTAAAAATCCAAATATGATATTTATAACTTTTCAAAAAAAATTGAATCTATCTTATAATTTTTATTCAAAACATTTTTATATATATATTATATATATATATATATATATTATATATATATATATATATATATATATATATATATATATTATATATATATATATATATATATATATATATATATATATATATATATATTTCCAGATATACAAATCATATGTAGATAATATTTATGATTTATAATATAGATAAATTTATGTTAAATTTGATATTTGAACATTTGTAAATAAATATTTTAACTAAAAATAAAAAAATTTTAAATTAATAAAAATTATTTTTAACAATTATAAAAATAGATATGTATATTTTATATATATATTTTTTTTTTATTAGTTTTTATATCATTTATATTATATATATAATTATATTTTATTTTTAATAAATGGAATATTATTTAACTCATAAATAAATAAAATACATACAAAATAACATTTTAAATTCTTGATATTGTAATTTCTTTTTTTTGACATTCTTATTCTTTCTTTTTTCAATCCTCTGATGGATATCTTATATCCTCAACCAATATTCATCCTTTTCTCTCATATACAATCTCTGGTTATTCTTCCACTCATTCTGTTAGCCTATCTGTTTTCTTTTCTCTTTTCATTCTTTGTGTCTGTAATGTTCTGTTTCTTTTTATATATATCTATCTCTGTTGCTCCTCATTTCCCCTGTTTCGCCATAAAATACACCCTCGAAGAGCCGACATTGCAGAGTTGAACGTCGACATAGGGGAGTTCGCTTCCCTGCTGTTCAACTTGTCCTTCTTTTTCCTTTACATTCTCCCTTTCTCCTTCTCTTTTCTCTGCTCTCTTCTCTCCTGTTCTAGTATTAATTCTCTCTCGCTTTGTCAATGTCTCTGGTCACGATTCCACCCCTTGCAAGCGACGCGATCGATGGAGCGTCGCCCGCGGTGAGTAACTTGTCTACGGGTTCCTTGCTTGTCGAATAACACACGCGTACATATCTATTCAAGATAGGCACATGGCATCAGGCTTCAAAAAATGAGATATATAAGAAAATAGAAAGAAGAAGAAAAAAGCATTATAAATATTTATATATTATAAATCAGATTTAAAAATAATTTATTCTTTTTTAAAAAAATATTGTAAAAAATTGATTCTGAAAATATTATAATTTGTATAATGATATATAATTTATTTACAGATATTTATAATGCCAGCAAAATTGAAGAAATAGATTTTTAAAATAGATTAAAGAAACTAAATATCTTTATATAGAATTTGGCAAATAAACTTTTTTTTCGTATATATAGATAAATTATATATTAATTTATATAAATGTAAAAAATAGTTTCAAATAAATATTAATTTTAATTTTATTATAATGCAATTTATTGAAATTATATTTTTATACAATATAATACATAAAAAATTCAATTTATTTTTTATGTAAAGTCAAGAAATAAGAAATAAGAAATAGAATATAATCATTTTCGATGCTTATTACATTTCAATTAAACTAAAAATAAATATTTTATTTATATCATTTATTTTATTACATCTAAAAATAATATTTGTTTAATTTAAATATAAATTGAAATAATATTTTTAAATATTACTTTATCGAAATATTTTAATTTTTTTAACTTATCTTAAATTTTTTATATCTTTAAATATCAATATGTTCGTATTTATTTTAAAAAAGTCTAATATTTTACTTAATAAATATATATACAATGTTCATATTAGAAATTAAATAATTTCATATTAATTGCAACAAAGTATTCGAAAATTAAAGAAATATATTTTTTTAATATCTATGATATTATGATATTATTATTTTTAATATTTATGATGCAATTAATTATTTGTTTAACCAAAAAATTTTAATCGAAAAAGTTATCTTTTATTTTATACTTTCATAAAATATAATTTTATAGCTTTTTTTTTATTTTTATGTCATTATAAAATATAATTGGTTATTTAATTTGGGAATTTTTAAGATAAAAATTCTATAAACATTATAAAAATATATAATAAATAACATATATAACGTGTGTAATAAATGTGTAATAAATATTTTTCTATAAAATAGAATATGGAAAATATGGAAAATATATAGAAATCAATTGCAAATAATTATAATTATAATTAATAATAATAGATTACTTTATAAACTATATTGAATTTTATTGACAATCATTTATTGAAAAATAGCAGAAGAATAAAATAACTAAATCTTTTTTCAAACAATATTAAAATTTCAAAAATTTTATATAAAATTTCAATTTTAATTTTTTCACTAAACATATTTTACATCAAAGAAATGAAAAACCTTACATTCAATTTTGTCCATTTTTGTTGTAAAAAGTAAAAAAATAATGAAAATCTTCTTCGAAGAATGAGCAGGACATTAAAAATAAAATATTCAACAAATTTAATAAATATCGATGGATTATAAAAAAATTTATATTTTTTTAAAAAATACGAATAGTCAAATGTGAAATTAATATTGATGATATTTCATATAATGATATTTCATATAATATTTTATTATTTAGTTATTAAGTATTATTGATTCTTAAATAATATATTAAATAATGTTCGTAAATAATATATTACATAATAAAATGTTTCCTAAAGTTGATATTTCTTCCCAATATAACTGAGTTTCAAATGATGCATTATACATCAATATAGACATCATAATAACTAATATTCTGAAAAATGTATAATTTTCGAATTTAATTTTTTTTTTTCTTTTTATAAAATTATTTTAAAAAAATTCATATTTGTATTTATTAATTTTTTCAAAAAATTTGAAAGAATAAATAAAAATTATCAAACATAAATAATAACTATATATATATATATATTAATTTATATGAATGTAAAAAATAGTTTCAAATAAATATTAATTTTAATATTTTAATATATAATATTAATTATATCATGAAAAAAGAAAAAAGAATGATAAAAAATAATTTCTAAAGTATTATTAAATTATATTATATTTTTATTATATCTAAAAGTAAATTATGTGAAGGTTATTATATGAAAGCGAAACATTTCCAATTTTCTTTCTTTTTTTATATTTTAAGCACTTAAAACATCTTTACACAAAATAATCAATATATATATACCAATGAGAATTTATTTAAAATAAAAAAGAATATTTATATTTTCTTAATGTTAAAAAAAAAAATAATATTTTAAGAAATTTATATTTTCTTAGTTATAAAAAAATGAAGTCATAGAAAAATAAATCTTTATATATATCTTTATATATATATATATATATATATATATATATATATATATATATATATATATATATATATATATATATATATATATATATCTCATTTATATTTTTTCTTAACAATTTTTTCTCTAAAAAAATAAATTCTAATAAAATTTGAGATACATAAATTATTTACCTATAACACATCTCATATGATTTGGTTATATCATTTTATGATATGTAAAATAGTTATATGTAATATAATACAAATAAAAGATAAGAGCGAAAATGTTTTTGCGAATGGCAGAATTTGGTTAAATTATTTATATCACAATTTTTAAGAAAAATAAATAAAAAATATTTCATTTTTTATTTTCATAATTTTTAATTCATAATTTTTATTTATAATTTAATTACAATATATCAAGAATAATAAATTCTCATCTATAACTAACTATATGAGCAAAATACAAAATATTTTAAATAATTTAATAAGAGCTGAATATTCTTGTTTTTTAAAGAAAAAAATTTATTTATATTTAAATTTATTATTAAATTAGATCTTGATATACTATAAAATATATTCTATAAATATTCAATAAAAAAAAAAAATAAATAAATAAATAAAATAATACAAAATAATTTCTTTTTGTGTTAATTTTTTTTAAATATATCTACTTTAAGATTATATTAAATTATTAAATATTATTAAAAATATATGTCATTTAAACGTAAAAATAACATACACATTTAAATTCAATATAAAAAATATAATTAAAATCACATAATATAAAAAATAAAAAAATTTTGCAAATTAGTATAATAATAATATTTATTATTATAATATTAGAATATATAATATTTTCTTCCTAATTTCAATTATATCATTCCTTATGAAAATCCTTAAAATTTTGAAAATGATTATTATTTAATATTTTGATTATTTTAATATTTAATTTTTTATTTCTCTTTTTCTTTTCTTTTTTTCAATTTCTAAATATTTTCTTTTATTTAAATTTTCTTTCTTTTCTTTTCAAAGAAAAAAAAATTGATGGAAAAAACAATTATTTTAATTAAATTTAATTAAATTTAAAAAAAAATTGAAAATCGAAACTTTAATAAAATCTTAGAATTCTCGAAAGTCTTAAAAGTTTAAGCTCTCAAAAAGAGCTTTTCTTTCTTTTTTTTCTAAGGAACTTAAAAAAAATTTATTAATTTACTTTATTAAAAGAAAATTGAAATTTTTGTAAATTTTTAATTATAATTAACAATTTTTCTAATTTATAAACACTTAAATTTATTTATCTATATTTATATTATTTTTATATTTTTATATTTTATTTTTTTCCATATAAAACTAATTAAAATGAATAGAAAATCTAAACATAAATTTAATTTGATAATTATATTACTTAAATAAAAATAGATTTCAGTTTCGAATATTTAAATTCTAAAAATATTAAAAAATGATAATATTAAAAAATGAAAATTCAAGAATTTGAAATTTTTTAAATTTCAAAAAATTTCAAGAGTTTTATAAATTAAATCTTTTATAATTAACAATTTTTTATTTTTTCATACTACATATTTTAAATTATTATTTTCCATATTTTACTTGAAAATATAAAAAATATAAAAAAATTTATTTGAAATGATATCAAAACAAATAAAACAATGTGAACACAAAAATTCTGAATAAATAGCATTATATAACAACATTCTATCAGATTTTGACACCTTTTTAAATAAAATTATTTAAAAAATAATTTCATAATATAATTAATATAATTATGTCAAATAATTATATTTTAAAAAATTATAAAATAAAATAATATATAAAATAGTTTTAAATATTTGAAAAGTTTGAAAAATAGATAGTATTATAATAATTTTACAATACTATACAAAATAATTTTACAATATAAAATACTTATATACTATATATATATTATATACTATTTATATATTATAGAATTATTATATTTTATTTGTATTTTCGTGAATAATTCTTTACTTAACGGAAATCTTTATATATCATTAATATTTATAAAAAATAAATAGGAAAATACATAAATATTTATAAAAAATAAATTATTTAAAATTAATATTTTAACTTTAACTTATATTTACAAATTAAAAAAAAATTTTGTTTAATAAAAATTTTTAAGTATATGGAGTTTTGCGACCATATGGCCATTACTTATCTATAATTCAATTTAACACTGCTATATTTATATAATCTGCTTTGATAGAAGAGTTCAATTTTCATATATAAAATATTCTTTTTTATCCATTTTCAAATATTAGTTACGGGATCAGAATGAACTTTTTTATTAACTTTGATTAGTAAAAATTTAATTATAACTTAAAAATATTATATATATAATTATTTATTTACATAAATACATATAAATATTTTTTAAAAAATTTAATCAAATTGCAAAAAAAATGAAATATTTAAAATAAAAAATTATATTTTCACGATAATAAATTTAAAAATATTTTATTTAAAATATTTTATATTATTGTTGTTTTATTATTTATATATATTTATATATATATATATCGAACAATATAACCATTATAAATAAATTAATTAAAAAAATGCTTTATCAATTTCAAATAAAATACAAATATAAAAATTTCTTTTAATCTTATGATTAATAATATGAATATAAAATTTATTTAACAATAGTATCGATAATATCGATTATAGCATTTTCGAATCAGACAGATAAATAATATATGGTAAAATATTTCATATGTATGTTCAAATATTTTTTTGATCTTTTTGAATTCAAGACATTTTAATATTTTTGAATAATTTTTTTTTAAAAAATATATATAAAATCCAATATCATGTAAAAAATTTATATTAAATATTTGAAAAAAAATAATAAATGAAAAATATATATAATTTTTTAAACTTTAATAAATATTTACGATTATTCAAAATTATAAAAATAATAATAATTATCAATACTAACCAACTATTCAGGAATTTCTTGTTTATCTTTTATTAGTTATTTATTATATAATAATAAAATATATAAATATATTTTATTATATATAAATATTAACTATATAGAAATATTTATATATATAATATATTATATATGTAAAATATATATATATTTAGTTTTTACTAAAATAATTTAAAATTGCTATAAATAGTATCAAATATTTTATAAATATTTTATAAATCTATCATATTCTGTTCCATATTTTATTCCAATATCATTATTTATTTATAAATATTTATAAATACAAAATGAAACAAATAAAATATGATAAACTTTTTACCGAAATTATAAGAAATATATTTTTTTTCTTGAATTAAATAATTTATAGGGGCTAATTATTTAAAATGTAATAAATTTTTTTATTTAAATAATTATATATAATTTCTAAATTAGTCTCTTTTCTAAATCAAAAAAATAAATTAATATTTACTGTAATTTCAAAAAAATCATTTATTAGATAATTTTAATTACCTCTAATTTTGTTAACATCATCTCTAAATATAATTAATTTTTTTATTTCTTTAATTCTTTATATAAAATCATTAATATTTAAAAATATATCTTTTAATTAGAAATTTTAAATTAAACTAAAATAATATTAAATTTTTATATCTAAACTGAAAAAAAGAAACATCAATTTTAAAAAATTATAATTATTTATATGAAATTATTTTAATACAAAAAACTGTAAATTTTATTTTTGTATTTATTTATATTTCTGTAAATATTATTTGATTATTAAATATTAAATTTTTCATATATTATTTAATTCTAATATATATAAATTATCATACATAAATTTAATAATACTTTATATTTAATCGTCTTTAAAATTAAAAGACTTATATGTATATGTATTTCAATAATTTATATTCATATAAGTAGTGACAGATTTCATATTGTTCTTTCACACGTTATATGTTACTTGATAAAAATTTAAATATCTGATTTTATAATAATTAATATAGCAAAATTAAATACAAAATTAACAAAAAATAATATATTCTAATTTATGTGCATCTAAAGATTTAAATATAAAATAAAAAAAGATATAAAAAATTCATTCGAAAATTTATTAAAGGTTAGAAAAATAAGATATTAAGAATCTAAAAATGATACAATCAAGTAAGGTAATGATAAAAATCAATAAAGTTTCTTCAATCATAATAATTCAATTCAATAATTTCAATTTTATATTTTTTATTATATTTATATTCACATCATAGTATTTAATATCTTTACTTTTATTTTAAAAATATAAATAATTTTTCATTTGTATATTTATTAGAATAATGAATTATTCAAAATTTGATTTTTAAATTGAAAATTTTATTAGAAAATATCATTGTTCTATGAATTTTTTATTTTGTTATTTTATAGCATTTTGTAAATGAACTTTTAAATTTTAAACTTCTAATTTGATATTTTGATATGTTATAATATTTTTATATGTTCTTACATCACAATTACTTACAATTTAAATAATTTAAAGTTTTTTTTAAATCATAATTTTTAAGTTAAATTATTGTTGCAATAATGTATAATTTAATACATTATATATAGAAAGAATATATTAAGACATTTGTAAACGTTATTTTTTTTAAATATAAATAATCATATATAAATATTTTTTATATACAATATTTCATCATATTTCACATTTATTTCTTTCAGACACGTGGATAACCTCAATTTTAATATTTTTGTTGAGTATAAAGTTTGTTTTGTATCTTAATATCTGTCATAATTTAAAAAATGTTTTAAATAATAATTATTTCAAGATTATTATAAATTCAATGAATATGAATTATAATTATTTTACTCAATTTCAAAAATACAAATTTACTTTAAAATTAATAAATCCTATTTATAATGTTTTAAATAAGACAAAAAATTTTAAAATACCAGAAAAACTTAAAGGAACATTTCTTGAACGATGGGGTAACTAAATGTTATATAATAATAAAAAAGAAATCAATATTAAAACTAAAATCAAATAATATTAAAAAAAATTTAATTTAATTTAATATATTTTTATTTATAGGAATATATTGGAAGAATCTTTATATAGATTACAAAGAATCAGCATTAGGTGCTACTAAAGATTGTAAGGAACATCCTATAAGAACATCTATATATTTTTCTCGTAAGTTCATTTATGTTTTAATAAAAAAGAATTTAATATTGGTTAATTGAAAAAGTTATTAATTTATTTTTTTATTTTAAAAAATCATAAAAGATTAAAGTATAACATAAATGATTAGAAAAAAATTATATTAATTCTTTGCAACATTTTTAATATATCAAAATTTTATTTTTAATTAGTTCTAGCATCCTGTGTATATCTATATAGACATAATCCAGATGAATGTACTTTTAAGGAAAATTTATTACAAAATACCATGAAAATAATGCAAGTAGGAGAAGCTATACGTAATCCAATATCTGAACATTATGTAAAATGGTTAGGGCAATGTTATAATGAAGGCATTGTGCGACGGATGAATTTAGGTATAATTTCTCTAATTTGGTTAGATGACTACGATAATATGTGTTCTTTATATAAAACTGTTTGTCCTTATTTAAAAATACAATATCTAACATTTCATAAAAGAGTGATAGATTTTGGACTTTTAGATAAATGGTGGATCTTAGAAAATAAAATGAAGGATTATGATGTAAATGAAACAGAATTTAGTAATGTAAATTATAAATAAAATAAATAATTTAAAACAAATTAATCTTTTAAATAATTATACATATTATATATATATTATTATATCTATACATAATATTATATAATGCAGATGATAAATATATTCACATAATGAAAATTTATATATATTATTTTATTTAATATGTCAAAATAATATAATATAAATTAAATAATATAATAAAAATAAAAAATTATTGCAATAATGGAAAAATCTTAATTAATTGTAATAGCAATGAAAAATTCATATCATTGTAAAAATATATAGCTTATATATACATAGCTTCAGTAATAAATTGTAACATTTAAATATATATGTTATATATTAATAATAAATAAATATAATTTATGCATTTCTAAATATTTTACAATATAAATTTAATATAAATTTGTAACTGTCATTTTATACTATAAATTTTCATATATATAATATATATAATATTTCATATTATAATAAAAAAAATTCATTTTGTATTACATGAATGATTATAAAAATATTTATAAATATAAAAATATATTCATAAATACTATACAAGATATATACAAAATTTTTTTATTAAATAAAATTATCAAATTTTTAACTTGTATTATATAAATTATTTTTTTTAAAAAAGTTTGTGTAATACTAATTTGTGCTTTACAATATATTTCTAATTCTATTTATACTTAATAAATTCTATTTTAAAATCTAAATATTATATCTATTTTATTTTTTTAAAATAAAAATAAATTTTATATGTCAATATTTAATTAATTATATTATATGATTAATTAATACATAAATTATTAGAAACACATTCCTTTATTTATACAAACATTTATAGATATTAAAGCTCAATATCAAAATATAAAATATTTTCCATTAAATTCATTAAATTAAACATTACATAATTCATTCAATAAATATATATAATATCTTCTGAATGTTATTTTTAAATAAAAATTTTAAATTTCATAAAACTCTAATTTATAATTTTTAAAAATTATATACACGAGTATTTTGATTTGTACTTTTTAAGTGTTTTATATTAATTGATTTGTCTAAATTATAATATATTATATATACATATTGTATATATTATACTATATATATATAATACATCTGATCCGAAATAAACAACTATTTTTTGCTATAAATTACTGTAATTCGCTATCTCCTTTTCTTTTACTTTAAATCAAGAACTAATGAAATTAATTTATGAAAACAAAAAATCATAAACATTTATGTTCGTTCAATGACAGAATAAGAGTGTATATCATATACTCTCTTCTTTTCTGAAGAATGACAATGCTATTTGTTTTATTATTTTATGATTTCTTACAATTTCGAGCTTTTTGTCTTATTTGTTGAATGAAGTAAAAGTGATGTTAATTAATAATCAGAAACTAATCTCAAAAGAGTTGCTTATTTCAGAATAAAACTGTATGTTACATTTATTTTTCTTAATTTTAATCTACTTAAAATTTAACACTTTGGTAAAATAGGTAGTACTTTTATTTTTATGACTTTAAAGTTCTTCTTTTTTCTATGCCTCTTAAAAGTATTAAAGTTCCTAAAATTAAAAATTATCATAATTATTTAAATTATATAAAATAATATAAAACTAACTATTTCAAATCAAAATAGTTGTAAAACACTTATGAAAAAAAAAAATTTTAATTTAACATAATTTCGATTTTATATATGATAACATAACATTTTTATCTATAATTTAAATAAATAACATAATATAGTTATAATATAATATATATGTATATTGCATAATATAGCTATAATATAGTTATAATATAATTACATCGCTTTTATATCGATAAAATACTTGATTTATAAATTTTGTTTTTTATTTTTTTTTTCTTACATAAAATTAAATTTAGAAAACAATGATTTCAGAAAAAACTTAGTCATAAAGAAAAAAAAATCAAATAGAAATACTTTTTAAATTAAAAATATAAAATACTTTATGCAAATATTTCAGATTATATTCTGTTACTAATACAAAAAAATATCAAAGAAAAAAAGTATATAATTTAAAAAACATTTCATGAAATTATATATTTTTTTAAATATCTTTTTTATCATTCTATAAAATATTAAAATAACACAATCAAAAATTTAAGAAACATATAATAAATAATTTAGGAAATATTTTAATAAAATTTATCATATAAAAGACAAGGAATACTATGCTTTTCTTGTCATTTATAAGTTTTACAATATTCAATTTAATTTAAAATATCTCAAAAACTAATAATTTTTTTATTATTATATATCAGTATTTCTTTAAAATACTAAAAGAAATTGATTTATGCAAAAATGTATACATTTTTATTTAAAAAATAATATAATTATTGATATATACATTTTCATTTTTAAAGAATACATCTTTCATATTTCTCCTTTGATATTTTTTTGTAACTATATTGATAATAAAATTATGAGAAATAATTATATATATATCAATATTAGAATTAAGTATTATTATAATTATTTAAAATAATTATTATATCTATATGAAAAGTCGATATTATATGCACATTGTGATGATATAAATTTACGTTGTATAGCGTGATTCTAAATAAGGCAGTACTATTTAATGATAATACTATTTCAATTTTTCGATATTTCTTTGTACATTATAATCTATAAAATAAATGTATTCTTGTTTAAAGAAATTATGTGAATAAATACTTATTCGATTTTAATAATTTAAAAGTAATGATATAGATAAATAATGATGAATAAAATTTTATTCTTTATTTTTATTAAATAAGACGTATAGATAATACAAAATAATAGCATATATTTGAAAAAACCGATTGAGTTTTTTTGCATTTAAAAGAAAAAAATTTTTGATATATTTTTATATACCGAATCTAAAATCAAATGTAAAAACTACTTATCACTTTAAATTTAAGAAATAAATGGATACAAAATATCGATTTTTGCTATATATTCACGAAACATTGCCAAAAAAATTATTTTTTTAATATTTTTGTTAAATAATACTATTCTTTCTCTGAAAAATTTTCTTTATTGAGATATATCGCTTTGAAGTTCTATTTTCAATTTATATGAATAAAAATTAATCGAAAAACATTGTATTTTGTTGTAAAAAAATTTTTATTTTATTAGTCACTTGAAAAAATAAACTAGAATCTTTAAAATAAGCCTCCTTGTTAATAAATTAAAAATAGAATGAAAAATGATTTGATTGGATGAAAATAGAATTTCAAAATATATATCGACAAAAAAAATTTTACAATGATAAATCATATTCGATTTTACAAAAAAAAGATATTATATAAAAATATTATTGTCAAAAAAAAAAAAATAATTTTTTGGCAAAGTTTCATAAATATATATATATTGATATTTTATCTGTTAAATCTAAAATGATAAGTAATTTTTGTGATTAGATTCAAATTCAATACATAAAAATGTTAAAAATCTTTTTATTCTCAAATAAAAAACTTGTTAATCTATTTTTTCGCTATCATTTGTTATGTTATCATTTTTTTTTCGTTTATTTTTACATAAACGATTTTATAAATTTATAAATGAAATTAACTGTTTGATTTTTTTTTATATTATTAAAATAAATATATTTAAAATTTTGGTAAATTGCACTCTTCATTATATATTATCATTTTATCTGCAAGTGTACATAAATTTCGATTGAGATTTATTTATTAAGTTAAAACAATTGAAGTTTGTATTAGATTAAGATAAAAATAAAATAAGATCGCTATTTTTCCATCTATAAATATATTAACTTTTTTATTATTTTCAAATTTATATGATTTAATTATATTTTTATATAATAATTTTTTTTTATAATTAATTATAATTAAATTTTAATGAAATGAGATTTTTCGATTCATTCATTCTGAAACATATTTTAGAAAATGCTAATTAATCTTTTATAATATTTATTAAAAAAATATAATCATAATTATTATACAATTAATAAAAATAAATATAATAGAAAAATTAATTATATTTAAATAAATTATAACAAAAGAATATAGAATTGGAGGCATTTATATAGAAGGCATTTCATAAATATTTAAATATTAAATATTAAATATTATTCACAATTATATATTAAGAACTAATTAATTAGATTTGATTACTTAAAGCAAAATCGATATACAAGCGATATAATATCGATTCTATAAAATTGAAACCAAAATTAATTTAAATCAGACTTATTTTACAATTGTTTTGATTTATGATTTTTTTCAAAACCATTTTAAAAATCGTCACTGATATCATAACCGTTTTTCTTAAATATTATTAAATTTTTAAATATTAATATTATGACATAATATATTACCTCTCGAATATAAATAATAGCTGTGCGACAAGGAATGTAAATCATCATACTATTTGAATAATCAGAAAAAGATTCTGGTTTGGTAAAATGTTGTATATTAGTATCAACACGGTTTTCTCCACCAAAATTTTTATCATCGCTACACAAAAGAATTTTATAAGTTCCTGCACTTTTTACACCAATAGTATAATCAGGAAATGATTTGATTGGATGAAAATTAAAAACAAATATAAGTTCTGCACGATCAAAAACAATTATTTTATCTTCTTCATGTTTCAAACTTATATATCCCTAAAAATATATATTTTTATTAATGATATCATAAATAGTAATGAAATTATAATATATATATATATATATATATATATATTTTTGATTAAATAAAGTAAATCATTTATTACAGGTTCAGCATGTAGCCATCCATATTTTGCTTCAAGAGTATTTACAGCCCGATCCCAATTATTCATAAATTTGTATTTAAGTAATTCATCATCTACTAAATTCCATTGTCTTCTAGCATAATGATAACTATCTGCATTACCAGCTCGTGGAAAATCCAACCATTCAGGATGACCAAATTCATTACCTTCATATATTTTTTTTAAATTTATAATAAAATTATTAAAAACTTCAATAATAGATGTATAATAATGCTCAGTTAAAATCAATTAAATTCGATATCTAATAATTAAATTTTTACAAGCAGAATTTTTTTCTTCTTTGAGGAATTAGAAGAACTGGAGGAATTAATAATTTATTTAATAAAAGAATTTTTTTTTCTGTAATTTTTTTTTAAATGATACTATTAAATTGTTGAAATTCTTATAATTAAAATAAATAAGTCAACATTTTTGCTAATTGTAAATAATATTATTGATAATTATTATCTATAGTAACTTGATTATAAATAAAATTAATCAAATTTACATTTAATTCATTTTAATTGAAAAAAATTAAATCATTTACTGAAATTCATATTTCGTTATTTTCATAAAAAAAATTATAAAAACTGAATTTTTTATATTATATGATTTTTTTTTTCATGACATTTCTTTAAAAAGAGATCCTAAATTTATTTTCTTGTATGTGAAACTGAAGCATTGATAACAAAAATGAATTATATGAATTTAACGGAGCAAATATTAATGAAATTTAATTGAACATTTCTACCTATAATTTTATACATAAAACTAACCCATAAAATTTAAATAAGCTTCACCTCCTAATGCATGTGTGATTAATGTAATCAGATTATGAAGAGCAATCCCACGATTTATAATTGCATTAGGTGGACTTAGTGTACTCATATGAAAATACATTTCTTTATCCATAAGCCAAAATGCAATTGTTTTATCACCTACAAGAGCTTGATCATGAGATTCTGAATAAGCTACTGTTTTCTCCATCCATCTTCGATTAGTTAATGTCCAACAAATATCCCCAACATTCCAATCTTCATCTTTTATTTCTTTTAAAAGTTTAATCCATTTATCAGGAATAGCCATGGCTAAACGATAATCAAAGCCTAAACCACCTTCAGTAATTGGCCTTTAATATTATAAATATATATATATATAAAAAATATTATAATATATATAAAAAACAAAATATAATGTAAATATAACATATAATACATACATAATATAATATTTTTAAAAAAATGAAATAATTTATATAATAATAATTAATTTATATTAAATATATATATATTGTTTATATTTATGTGCAAGTGAATAAATAATATTCCATTAAACATAAAATAATTATTATCATATGAATATTACTATCATATAAAATTTTTAAAAATCCAAATTTTATAATTTTTATGTTTCATACCTGCAAACTCCAGGCATTCCACTAACATCCTCTGCTATGGTAATCATATTTGGATATAAATAATGCAAAATATAGTTTGCAAGCATTAAATAAACTACACCTTCAACATCAACATTAAGTCCATAATATTCTTCATAATGACCTGTAAAACCTTGTCCAAATCCTCTTGAATGATACAACATTGATGTAACTCCATCAAATCTATAGGCGAATATTAATATATTATTTATAATATATATATATATATATATATATATATATATATATATATATATATATATATATAGAAAAAATAAAATGAATAATAATAGGAAAGAGAAAAAGAAAAGAAGAGAGAAATAGACAATATACATATAATTAAAAAATATAAATATCATATATTACAAATAATATTCATCAAACAAATACCTAAATCCATCAAAATTATATTCCTCAATGTACCAACGTAAATTGGAAAGTAGAAATCGTAATACTTCATATTCTCCATAATTAAAAAGTCTACTATCCCACAGTGGATGATGACCACGATTGCCAGAATGGAAAAAACAACCATCAGTACCATCAAACATATTTAAACCATCTAAAGTATTCTTTGATGCATGTGAATGTACCACATCTAATAAAACATATAAACCATATTGATGCGCTGTATCTATCAATAGTTTTAATTCTTCTGGTGTACCATAACGAGATGAAGCAGCATAAAATGAAGTTACCTTATTAAATTTAATTAAATATATTGTTATAAAATTTAATACTTAAGTATATTAATTTTATTGAGATTTTTTAAATTTATTCATTATAGCTACGCACCTGATATCCAAAACTAGCATAATAAGCATGTTCCATGATAGCCATTAATTGTATAGCATTATAGCCTTGTTTTACAATACGAGGTATTATGTTTTTAGCAAATTCTAGATATGTGCCAATTTTTAATTCCTGAGTTGCAATACCAACATGACATTCATAAATTCTAAGACTTTTTGGTTTTTTCTGTTTGGAATATTTAAATTTATAAACCTAAATGAAAATATATATATCACTTAATATTTACAAATCTTAATATTTACTATAAAATTAAATTGATTGGAAAAAATAATATTTATATTTATTTATAATTATATGTAGTAATTATATATATATATATATATATATACATTTTCAGGTAATGGATACCATATACGTTGTTTATATGTAGCACTTTCAGATTTATCTTGTGTGACATATGTAGCCCAAGGACTTAATCGTTCCAATAATTCATTATTTTGATCTTTTACAATTATCTTAATTTCTGAAAGATGCTTTATTGGACAACTACCATCAGCATTAGGAGGTAAATGTAATTCCCATTTTCCATAATCTAATTTTTTATATGAATTAGTTGTTCTATTCCAACCATCTAGTAACAAAAATAAACAACAATTAAGATTTATAATTTAAAAACTTTTATAAAGAGTATATATATATAATATATAGTTTCTTATGCTATGTAATAATAATAATAAAGAATAATAATTTATTATATAAAAATTATATTGAATGTTTAAAAAAGAAATTTTAAAATTACTAAGTTAAAAATTAAAAAAGAAACTAGACATATCATTACATCAAATATAAAATGAAATAAAATATATAATAAATATAAACTATATTTAAAATTCTGTTATAAAGTTTTACAAATATATTTTATAATTAATATATATTAAAATTATAATATACTTTAAGATTAAGTTATATATATATATATAAGTTATATATATATATATACTTTAAGATAAGTTATAAAAGTAAAAAAAAAATTTTTTTTAAAGTCATTAAATAAATTATATACATAATTTTAAAAATAGTATCAAAAAAATAACATATATATAAAAAAAATAAAATAATTTTTAATATTTATATAAATAATAATTTATATTTTGAATTATGTAAATAATATAATTGTATTTGTATAAATAATAATATATAAATATATACGAATAAAATATAATAATATATATGTATATACAAAATTCATAATGATTTTAATAAGAAATTTGATAAAGTTTATCTTAAAAGACAAATTATATTTTCTTTTTCTTTTATTGATTTATTAATTTAAAATTAATTTAAAAATATTTAGAAATATTGTAAAATAAACTAATTTATTTATAATTATATGATATATATATATATATATATATATATATATATATTATATAATATAATTTATTTATAATTATATGGCAATAGGCAAAGCGTAATTTTTTTTGAAAAAATAAAAAAATAAAAATTTTAACATAACATTTTTTAACTAAAATTTCGTTTTTCAAAATCAATTTTACAAATTAATCAAATATGCAAATAAAAAAAAAACAATTTCGTTATTGTATCGATTAACTCTCTATTAGAATTAATGTTGTAAACAATTATAGAATAATATTCATGCCTATTATTCATTTTTTACTGTTTTCATTATATTGAAAATATTGTTAATAGTATATCGGCGAAAGTATATTGTTTTTCTTTATGATAAATTAAAGATGAATAAATGGATTATTATTACTTTTTAATCTTTCATATTTTTTAAGAATTTTTTGCTATTCAAAGTACATATTTGAAGTGAAAGCAAAGTTCATTCAATTATCTTTAATTCGTTAAAAAGAATTATATATGCAGTTATATATATAATAGAGTGTGAATTATATATACAGTAATGATAATATTAATAATATTTAAAATGTGAAAAAATAAAAAACAAATAATCTATAAAAAAATGTTACATAATAGTCATTATTTTTAAAAATTATATTATTTCATTATATCATCAATTATGTCATGTTATATAAAATATATTATATTAATAAAAATAATTAATAATGGATTGTATGGAAAACAATTTATTATTTTCATATTTATTTGATTTTCTTAAAAAAAAATTACATATTTTTTTATAAAAATATAAAAAAATGATTATAACATATAATTAATTTAGATTTTTTATAATTATCATAAAAAATAAATTTATTAATTAATAATTAAAATTCATTAACATGTAAGATTTAATAAAATTTTAAGATTTAATAACTAAGATTTAATAAAAATTATGAAAAAACCAAATTCGAAAATAATAATAAGACAAAAAAAGAATAAAGCTTAAACAACAAAAAATCGATTATCTGCAAAATAAATTATGGTTACAATTAACAATAATTACTCAATGCGTGCAATAAATTTTACGTAATAACATGATTTCGAAAATATCATAAAAAAAATTATGAAAACACAACATTAATTGCTCAATTAAAATTTTGAGAAAATTACATGTGCTAAATTAATCAATAGAAAATTCTTAGATAAAAAAAAATAATTAATTTTGGACTTGATGTTCGATGCAATAAAAATGATTTCAAATTGAAGAAAAATTTCTAATGAAAGCATAATAATGATCGTTTTCATCTTATCAGATAAAGAAATATATACTAATATATACTATATACTAATTTATAAACAAATCTAAAACAAAAAATTAATGTTACTTAAATTAATATTAATTAAATATTTCTATTATTACGATGCAACAAAAGAATTTTTTAGATTCAATGCTGAATAAAATTTTTGTGTTAATTAAAAACAATGAAATACAAGTTAAAATAATAAAATACACAATTAAAATAATGATATTACAAAATATTAAATTCATAATTTCAAAATAATTGGAAATTTAAATTTTTTTCCATATGTTTAAATAAATTTTGTAAAAAAAATAAGATTCTGTTTGAATAATATTTATGTATATGTATTTATATTTATATATAAATGTTTATAGCATATAAATATATTTATAATATTCAATTATTATTACATCTATATTATTTAAATTTTAAACCTATAATTATAAAATTCTTACGTTTTTTATATTTAAACAAATTGCTCATTATAATCATTCAATTGTAAATCTCTTAAAATTCTGATAAAATCCATAATAAAATAAAAAAAATTCCAAAAGCACATATCTTCTATTTTGATCTATATTATTATTTATTTATATATTCACATATATAAATATCACGAATACTTAATAAAAAAATTAATTTTTCTAAAATAAAAAAATTAATTTTTCTAAAATAAAAAAATTTTACCATATAATTCATAAGAAATTTTAATTCATAAAAAATATATTTTCAATCTTTAACTTCAAAGCTTATCTCTTCAAAATGGATGTTAGCCAATAAAAATAATATGTATCAAATATTTCTTTGAAAACTATTTTTCTTATATATCCTTTCATTAAATTATGTCTACAAGTTCGAAATTTTATTACTACTTTCTTTTATCTTATTCGCTTATAATAAACTTTGCTAGCAACCTTGAATAACTTCAATAAAAAATACTATTATTAATTTTTTTTTATATTTATAATATTTTTTTGAAAAATAGATTTGAATATTATTTTTTATGTAAATATATGAAGATGATAACATAATTTTTCGTGTACTCTTTAAATTAAACTTTACAAAAAGAAATTATAATATATCACATTTATGTACTAATAAGTATATAATTTAATGTAATTTAGTAATGACTTAGATTCGGAATTTAATCATCTTAGATATTATTTATGAAATAAATATTTTAATGAAGAAATCAATAATATGATTAATTTTTTCTTGATAAAATACCACACTTTATGCTAATATAACAAATATTTGAATAGAAACTGATATATTAAAGAAATTGCAACATATTTTAATTTGTAAAATATCTTAAAAGATTACTAAAATATATAAAAAACGAAGAATTTACAAAAAATCTTTTAAAATCAAAATGTTCCTGAATATTTATAGAATGACAAGATTGTATGATATAAAGAGAAATACTAAAAATTTTTTAGTATGTAAAGTTTAGTAACTTTGTTTTATAAAAAGAATTAAGATTATCATATCTTTTTCAAAAAATATAATTTTATAATTAAAATTAAAAAAAAAAATAAATTCTTAAATAAAAGAAGCAAGACTTCATAACTATCAAGAAAAATATTCTTCATTAATAAATGTAATATTTATAAACATTTAATAAATAAATAAATAATTTGATAATTTATAAATAAAAAAAACTTTCGAAAAATTTAATTTTTTTTTATTTAATGATGAATTAAATTTTAAACTTTATTTAAATAAAAAAAGATAATTTATATAAATAAAAATAAATAAAAATTTTTAAATTTTTATATTATTTCAACCGTTAAATTTTATCAGAATCACAAAGATTTTGATGTTAGCATATTGTTGCTTATCATTTGTGTATGCAATTTACAATTTATTAAAAATACATTGAGAGAATTTATAAATTTATTATTTTATATTATTATAAATTAATTAATTAAATTACTAGTTATTGTTATTTTATAAAATTTAATAAAAATTAATTTAAAAAACGAATATTTGAATATTTGATATTAACATTAGCATTATATTGCACTAAATTATTGATATTAAATATATATATAAAATTATTAAGAAACTTTTTAGAGAAAAATAACATTAATTATATATACTAACATCAATTTTATCTAATTCAAACATTTAAATAAAAATCTAGCAAAATATTGAAATATAATAGATTGCTATTTCAAAAGATATTAAAAGATGTGATTTGAAATTAATCAAAATATAATTAATAAATTAACAAAAAATATATCAAAAAATTTCAAAAAGTCATAATAATTGCAGATATCTTATTTTATACTAAGTTTATGTTTTATATTATTTACAATTTTCTTTTAGAATAACCGAAAAAAATATTCATACATTTAATTTCAATATGGAATTATTATATATTATTATATTATATATTATTATATATATATAATTAAATCAAATCTCTTTACAGTATTTCAAAATAATTAGCTTTATATTTTTTTAATTAATATATTTTCTACAACAAATAATATTCACAAGTATTTATGTACAGTAATTGTAATTTTGATCGAAAATTTTGTTTTAAAAATTAAAAGTTAACATAAAGTTATGTTATTATATTCAAAATAAAAAAATATAAATATTTATATATATATATAAAAAATATAAAAAAAATCCATAACTTTGAAAATTAACGGAAGAATAAAGTAATCTTGATATAAAAATATTTTTTGTATCATAAAAGATAAAATATTTTATATTATTTTAATTATATAATAATATATGTTATAATAAATATGTTACAAAAAATATTCTCTATAATAAAATATAACATTTATATTTTATATATTTTTTTTAATTTCATAGTAAAAATTTTATAAGATAATTTTTAATTTACAATATATTATTTAGACATACTACAGATTTTTTTTTTAATATTTTTATTTTTATATTATTATTTTTTTTATAGTTTCTTTTAAAATTTTAAATATAAATAAAATTCAATTCTGCAATATAATTTATGTTATAGATTCTAGATTCCATTTCAGTCTGATGATTAATCTGATGATTAGAAAAAAGTTTAAAATTTTAATCAATTTTTATTATTTTTTTTTCAAAATAAAAAGTATCATAAAATATTCAATTTTTCTTCAATAAACTTTTTAACAAAATATTTATTGTATATTATTGTATATTGTAATATTATTGTACTATTACACATTCTTTAAATATTATTTTTTTGACTAGATTTGTAATATTATCTGTTATTTATAAAAAATTAGCAATAATCTTAATACTATTCTATTCTATAATCAAATCATGAAATTGCAATGGATCTTATAATTGAAATTGGAGCTCACTTTTATTGTAAATTTAATCTCGAATTAAATATTTTTATATGTGTTTTATATTTTTGTGTACCATCATATTTTCATGATATTTTAATATATCATGAATTATTAATAAATAGATGGGATTGTAGTAATAATCCAATTTCTTGTTGATATTTTAATTATTCATGCTTTATTTATTTCATATTTTATATAGTTATACATTTGTACTTGTATAATTTTAAAAGTGATGTGTTTTTGTTTGTTTAGTTTTGAAGGATTTATCGAATATTAAAACTCACTACAGATAAATAATAAATGATATTTGTATGATTATACATATTAATTGCTATATGTTCATACAAAATATGAACAATTGATAAGTAGCAGTCATATGCATATCTATCATGAACGCATATATCATATAAGCAGAACTCACTATAGTAATAACATTATTTTTTTTTTACGAATATACCCGAAATTAAAAGAGTTTTTATGAAAAAAAAAATTGTTCAAAATATTAATTTCAATAATATATTTAAAAATCATCAAAATAAAGAACAGTTAATCTAAAAATTCATCATCTGAAGTCGATTTATATATAACGTTTTTGTGATTTTTGATAATTTTTAAATACAAGACAAGATTTTAAACAATTTTTTCTTCTATAGACATCTTATATCAATCGTTTTTAATTTCCGAAATATATACAAAAAATAATGTAACTATTAATTTTTATAATATATTAATATTATTATTCACATTGAATTTTGTCTATATATTTACGTCCATGGCAGCGTACTTATCACATGTAATTACTGATTATACATCATAGTGGCTGATGTATAATAATGATTCAAAATATGCTTCTCATTTGATTATTATCATTTTAATCACTGTAATTTCAATTGTTCAAAGATTTATATTTGAAGAGTTTGTAATAATAATAATTTTTTTATTCATTATTTTATTCATTATAAATTTTTTATTATATATTTCATTCCATAAAAAAAAAATGATTTTTCATATTCATAAGATTTATATGAAAGTTCCAAGTAATGAATATATTAATTTTTACAATTGTATATAATCAATCAAAAATGAGGCAATCTTTTTTAAAAAAAATTCTATCAATAATTTCTATTAATAAGAAATAATAAAATAAAAAAGAAATATTTAATTACAATAAAATTATTCCATTATTTGATTTAGAAAGGAACGATTTTAGCAAGAATACAATTTTAGAATGGATATAAAAACAATATTAGATATTAAAAAAAGAAATATTGATATATATTGATATATATTGATACTATATTATTAATCTTGCATCAATTTATAAGAACTCGCTATCATTATAAAAATTATAAAATATAAAGATATATTTACAAAAAATACATTAGAAAAAATGAAATAGTTTTAAAATAATTTAAAATTAAAGAAGTTCATGTTATGTGATTTTATGATGTTGAAGACCAATTATATAAATTTTTTCTATTATCTATATGAATCTATTATTCTCTAAATATAATTATATTACTAGAATATTATTTCTAAATCTATATATATATATATATATTTGAAAATAGAATTATTTTCTTATTATTACAGATATTTCATTTATTTTTTTAGATCAAAGAGATCCATGAAATGTCCAAACTTTTTATGAATAGATATTAATAGAATGAATAGATATAAATATGCAATGATTTTTTTAAAAATATCTAAATTCGACATAAATTATAATTTATATTTCAAATTTGTTGCAATTTATGAGGAAGTAATTAGTAAGAATTTCCTATTTAATTATTATTAATTATTAAAATAATTATTTATATATATATATTATTTTTATTATAATAAATTAATATTATTATTCTAAAAATTTTTTCAGATTCATCAAATGTTAAGCTATAATTGAAAACACTAAAAATATTTATAGAAAAATATAAATAATATTTTAAATCATTTAGAAAAAAAATTGTTTATTACAAATTCTTTTGTTCTTTTTGTTTTATTAAATATTATTAAATATATATATTAGAAGATTTTTGTTAAAAATATTTTTATGTCTGAAAAAAATATTACACTTGAAAAATCTTCCTGTATTTTTCATATTTTATCTTCTTACTGTAATATTTATTATTAATTAATATATGTAATAATTAAATTAGTATAAAATAAATTTTACATAAATTTATATTTCAATTTTCTTATAATATCCACAATGTTCTTGTACAAAATCAATTTTAAAATATGATTTTATTCTTTTATAATGAAAAATAATTATATGAAATACTGTTGTTATAATTATAAATTTATAAACATTTGTATACATAAATATCATATACTGAAATATGGATTTTATAAGAAATATAATCTAAAGAACATAAGAATCATAATATATAAATATTAAATTTTATAACATAAATTTATAATGGACATACATATATATATTAATAAAATAAATTATATTTTTATTCTTATATCACAATATTGTGATGCATAAAATTAAAAAAAATTTTCTTATTCTATGTATAAATAAAAATAGATTAATTTATTCAAATATATCCAAATATTTTTATTACTTTGCTACACTTTCTCTTGAAGTTATAAATAATAAAAATTAATTCTTAAGATTATCCATTACAAATATATGTATACATATAAAATTATAGTATATTATATATTGATTATATATAGTATATAGAGCAACATAAGAATAAAAAGTTGAAAAATTAGAAAAATACAAAATGTAACCATAGAATGAGAACTAAATGAAAAAATTATATAGAATATTAGATTAACAATAAAAACAAATTAAATTAAATAATTAAAAATAAAAAACAACAATAAAAATAAAAACAAGAAAATGTTATTAAGAAAGAAAAAGAAAACTAAAAAAAATTTAAATTAATATTAAATTAAATATTAGATTAAACTTAGTATTAGATGAGATAAAAATAAAGAAATTAACAATAAAATTAAAACAAAAAATCAAAAAATTTAAAGCACACAAATAAAAAATTTGAAAAAAGAAGATAGTAAAAGAAACAGACAAATATTCAAATAAAATAGTTTTATATAAAAAAAATAATAGAATTAAAAAAAGAAATATATATATAAATAAAAAATAAAAAATACATATCAAAAAACAGTTTTAATCAAATCTTGAAAAATTAAAAAAGGAACAAAATTAAGAAAAACATAAAGAAAAGAATTGAGAAAAAAAAAAAAATAATCAAATATTGGGAAAAATAACTAATATGATATAACAAGATAAAACTGAAATTGAAATTGAAATTGAAAGGAGATACAAGGAGAAATATAAAATATTAATAATTTCATGGCATATTTTTGAAAACTCAATTTTTGATTCCAAAATAAACTTAAAATGTTAATATATAAAAATAACATTAAGACTTATTTATAAACAATTGCATTAAATAAGATAAAGATAATCAGACAACACTATATTGAAATTATTTATATGAAATCTACAGCTTTAACTTACTAAAATCTCCTGTTAAAAATAATTCCTGTGCACCAGGTGCCCATTCTTTTGCAATAACACTATTGTCTTCATTTATATGAATTCCATAAATTTCATAACCTTTTGAAAATTTATCTAAACTGCCATCACCAGTTTCTAATTTTTCTATATAGTCTTTGAATAATGCATACCTGGTAAAAAAAATTCAAATAAAAAAATGACAAGTTCTAAATTAATTTAATATTAATTTATTTTATATTTATTCTATATTCTTATTTTATACTTAATATACTTATTTTATACTTATATTCGATTTAAAAATAGATTTTTATAATAAGTTATATTATTCATTGAATAAAACTTGTTATAAATAAATTCGTTATAAATAAAAATTATCTTAATTATATGTTACTGTATAACATTAATATTTATATATTTTTTAAAATGCAATACCTCTTGCGAATTTCATTTTCATAAGGTTTTAAATATGGATCTCTTTCCAATAAAGTATTTATTTCTGGAACTTGAACTTCAGAAGGATTCATAGTTGACCATTTTCCTCCCATATTTAATTTTTTAATATATTCACCAATAAATATATAAGAACAGATCTAAAGTACTCTGTATGTTACTCAAATTCAAATAAAACTTCAAGGTGACCTCTATATAATTTTGTCGACTAAATATCATTGCCATCCGAAAAAAATAAAATTTTATTACAATGAAACAATTTTTTAAGAATGGAAACTTTATAATTTAATAGTCTATCAAATATGGCGAATAATTTATTATAAGTGGCGGTAATTTTAAATTTTTATCAAACATTATATATGTATAATAAAATATCTAGTAAAATCTAAAATCATTTCTTTTTATTCTCAATATTCTAAATATTTTTTTTTTATTAAAATTATAATTTAAAATTCTTATTAATATTAAAATTTATATATTAAATTTATATAGAAAAAATTAATAATTTATTTGAAAATTTTATTTTTTTAAAAAATTTTCTATTAATTTCTATTATAAAAAGAAATATAATATTGAACTAAAATTATTTATTAAAATGTAAAATATACTCATTCATATGTATATATGAATTATTTATTATTTATATATATAATTATTATATATATATATATATATATATATATATATATATATATATATATAAAAATTATGATTTTTATAGGAAAAATATATATTAATTTTTAAATGAATGAAATTAATTAATGAAAAAGAAAATAAAATTTGTATTTTTGTAGAAAAATAAATAAGATTTTATATGACATAGTAAATCAATTAATTAAAAATCATAGAATTATTTCTATTATTATATAAAAATTGATTTTATATAACATTTATTAAATAAAAATAAATCGAATTATATATATATATAACATTTATTGAATGATTTCTTTTATTTTATTTATTTATTTATATATTTGTTTTTTAACAAGATAATGTTTATGTAAAAAATTAAAAAAAAATTTTATTTTAAACTTTCTTGCATTTTTCTTATAAAACTTTTTTAACTTTTCCTTTTATATTTAAAAATATATAATATTAATATAAATATACATTTTAAAAAACTTTTTTAAAAAATTTTGCTTATTGATATAAATCTTTAAATTCGTTTTAATTATTTATAAATTTATATAATTATTATATTTTATAATTTTATAAAATATGATATTTATTTTTTGTTAATGTATCTCAAAACAATTGTAAATATATTCTAATTTATTTAATCTCTTTTGTTATAAACATTATAATGTTATAACTAATAATAATTCTATTATATATAATATTATAAATAAAATACTAATTTTTATATATATATATATATATATATATATATATATATATATATATATATATATATATATATATATATATATATATATATATATATATATAAAAACATATAACATATATATAGATAATATATAAAAACAAAAAATTTTAATAAATTTTTAGAGAATTGTTTGTTCTATGATTTTTTTATCAGCATCTATTTTTAATTATTAACTAACAATCTACAATATCATATAAAATATAGAATATAAAGTCTTAATGAAAGTAAATTCAATAATAATTCGGATGTTTTTTTCGTTTCATATCTTGATATATTAGATTTCAAAATAATTTCGTAATATTTATAAAATATTCAAAATGATTTTTGTTATTTAAAAAAATATTTTAAAAAATATTTTATGGAGATTCATTAAATTGTATAATTATTTTATTTGACCTATAATTATAAAATAATAATCTCTAATTTAATTAACTTATAAATTATTAATTTTCTAATTAATTAATAAATTTTGCAAAAAAAAGTCCAGGATATTTAACAATTATATGTATTCTTGATAATTAAAGAAAACTAAATATTTTGCTATCGATGAAAAATAAATTGATATATATATTTCTCAATCATAATCATAATTGCATGTATTAGAAATAATAGTTAATCAAATTATTAGAAATTACTGATTTCCAACTCTTATATTACAATCAAAATAAATAAAATATATATAGAAACATATAAAATATAATGAAAATATAATGAAATAATTCAGTAATTCAGTAAAAGAGTAACAGCATAAGTATATTTTATATATATATTTATTTTTTTTGTAACAAATGTAATAAAAGAATTAATGCCGACAATATCATTTATTAACAGTCACAAGTTCATCAAATGAATATACAACGAACTACATCAATATAGCATCAAAATCCTAAAAATATGTAATTTAACATAAGCTTTGATAAAGTAAATTTTGGAATCAAAATTTATATTTTTGGATTTTACTATTTGAAATATTATTAAAAAACATAAAAAAAATTATATTAAGATATTTCTTATAAAAATTATATTATTATATTATTAAGAGAACAAAATTTAACCTAATTATCATCATTATTATTAATAATTACATTTAAACAATTATAAGATATAAATTATAAGATATATATGTTTAAATTAATTTATAAATTAATTTTCCAAAATGAATCTAGTGATGATTCATCATTATTAATTAATTTTCCAAATGAATCTAATGATGATTCATCATTATTAATTACATTCATTAAAAAAAAATATTATTCAAATTTACATGAATTACAAATGAATTTATAAATTAGATTAGATTGTATAAATTTGAATTTATATAAAAAAAAAATAAATTTATTTAAAAATTTAACAATACAAGTTATACGTGAAAGTTGAATGGTACAAACAATTATTTACAAATCTTTCATTTTGTTTGTTATTTAATAAATGAATACATTTATATACATGTTCTAGATTTTTATTAATATGTGTTTTGATAACTTTTATAGTCTATATGTTAATATATATCTTCAAGAATAAAGTAGAAAATAATACATTTATTCTTATACAAGAAACAATATCATAACAATATCATTTAATTAATTATTATATTAATTAGATATTCTCAAAAAATTTTAATGGGGAAGGTTAATCAAATAAAAGAAGTTAAACTTATTAGAAATATTATTATTAATCTTCTTAATTCAAAAATTTTAAAATATTATTTGACATTTATAAAGTGTATGAGAATAAATAAACATTCTTAAATATAATGGAATACTAAACTTTGAAAAGATTTAGAAATTGCAGATATTAAATATTTTTAAACTTTGGCCCATTATTTGTTTGACTAAATCATCAAAATTTACTTTAAAAATAAAAAAAACAAAAGAAATGACTTTCTTAATTGTTAAATAAAATATGTACAAATAAATGATTAATAATAAAAAGAATAAATCATAGTTCTTAATGTTGACTTTTCTACATGTAATGATATTAAAAGTAATAAATGACTGATATATGAAATAATTTTATGACTTATTTATGTTGTATAAGAATATTAAATTACGTTTAAAAATAATAAAGCAAGTAAATATTTTAAAGGTCAATGACCTTTTTAATTTCTTTATCAAAGTTAATGTCTTTAATTATTATACTATGATAAATGCAAGGATTTATTAAATTCGCTGAAATAAATTAACTCTCGGCTAAATAGAATTCTTGCGTTATTACTAACTTTTGCGTTACAATAACTTTTTTCTAGAAAGTTATTTGTTAGTGAATTTTTTGTCTGGAATTTTGTTTGGTAATATAATTTGTAGAATTATTCAATGGAGTACTATCCAAGGAAGTATCTGAAATATCCTCACTGCTACTACTACGAATATCACCTTCCATCTGAAAAATTGTTTATTTAAATTTAAAATTAAATACTTCATAATTACTATAATAATGTACAATAAATAATAATATAATAAATATGCAATATATATATATATATATATACATATACAGCTTACTTGACCAGCATAAAAAGCATTATATGCAATTTTAAGAATCAAATAAGTCCAAATCATGTGAAGAAGTAATAATAAAATTAATAAGAAGTTGAAAATATAATATGCTGGGAACATAGGCACTATTTGAGGTGCTTTTATTGATGTACTGTAATATTTTATATAATATATTTAATAAAATAATACAATTTTAATTGCATTAATTAAAAATCAATATGAATAAAACATACCTATAAATTATCCAAAATGGAAAAAGACCTATACGTGTAATAATCCATAATATTGTAAAAATAACAAATATACAATCGCATAATTTTTGGTAATTTGCATATTTAGCCATTTTTGCAGCCTAAAAATATAAAATTTTAACATTAAAATTTTAATATTAACATTATTAATAATAATATAACATTATTATTATTAACTTGTTATGATCAATATTATTATAAATGTTTATATTTACTTCTAAAAAAATATCTGCGCAATCATGTACTAATAATACTAATGAACCAATTCTAGTTAAATTTCCAATCCATGAGAAACACATTAATATAATAGTAGCTATATGATGAATAAACATTTGCCAAAAATCTTTTCTTTTCACATCAAAAAATTGAGAGAAACTTAGAGACCAATAAAATGCCATTGATATCATATAGTACCACCATACATCATCTGAAACTGGATGATATGGATAATTGTAATAACAGTAATTTATATCCCATAGCCATAACTTGTCCCATAAAATAATGAATCCATAAATAAATGAATATGTGTAATATAAACATCTCCAGCTATAACAGAAAAATAGATATTTAATTTAATTAAATTTAATTAAATTATGTACAAAAATTATGTATTAAAAATTAATGTCATAAATTTTAATATAAAATAATAAAATTTATTTTATTAAATTATTTCTTTGTAAGTGAAAATAAAAAATTACATTTTTTCTTGTGATATAAAACTAACCTGTTTTCACAAAACTTTGTAAGTGTTGATGGCTTATCCTGAGTACGTCTTAATCGCAACCATCTTTCTACTTGTCGTTCAGACCAATCTAATTGTTTAGCCAGTGCCAGGATCTTAAAATATATCCATATATTATAAAAAAATCCATAATATTTAATTGCTCAGTGCAATTACTTTGACTTAGATTACATCTGTTTCAAGAACCTAATATTAAACACATTATTTAGAATTCAACAAATCTTTAATGCATGTATATATAACAATATTGTTATCTAATATTGAAATACATAGCAGTTCAAAGTAATATTATTTTAATATTATTTATTTTAAAAATTTATGATACATTTTATCAAATATCTATTATTTTAGTGTATATTAACTTTATAAAATTAATAATCATAAAATATTTTCTAATCCAAATATTTATTATTATTCTATAATAAATTGAATAAAATAAATTGATCCAACAATTAAATTATATTATGTTATAATAATAAAATATTAGAAAATAAATTGATATAAACTTACCTGTTTATGTTTAATTCTTTTACTAGTATAGGCTTTTTCTAATATTTCATTTGGCGTTGCTTTTTTTGTTCTTGTATTTTTTATACCAAGAGACTTACCAATAGGTGCAAAACAGTATCTATAAAAATTATCATTATTGTTTATTATATATATAATTAAATAATATATATACGTATATAATTATATATTAAAATTATAATAAACTATAATTTATATTAAATATTTAATGAAATATTTTAAAAAAGTAAAATAATAAGTTCTTTTAAATAACGTAAAATATAAATATTTACTTAAATATATATATATATATATATATATATTATAACCTCAATTTAATTATAAATTTTATATTTTTAAAATGATAAAATTGAAAAAATATATTAACAATAAAATAAAATGATTACCTTTCTAAAGCATATCTGATTATCAAAAGAAATAATGCCATAGGTAAAGGATAAATTAAATGTTGAAAATTTGTGTATTTATTTTCTGAATTAGGTTTAATATCATCCCACGTTATATTAGGCGGTAACCAAACATCAGTTGACCAAAAAGCCGACGATACATTCTTTAATATATCCATTGTTATAATTGCTATAATTAATAATGTGCATTATAATGGTATTAAATATTTGCTAACAATTATTGAATCAAAATAACTAAAAACGTACTTACTTAACTTCTTTAATAAAAAACACTTCAACTACCTTCCTCTGCTTATACGCCACCGCTCGAAGACTGAGCCTGTAACTTCAATACACGTAACTCAATTTTTCTATTGACTCTTACTTCTGTTCTTATTTTGAAAGCAGATAATTTATCATTATCTCTTTTCATTCAATTCTTATTTAAAATCGATTATTCAGTGTTAATATCTACTTTTCTTATATGTCCATCATTTTCAAATGCTAAATGCACATTAGACGCGTATGTAATCATTAATCATTCTGATAACGAATATTTCATGGATAACCTCGCTTTTAATCCCAGCAGGCGAATATTATGAATATAAATTTAAATTTTTTAAGAAATATCAAAATTCACATTCAAATATCGAATTATTTATGTTTTACATAAAACTTTAAAATTATTTTAATTGAAATTAACATAAAATATATTATTTACGAAATTTTATGAATAATTTGTATAAAAGGATTACATATTTTGTTACAACAAATTTCACAGATTAATTTTGATTTAACTTTCAATTATTGATATTTCATATTATTACAGTGCTGTATTAAGAAGAATTAATATCTCGAGCTTAAAAAATTAATTCATATAAAGTGAAAAAAAAAAATGTAATAATTTAATTCAAGTTAAATACAAAATTTCATTAAAATTGTACATAAATATAGATTGTTTTTAATTATTTTAAAGAATTAATAAATATTATTTATATATATTATATTAGCGTAATTGTTTTATTTTGTAAATTAATCTGATATCTAATATCTTATATAAATTTAAAAAAGTGGAAGAATTAAAAAGTTGATTTTAGAAACATAAAAATTTATATATAAAAATTGTCAGAATTTATTTTTTAAAATATGATCAATTTATTTTAATCAGTTGTCTTACAATATTGTTTTTATAATCGGCATGTCTAAAACTGTTTTATATTTTTATAAATATTCTATATATTATTAGTCAAGACAATGTTTAATGATTTAAGAGTACATAAATTTTCTTTTATTCTTATATGCGAAAAGAATATCAACAAGATATATAATATAATGTATATATGTTCTTATGTACAATAGCAGACAAAAATATAAATTTATTAAAAATAAAAAGATTTTTTAAAGTTTTTTTAAACTTTAAGAATAATTTTTTTAAGATGAAAACTACTTGAATTTTTTTGAATTAAAAGTATTAGTTTACTACATAACATAGAAAATTAAAAAAAATTTTTAAAATCGCAATTAGAATCACGAAGAAAATAGTAAACATCAATTTTTACAATTTTATCTGATCCTATGAAAATTTCAAATATACAATTTGTTTATATATATAGATTCAGATATATATATATATATGCTGAAAATTTCATCAAAATCGATTGATAAAAAAAAATAAGAGACAAATATCAAAAAATATAAAAATCTTTAGATTTATTACGAAAATCTTAAAGAACTACAATTTTTATTATTTTTAACTGTTTGTAAATCATAAAATTAGCTGATTTCAATAAAATTTTCAATATATATATAATTGATACAAATCTATAAAATATATCTTTATAATACATCTTAAACATAAATATATTTTTACAAATTCAGATAAAAAATGATTTTTATAATTTTTTTTTAATTTATATTTTCTTCCAATTAATTGCAATTTTTTAAATATTTTTTTTATATTTTATATAATAAATTAATCTTTTTAATCTTTAAAAAAATTCAAAAATCATTTGATCTAAGAAAATTACAAAAAAATTGATTTAAAAAAATTATTTCGTTTTTTAAAAAGTGGATTTATATTTTTACTATTATAAATAATGATTTTGATGAATTTATATTTACATATAAAAATTATATTTATATATTATATTTATATAAAAGAAATTAGACATATGTCGAAAAATTATTTATAAATGATACATATATTTTATAATATTATATAATCATATATATCATTATAAATTTGAAATAGTTTTTATATAAAATCTAAATCATAAAATATATGATTCAAATTAATACTTTATTTTATTATCAAATAGATAATTATGTTAAATAATGGAAAAATATATTTTCATAATTTTTATGATTTATATCTCTTATGTGTAATATATTTTATGTTACCATTTAACTGATTGAAAAATCTATTACTATGATAACATTATTATACATACTTATTGTTTATGGAATTATATTAATATTATAATAATATTAATATTAATATTACAACTTTTTCATAGGCACATTTTTATTTTATTATTTCTTTCATTCGTTCATTTATAAATATAAGAACAATTTTTTACGAATATAAATATAAATACAATACGTTATTTTCAAATAAATAATGATATTATTAAGCTCCGGTTATAGTAAATATCTTTTTTGATGAACTAAAATTTCATAAAAATAATTAATTTTATCAAAATAATTAAAAATATAATTAAATTCTTATAGAAGTAAATTATACTATATGAATTTCGTTCTTTTGATATTTCATTTATACTACAAATATTTCGGACTCATCGTTAGAATATTAGTTCGTCAAATAACATATCTACTATAATTCTATAGCTTTAAATAAACAATATAGTTGTTTTATGTATCTTTAATTTAATGTTAATTTTATTTTTATATTAAAAGCAATTTTTCTGAATACTGATTTCTGTTATCGAAAAATATTAATGCGCGCATTTACGATTAATAGGATATCGTTTCGATAAACGCTTAATTATACGTTGATATATTTGAGCATTTTTTTTTTCATGAGATTTTAAAAATGCTTGTTTTTTTGCATCAATTTTTATTTTTCGTTTAATACCTGGTGTATGGACTAAAAAGGCACCGTCAAGTATAATTAAACGATAATTTAAAAGACACATCTCGAACATCTATAAAAGATAGTAAAATAAAAATTAATATAATATATATTTAATATTTATTATTAATACAACATTTTGTTTTAAAAGTCTAATTTATAAATGCATTTATCATTATTAATAATATTAATAATATATATAATAATTATAGAAATATATTTTTAAATCATAAAATGTATTTTTTATAATTATTGATTAATGTGACTATTATTATGTAATATAATCGATTGTACCAATGAATGTGTGCATTACCTGACTCATTTTGTCCTGTCTACCTTCCCAAGACATTTCTTCAGCATAAAAGGGATCATTTTGCGTTCCTATGAATACAGGTTCCCATCTATGATGTGGATATTCCCTTCTCGTAATAATAAGTGGTTTCACTTTACCCGGATCCGGTCTAATTAACCATCTAGTAAGTCCAGGAAATTTTTGACAATGTGAACAAAGAAATCTATAAAAAAAGAATTTTCTATATCTTATCTTATTCATAATGTATATTATATACAAAATTAAAATATATATGTGAATTTTATCTTTATATAATTATAATAATGTAAATTTTATTTTTGTATAATTATAATTATATATATTATTTGTACAAACCTATGAAAATACACGGCTAAACCAGCTTTTGTTGCTGAAAGCAATTCTTTTTTTGTCGAAGGTGGTAATATTTTTGATTCTATTTCAAATATTGGCACCACAAAAATAACACCATTTTTTGGTGGTTTTTCACGGACGATTTTCATAAAACCGGATGCTAATTTTTGACTAGGTAATAATTCAATATCTGTTACTAGAACACGAATAGTGTTTGCTTGGATTCTAGCCACATTTCTGGCCACATTAATAGGATAAATCATGCCCTTTTGTTTTCTTTCTGTTTCTTTTTTCTGAAGATCAGTTGCAGAACAATCACCTTCTTGAATAATTTGTCCTAAAACTGGTGGATGATCAACAGGAAATACTAAGTGAATAGAAACCTGTAATAAAACATGTGTTAAGATTTTGATATTATATTTTGTAATGATTCTATGTACATTATTTAAATTATTGTATGTACGATATGATATACATGCATTTATAATTTAGTTAAATATTCATATATACTTATAAATATTTTATAAAGACATATATCAAATTTAAAATTCTGTATCGTATTAATTTTTATGAAATATTCTTGACAATAGAAAATAATTATTATGTATTTAATTATGTATTTAATAAGACAGATAAAATAATTGAAAATATAATTATAATATATGTATAATATTTAAGTTTAATCATAATACTATTGAACTATTAACCCGTTTTGACAGCGAGTGCATAAGAAAACCTTATACATTTCAGGTTCGCATCGACAGGCCCGATCGAGGAGAGCAACGGCGATACCAGCGTCGAGGCCAGGTGTGAAAACGGCCAGACTTAATGGGCCCTCCCATCTCCGAGCTAATTCCACGATTCCATAGACCTGATCTGCAGTAGCGTGCGTGCAGAAAGTCACCTGAGGCAGTTTGTTCCTCTCCTCGGTTCCGCGTAATACAAACGGTAGAACTCTGTAGGGACTCTTCTCACCGATTTCAGGGCTCCAGGTGACTTTGGATGCAGGATATGAAAGCGCATTTGGTAAACCATGGTACCATTTACAAAAACTTCTATTTCCAGGATGTAAACCTGCCATGTACATGCCTGCTGAGAAAGCAGGTGCTTCAATTTGGATATTTTGAGAACTTGAATGACTTTTTGATATTAAAATATCAATAATAGCCAATATTGGTAAATATAATTCACGACTGATTAAGAGATGACTAATCAGAACAAAAAGGAACATTAAAATGATCCAGATTAGGAACTTTCGACCGGAACAACGCATTATTATCAAAGAAATAATTTTCCATGTTCTTCAACGTGATAAATTCATCGAGCTATTATGTACATACTTGGACAATACTGTTCCATTTACGGAAAGACGAGACCGTCAATTTCGGATCGATGCGGCGCAGGCGTGCCTACCTTCCGTATAATTCGTCAGAATTTAAACTTATAAAAATAAAAACTTCAGCTTTAATTAAAAAAAAATAATTGAATTCATATTTTTAGTAATTATTAACTAAATTAGACTAGAAAAAAAATTCTTGAAAATAAATAATTATATTTATTTATATTAATAAATTATTATGACAAAATTCAAATATTATCAAAATATTATGATTTCTAGAAAATTAATATTACAAAATAATGATTTTAATTATTAGATTTCATAAAAAATTATAATAAATATTTTTTTTAAATAAAACTATATATATAAGATATATATATATATAAAATATTAAGATATATAATGCATAAATTATACATTGTATATTATTATATACTGAATATATATGAATGAATCATCTATTTAAGTAATGAAACATTATTATGCTTAATAAAATATATTATTCCATATTATAGATTGTTTTTGTTATAGCTATTGTTGTTTTAAATATTATATACACGCAATTATTAAAATATAATGGCTATAAAAATTTTAAATTTATATTTGATATATAAAATATATACAAAAATTTTAATGAAAATATAATATTATTCTTCTATAAAAAAATTGAAAATTTGTGATTGTTTAATTACAGTTTATTATAATTTATACATTTAAAATATATATTATGATAATAATTTAAAAAAAAATCTTATATTAGAAATTAAAAATTTCTAATGTAATTTTAGTAATATTTTGTTATAAATATTAATATTAATTATTATTATAAATATTATAATTATTATAAATATTAATATTTAATAGTAAATAGACATTATAATTAGTTTAATAATTGTATTTAATTTTGTAAAGTATTCCGATAAAATAATATAATTACAATTCTAAATTTAATATAAATTAAACACATATCATTAGGTTAATTCTTGATAGCATTTTATTATACTATAATTTGAATGACTATGATATAAGCGAAGTAAATGATAAATTCAGTTTGCAATGAAATATGCCTAATATTTTCATTGATTGATCCCAAGGTTGTGTTCCAATTTTAGTCTATCTATAGAGAATCTTTTACACTAATACATCTTTCATTGTAACATGCAATGCATTAAATCTACTAAAATGCAATTCTATGGGAGCTAGTACTTTCTAAATTGTTTGAAGAGATACAGATTGTTTTATTCTGTTTCTAAATGTTGCAATTTCAAAATTTAACTTTATATTACTACTCATTGATATTCATTTGTGATGTGTCAACTGCGTTTATTATGTGTGAAATAAAAATTATGTCAAACTGTGATATGTGTTAATTTCCGTTTAATGAAATTATTTCGTTAAATTTCATATAATATATATGTAATTATGGTGTATTTAAAGAAGATATGATTAATGAATGGTAAATACATGAACTTTATTGTCATTATTGGTTCTTAAACATAATTTTATCTTTTTCAATTATCATACAAGTCTCATTTTTATAGTTTTCTTAAAAATTTAAGATTAAGCATTATGCAATGCTGCAATTTAAAAGAGTTCCTTCAATTTTAAATATTTCCGATAATCTAAGAAAGATTATTTTTCATAAAAGTTAATCAGTTTTTTAATACAAGCTACAATTACAATGTTAAAATTGGCAAAAAATAATTTTTTAATAAAAAAATTATTTAGAAAAAAGAAGATTTAGAAAAAAGCAAAGAAAAAAAATTTCATTGAAAAAACAAAACATTTGATTTTTTAAATGCCATTGTTCGTTTTAAATTTTATAATATTAAAAAAAAATTTATGTAAAAATTTAATAACCTATTTACTGTAATTCTGAAACTAGGAATATGAAATGAATGAACGGGAATATTTTTATAAAAAATATTTTTTTTTATATAAATTATATAAATTACATTTTATATATAAAAATTCTTTAGTTTCATATTTCTTATATTTTTTATAAAAAAATTTTGTGAAAACAAATCATGGAAATAATTTAGCTAAAAAAGAAATTAATGTCCTATATATATTAATATTCTCCATATTTTGAATTTAAGAATTAATGAATAATTTATATTAAAAAAGTTAAAAATTATAACTCTTCTTGTTCTTATATTTCATAATTGTTTTTATAACTTATCATTTGAGCAAATTGTAGTATAAATTATATAGATTACAAAAAATGTATTTCAATAATGAAAAAATATGATATGTTACTATTTTTGAATAAATATAAAAGATATGCAAATAGTTTTTATATGCTATAAAATATCAAAGATATTTTTCCAGGAAAACATTCTTGCTCAATGATTTCATATTTTTAACTTAATAGTCATTTTAATTATAATTAACTAATTAATAATAATTAACTTGAGCTTATATTAAAATAACAACATTATAAAATCTAAAATAAGCATTTTTATTTTTTTTTAAATTTTAATATCATAATTTATAGCCAATAAAAAACTGATTAACTTTTATTTAAAATGATCTTTTTTTTTTAGATTATTGAATGTGAAAAAAAGTCGTGACGATTTTTACATGGATATATATATATCTACATATATGCATCATATATTCCGTATTAAAACAATGTCTATAGGTAAATATTATTTATTTGAAATTTGCAAATATTGAATATATTAACAGTTTACGTTCTATTCAAACTTCTTAAATATATAAGTAATTCTTTGATTATAAAATTATTTATAATAAGTATATTCTTTGATTATATAATTAATGATAACATTACAATACAATAAAAAACTAAAAATTAAATTCAGATTGTTGCTTTAAAATTTATACAATATATATGTATATATGATTTCTTAATACGTGTACATATATATGTACATATATATGTGTACATATATTTTATATCTCGAAAAAAATATTTAAAAAATTTTAAAAATTTGAAATTAACTTATAACATAAATATTTGTAAATTATATCACTTTAAATGAATTTAAATATCATTTTACATTTATTATTTTATGAAAATAAAAAAATTAAATAAAACATTTAAAATAATATTGATTTAAAATAATTATTACATAAAAATAATTATATAAGATTATTTAATCTTATTATTTTCTAATTTATTTGAAACAATTTTTTAGTATTATTTATTCAAAATATAAGTTTGCAATTTTAACTTTTAGAAATATATGATTTGTAATAAAACAAGGAATTTGTAATAAATAATTAACATATGAATATGTATAAGTAATAAGACTATATCATGAAAATATATATGAATATTTAAAGTTAAAATGAATTATTAATTATAATATTCAAATTATAATATATCAATTTATAAATTTGAATTTTTATACTTGATAAATTGCATTTTTGTTAATCTCTAAACTTTAACTTTCAATTAGCAAATAATAATGTTTTGTAAGTTTAGAAAAATACATTATATAACATATTGTAAAATTTTAAACTAATTTTTATAAATATCTATAAACACATTATAAATTTATCAGTTTATTGGTCACAAACATAAATTCATTTAAAATAAAACTATTTAAATATTTATTTTAATTTTGATAATATGAAAAATATTTTACATGTAATTTTCTGTAAAAAATATTTCTTTATAAATATTATTAAATAATTAAATAAAGATATTTTTTTAGAGTTTTCAAAATTATTTTTTTTTATTGTATTATATAAGTAAATTTTTTTTTCTCTTGCATCGTATTATGTTAAAATATGTTTAGTATATATAATTTTAAATTATCTTTGATTTTATAATAAAAATATAATAAAAATTAAAGTTAAATTCATCGTTGAAATCATAGAATTTAACAACAATAACAATATATGTCGCTATAAGTGAGAATCTGTGAATGTATATCTATTATTGCACTATAAACAAAAATATATAAAGTGAAATAAAATCTGAATATTTAATGATGTTAAAAAAAAAATATATTAGATGAAACTTGCATAATGTCGAAAGATATTACTATTATATAATTTAATATAAATAATTTTTTAATAAATTATGTCTTTTATAGAAATTATATACAATAGTCAACTTGTTTTTTAAATGAAATATCATTTTCTATTCATCATAAAAATAAAAATTCTCAAGAAAATCATGGGTTGTACTCAATTATTTAAAAAAAAAAAAAAAAATTAAAATTCCATTAGTTTTTGAATTCATTTTATTTATAATTTTCTTACATTTTCCGATCAGTTGCAAGAAAAGTATTATTACACAAACATTTATTATGCCATATAGATGTTTGAGATCTTATACATATATTATACATATATTATATGTATACATATAAGATGTTCTATTTTATATATATATCCTATGTTCTTTTTTTCTCTGTATATTCATTTTATATTTAAATAATATTGAATTTTTATTTTTAAAAATTTCTATACATGTTAAAATATATTGCGATACATCAACTCAATTGATTTAATTTAATGATTGATACAAAATTAAAAATAATAAAGCAATATTTTAAATTTATACAAAACATTAACTTAAACTCATGGCTTGACTTGATGTATACATATGTTTCAACATGTAAACATTTAAAAATGCGAGTTCGATAATGTTTAAATAACGAAAAAGAAAAAGAAATAAAAAAGCAAAGAAATATATTGTAAGAAGTTTTGTTAAAAATATAAATTAAGATTGAGTACAAAAGTGAATTTTTTAGAGATCAGTATAATCATACTATATAATGGAATACTACAATTAGTATTTTCAAATGTGTTCTAATTCTTTGTGTTCTAATTTTTTTTCTTAATGTATTTTTGTTTTATTATTTGTTAGAGAAAGGAAAGCTATGATTTGTTTGTACTATTATTTAAAGCTTTTGAGTTTTTCCAATATTGCCATATTCGTTTATAAGTTCATAGTTTATAATTTGAGATATATATTTATAATATTAAATTTAGGATATCTATATGCTACAATAAATGTTTTCTTGCAATTGATAAAAGAAATAAATTATATGTAAATAAATTATAAATAAAATTCAAAAATTAAATTTAATATTTTTTTTTTTTTTTGAGAATGTTGTGAAGTTTTCTTTGAAATTTTTTATCTTTGTAATGAAATACAATATAATAAAAAAAAATTTAATTTTGAATTTCGAGATCAATATCATTTTTACATGCATTTTTAATTAGATCTTCATCAATTCAGAGATGAAATTGTTAGAATTACATTATGATGTTTTTTATACATACTTTTTATATATAGATAATATATATATATATATATATATATATATATATATATATATATATATTATATAGATATATAGATACTCTGTGTTAGATAAAATATATAGATAAAATATTGGAAATTAATAATAATATTGGAAATATAGAATAAATAATGAATCATATAATATAATGGAATATTTGTTTACATTTGATAATTCGTATTATCGCGACATTACAATCAGAAAAAATATGATAGAGTTTTATCACTTTCATAAAGTAAATTCACTTTAAAATAAATTCACTAAAAAATAAATTATTTTTCTTTGAAATTCATTTTAAATGATTTTAAATTATAGCTCATTGTACACATATTAAAATGTTGATATGTAAAAAAACATATTTCATTTTAAAAAACCAAAAAAATTATAGATCATTGTACATATATTAAAATGTTGATATGTAAAAAAACATAATTTAAATTTTTTCATCATTTCATTTAAAAAACAAAAAAGTTGATTTTTATATAATCTCTATCCAAGAAATATATCAAAAAACTATTTATATCATATTATGAATTGATCATCTTCATTATAAAATAGTATACCGTTTAGTCAACACATACTATCGTTTAATCAGAAATACCATAAAAATGATATGTGATGTGCTTGATTTTCACATATGGAAGAATTTTCTATAATCTATCTACTATTATATAATTTTCCAATTTTATTGTATTATATGCTTACGACAAATATTTATATATATGAAATAATACCATTAAGTTATTATTAATTTCTCATTTGTAATCAATTTTCATCTTCATCAAGATATTACAATATATTAAAATATCTTATAAGTTTCTTTCTTTTTTTTGATATGAAATGAATACACGATATTTCTTGTTTAAAGTTGACTTATTGCGTTATATATGAATCGTTCTGCTCTATTACCTTCTTCCATCTCTTCTCAGAAAGCCTCATTATTCCCTTTTTCCAAAATTATTAGTTTATTTGCAAAATATTCCTCGAAGAGCATCGCGGATTTTCAGCAAACATGGCCTTATTAAGATCTGTTTCCGTCGTTACTAGGCGGTCATTGCGGCCTTCATTTTTCGAGTCAAAATTGCCAATTTTATATTTCTTAAACCAATTGTAGATGGTCATAATAGTTGTAATAGCAGTCCGTAAACAATACAAATCTTGTCTGTAGTTTGCATTATCACTTTCTTTAAAACATAGCATGCCGCAAATGCTTCCTTTGGCTATCATATTGAACGATATAGAAAAATGTTTTAAAAGAGATTATGTCACTAACGAAATATACTTTAAAAAAGCTCTGGAAAGCTTTTTGATGACTAAAACCGATCACGGTTAATAGATAAGTTCATATAATATATTGTATATTCATATAAAAATAATTAGTTAAAGTTATTCCTATGGTACGAAAAAAATTTATGGGACACTTTAATATTTGCTCCATAGTTCATATATAACACATATAGGAGTGAATATATTAATGAGAAATTAAATAATTTTGAAAATTTAATAGAATTCACATTTTTGCAAAAAAAAAATTCATATGATCCCTTCATTCTATATATGTACAGCAATATGCTATTATACAATGTTTTTATGTTTACAACATTTATTTTTCATTACTAAAGAATAATTAATAATGTTATTTTTATGCTTTCACTATTATTTATTTATGTTTTATTGAATCGATTTATTATATATAGAAAAATAAAGAAATTTGACAATTATATTAAAAATAAAAAAATCTTATAAAATATTTATATAAATTTTTTTTCTCTCTATTCTCATCTGGTTGATTGAATGTTTATATATGTTTCAAACAAAAATTAACAATATGTAATAAATTTGTATTTATTAAAAATAAAAAATATTTATTTTGTTTTGCAATTATTTAGATTACTGATTAAAATTTTATGTTGAAAAACAAATTTAAAAAAATTATTAATTTTTTTGTTTATAACTTTTTTTTAATTGTATAAAACAATCATCTTTATGAAAAAAAACTTTTAAAATTTTAAATAATTTTAAAATCTTAAAATTTTTTGTGTTTCTTATAGTTTACGAGTAGTTATAAGATAAAATAAAAAAATAATCGAATTTTTAAAGATTGATTTTACTCTTTTAAAATAATTTCACTTAACAAAAAAAATTGCATATATACATAAGCATTATATATTATCAAAGTTTCATCATTTTTAAATTTCTGGTTCTAATTGATTTTTTTTTGTTAGTTCAAGGAATCCGATAGTTTGAGAATTATTAGCATTAATAATGATCTTTCAATTATTAATCAAAAGAATTGTTAGATGTTTGTCATTAATTTATTGATATATTTTAAACGTTTATTATTTATTTATATGTAAAAATTTTAAACTTAATTTTATTACAATTTTATTTATAATTATTATAAATTATATTAAAATTATTCCGATTTATATTAAAAATTTTTGCTATATATAGCAAAGTATTAAGTGCCATTTTTTAATTTTTTAGAATTTTATATCAAAATTTGTGTTAAGATAACTATTATAACAATTTTGATTATTTTCTTTATTTATTTATTTTATATGTTTATATTATTTATATGTTTAATATTAAAATTTTATTTTATTTATATTATAAAATTAACTTATAAAGCAAAATAAAAAGAAAAAAATATTATATTTTTCTATTTATTTCAGAAAAAATTTAAGTGTTTGCCATTAGGAAAACTTCCTGTTATACACATATATAATAATACACATATATTTATATTTATACTATATTTTATTGAAATCAATCCATTTATTTTTATTTTTCTTTTTATTTTTACAAATTAAAAATTGGAATCTCCTCTTTTTTAAAATAACAATGAATTAATTGTTATTTTTAGCTTTCAAAAATTTAATTTTTTATTAAATTTAATTTTGAATTTTTTCAATTAGAATCAATGAATCAATTATTATTAGAATTTTCAAATAAAAAATTATCTAAATTCTTTTCCTTTGAATATTTTATAATTATAATGTTAATATGTTCATGAAAAATATTTGAAAAGTTGATTCTAGAAATAAAACAAACAAAAAAATTAATACATAAAAATATTAAGATTTATTTATCATAATAGAAACAATTTAGTTTTGTATTAGATGAAGGAATTGAAATAGAGCAAAATAGAATTATGATAAAAATAGATCTATCATGGAAATTTTAATTGTTTATAACTTAAAAGATTTTTAATAAGATTTTTTATTTATTTATTTTTAATTGTTGAAAAATATTTTTTTACAAATGGATATTGTGTTGACTACTATTGTTCGAATAATCTATTTATTATAACATCTTATATCGATTACTAGTAAAAAATAACTTTCAACAAAAACTTTTAATAATTTTATTTTTAAATATATTTTAATATCTGTCTAATAAATCTATCTAATAAATCTCAATTGATATTTTTTTATATCGACTTTTGTTAAGTTTTTGATTCATCAAAAATATTCCATGAGTATATTATTTTTTATCAAACAATTTTTTTAATGAAATATCATTTAAAAAAGATGAAATCAACATTTAAAATTTATTTTTTAAATAATTTCACACATTGTAATAAAATAAAACAAAATTTATTAAAAAATAATTAAATTATATTCAGAAATAATTGAATTATGTTCAAAAGTAATTATATTAAAAAATGTTCAAAATTTAATCTCTATTATTACTATTTTATCTTTTATAAAAAATTCTTAGATTAATATTATTAATATTATTTGCTGTAAAATATAAAAAATTATTCTCTATAAATAATTCTTAATTCTATTTTTCTTTTAAAATTAGAATTTTTGAATTGGATGCATTTTCTTGTAAAATAGTATTACAAAAATTTTTGTAAAATACTTATTATATGTTAAATGAAGATGTAATTAATCTTGTTTTAAATAAAATCAATAATCAAAATAGTTATTTATTTGTTATTTATATTATCTAAAGATATAAAGATAATATAAATTTGTTTTAATTATTTCAGATTTTGTTGTAATTGCAAATCCTAAATAAGAAGATTTTCACATTAAATAAATATTAATTTTATAAATTACAGCAACTTTATGTGAAATAAAGAAAAAAAAATGATTAGGCGATCAATCATTTCAAGTGTTTAATATCTAATATATAAATCGATGATATGAAAAAAAATGTAACGATATTATTTTTTAAATAACATTTTAATTTCTACAAAGATAATGATTATGATAATAAAACGGAATGAAATTTAATATAAAATCAAAATTGATCTTCAAAACTATTTTTAATATAAATATAATTATTTAGATATAAGAGATTAACATATAATAAAAAGGTTATAAATAAGAGATATATAAATAAGAGATTAACATATAAAAGAACTTATCATAGTTTTATAATATAATTTCTTTTATAATCAAATTATAAAAAAAACTTGAAAACATTAAAAATTTATTTATCTATATTATTGTTAAATTAAAATGAAATTTAATACTAAATTTTATCTATTTTTCTCAAATACTTTCTAGATTTTATCTTTAATTCAAAATTAATCTTTTATTTTTGATTAATATCTTCGCAAAGTAAGTTTTTTTGCAAATTATAAAATCAATAAATAATTATAAAATAAAAATTATTAAATTTATGAGTGATTAAATAACATTTGAAGTGAAATTATATCTTTATATTCTTTTATTTTTTTAATACAAAAGCAATGAAAGAATCATTTTATGAAAAAGTTCACATAAATCGGAAAAACCTTGAACTTTGACAATGGATATACCCCTTTTCCCAACACCACCAATTCTTGGGTGTGTTACAACGCCTGTTAGTGATGTGATAGACATTGCAAAGTTGACACCTATTTCATTATCCACTGTTACATGTGCTCGTAAACATGTCGAGACAAAAATGCATAAAGCTATTGGAATCCACAAGATACGATATTTCACCAATAGGAATTTAATATATCCAAGAGGCAAAATCAAACATCGTGTTACTGAATTTCATATAACAATGACAGAACCACAGAAGAATAATGAAAATGAAGATAATGATGACGTAGTTTATGCGATTGGTATGACATAACAATTTCTATTAATTTTTCTATTATTAATTGATAAAATATTAAAGTATTTATATTTATATATCCTTAATTATATTAAACATAATGAATTAAAAGATTTTATTCCATCTAGAATTTAAATTTACTTAAATGTTAAATTTATTTTATTATGTTAAATTAAATGTAAATGTAAATGTTAAATTAATGTTATTTAATTTTAAAAATAAATTCTTCTTAATTTTAAATATGAAAATATGTATTTTAAATATGTATCTTATTATTAATGTATATCTTATTATAGATATTATCTTAATTGTTCATTTTTCATTTTGATAAATCTAAATATAATTAATTTTATATCTTATCACAAAAAAATTTACTTATTCTTTTATAATGTGTAATATTTAAATACATGTATTACTCTTCATATCTTATTTATTTATTGATACAATGAAATGGAAAAAAATTTGATAATTATTAATCATTATTTTTCTTAATTATTTAATTTTATTTTTTATGTTATACATATGTTATGTTATATTTTTTAATTTTTATTAAATTTATCTAATTTTCAATATATACATTTGAATTACTATATATATAATTGAAATTTGTAAACATTTACTATATTTATTACAAATATAGTAAACATATAAATCATGTTTTAGTGAACATATAAAAACAATATTATTATATATTGAACAATAATAAAAATAATAAAATTAAAAAAAAGTATAATGATGATTCAATTAAATAAGATAATGTCTTATATACTTCAAGCGTGTTAAAATTTTTAAATTTTTTTATAATTTATTTATTCTCAAAGTTTTTTATATAAATTTAATTATTATTAATAATATAATATATATAATATGTAGAATTATAAAAAATACACATTTTATAATCACATTATTGGTTGATATATTCTATTCTTAGTTTCATTAATAATAACGCGTTAAGAAGACTGAATCAATACTTAAGGAAAAGCTGAATCTAGGACAACATAATATAGAGTTTAAAATTGAAAATTAAATCAAAGTAAATTTTTTCAATTGCTAAGTAAATTTTAAATTATACAGTTTATATATTTTTATTTATTTTATAAATATTGTTTTATTTATATTATATTATATATTATATACATTTGTATTATATACATTTCTATTTATATTAAAATTCTATATATTATTAAGAGGTAAGTTATCGAAAAAATAAAAAAAAATTTATATGAATAAAATGAAATATTATATATATATATATAATAATATACATAACAAAATAATATGTTATAAAGATTCGTTAAGCTTATCGTTATTAAATAATATTAATCTCTGAATAATATTTATGTAATCTTAGAATAAAAAAATTATATATAATTATATTATAATATATTTCTTTTTCTTAATTCTTTTCATTTGTATTTTTCATTTTCTATTATTTGTACATATAGTAATTATAAATATAGAATGAAATCTTAAAAATTGCAGTAAATTAAATATTTTTAAAATATTATAATAATTTAATTTATTATTCTTAGATACACCTACGACGATTTCAGAAGAAATTTCTCCGCGATATAAAACAACGGAAAATTTGGAAAAATTAACAAAATCAATTGCTATTCAAACAATAGTTGGACTACCATTACGATTAAGAATTTTACCATCTGTTAAAGATATTGTTCAAGAAAAATATGTAAATTCAACAGATATCGAAGGATTTTCTAAAATATGGAAATATATTAGATTTGTAGGAAGATTATCACTTTCATTATTTGGTAAAAAATGAATAACAATTTCTTTTTCATTTATAATTTATAATTATTATTAAAATTATTAAAAGGAATAATTTAATTGCTAATATTATTACAATAAATTTTAATAATTCGATTTTATTATTTATATGATTATATATGTATAGGATTGGCATGGCTATTAACTATTTGGGCTATTGTTGGTGCAATAGTTTTTTGTGCTATTGAAGGACCACGAGAACGCGAACAAGTTATAAAATTAAAAAATATGCAGAAAGATTTAGCAATTGGTTTGGCAACAGAATTGAGACAATTGCGTACAGAAAAAGAAGAAGATCTAGAGCCACTTTGGAGCAATAAAGTGAAACAATATGTAACGAAACATGAAGAATTATTATTAATGGCAGTTAATTCTGGATATGGTGAAAATGGAAATAGTGGAGAACTTTGGACATTTCCTGGTTGCATCCTATTTGCTCTTTCACTTCTCACCACTCTTGGTAATTTAGATTTATTTTTTGTCTAATTATGATAAATATAAAAATATCAATAATCATTAAAATATTATTAAAATATTAATGAATTAAAATATTATTTTAATTGAAAGATTTTATTATTGTTTTCAAATTATATATTAAATAATATTTTCAAAAATATAATTTTAGCAACTTTTCAATGTATTTTCAATAATATATTTTCATTCAACTCATATTATTTGTATGTATTTAAATAATTTTAATATAAATATAATAATAAACTATTAAATAAATATAATAATTTTAATGAATATAAAATTTATAAATATAATTATATGCTGTTATAAAAAAATTCATTTAAACCGAGAATTATAATTTTAGTAAAAGTTTGTGAATTCTAATATTTATAATAAATATTCTTTATGCATATAATATAATATAATTATTTTTTTTTGATGAGGAATGTTTATAAGAAGATAAAATCTCAAAATTTCAGCATTTTTTCTTTTTTTGAAAATATTTCCTATTAATAAAAAAATTATGTATTATTTATTATTCTCTATATACACACAAACTTTTATTAAGATAAAATTTAAGAGAATTTTTTGTAATATAATATATAAATGATTTTATGATTTATTCTACTTTTATTTATATTAATTTTTTATTTTTTATTAACAAATTAATTTTATTTCAATTTATTTTATTCGTAGGTTTTGGTGCTCCGGTTCCACGAACTACAGCTGGTCGAACAGTAACCGTTATTTTTGCAGCAATTGGTATACCTGCACATTTTCTTTTAATTATGAATCTTGGTCTTTTATTAGCAGTGCGGTTACAAAGATATGCCATATCAAGAAAGTTTGTTGACCAAACAGATTTAAGTTATTTAACGCCATCAATGCCTAAATGGATTAAAGTAATGCCCTTCGTTTGTGTAGGTAAAATCATATAGATAGATAATATATATGTATATTATATATGTATAATACATATATATATATATATATATATATATATATATATATATATATATATATTATATATTATATAATTTAGCTATAATTTTTAAAAATTAATATCAATTCGTTAATTCGTTTATTATAAAACCGATAATAAATATTTTTTCTTACAATTGCTAAAACATTTTCAGATATAGAATTTATATAAATTATTATTAATGATATAATTTAAGTTAGCAAAAAATTTTTTATCTAATATAATGTATGATTTCACTTATTTTTATCATGTAATAAAAAAAAATATTGAAAAAAAATTTATTAATATAACAATTATATAAGTATAACAAATGATAATAACAAAAATTTTAGAAATAATTTATTTTCATAAGAAAACAAAAGTTACTTCGGTTTTTTAAATAATTCGGAACTATATATATTTTTTTTTATTATATTTTAGGATACATTAATAATAAATTCAAAAATATATTACATATTTATTTAATATATTATATTTAATCTTGAAAATCAAATTTTTTTTATTGCATCGTATTTTAGTCATTGCAAGAATAAAAAGTTTTACAGGAATTATGTATTGCAATTTAATTATTCTCTTAAAAAAAATTAAATTTCCATTAGTTTCTGAATTCATTTTATATTTATAATTTGCTTATATTCTTTAATCAACTATAAGAAAAATAACATTTATTATGGCATATAAATACCTTAGATCTATTATTATACATTTCATATCTTTCTTTTTTTCTATTTAAAATGAGATCTAATTCATATTTCTAAAAATCTCTATATTAAAACATATTATAATATGTGTGTATTAATTCAATTGATGAGTTTAAGTTAATGACTGATGAAAATTGGAAATAGTAATATTTCAACCTCGTATGATCCATTAACTTAAGTTCATTATTGCATATATGTATTTCAATGTATATAAAAATTTTTAGAAATATGATCAGTGTTGTTTAAATAACGAGAAAGAAAAAGAAAAAAAAGAAAAAAGGAAAATATTCTAAAATGTTTTGTCAAAAATATAAGTAAAGAGAAAGAGCGCGAAAATAAAATAGCAAAAATGTTTATGAAAAAATTTACGTCACGATCAATATTTTTTCGAATACGTCTAATTTTCTTTTTTCTTAGTAAGTTTATGCTATATTGTTTTTTATATAAATGAAGAGAAAAAAAGGAAAGATCACCATGACTTGGTGATAGTATAGGACTTTTTTTTCGATACTTGATACGTCGTATTATTCATCTTACATATTATAGAATATACAATAATTGTAAATATGAAGTATATAATATAATGATATAATAAATATTATTTTTCTTACAATTTAACCAAAAAATGTAAACAAATTATAAATAAAATGAATTCAAGAAGTTAATAAAAAATTAATGGAATTTTATTTATTCATGGAATTATAATTTTAATATTTTTTTTCAAAAAAATAATTGAATTGCGACTACTGATTTTTTTTATACATATATATCTCTTTTATATATTTTTTATTCTTACATATAATGATATATAACGCGTATTAATAATTAAATTTAAAACAAATATGATATAATTAAAAAAATTAAATAATCGCTAATATATTAACATATTATTTTGATGAAATTATTTTACAAATTTTTTTAAATAATAGTCAAAAAGTGAATTGAAGTATTCAAAATAAAATCAGTAATAATAATAACAAAGATAATTATGTCATTTTGAGGAATTCATAGAAATAGAATAGGAAAATTGAAGAAATGTGATTTATCGTGATTTATATAATTTAATTTTATATTTAATTTTTTAATTTTATTAAAAAAAGAAATATTGTATAATATTATTCGTTTTTAATTTTATATTGTATGTATAAAATTATAAATAAATTCATTTTATTTGATCTTAAATATTAAATAATATTAAATGAGTTGTTCTATTATGTAAAAATTCTTTTGAATTTTTGTTTTATATTATTTTGTGTAGAGATGATTCTATTTAACTTTTTGGTTCAAATTATATTTAACAATGTAAATATAGAATGTCTTAATAAAATAAAAAATTAAATTAAATACAAGAAATAATATTAAACTTAAAAAAATCATATTTTATTTTAAAAAATAATTTTAAAAACAATTCCTTAATATAATATTCTGTATATATTAATATAATTAATATAATTAATATAATTTTTTGCAGAAATTTGTATTTATTATTAAATCTAATTTTACATATTATAATTTTCTTTTGCAAATTTTTGAAATTATTAATTGGTAATTGATTAATAATTAATAAATTAACAAAAATCTGTTAATTATGCTAATAATGTAACCTTAGAATATATATACATATATATACGTATATATATTAAATATTATTATTTTCATTTTTAAATTTAATTTTGTAATATATTAATTATCATGTTTTTACATTAAAATATAAATAATAAAAAAATTTACATATGGTTCTATTTAAAAAATTCAATATATTTTCGCCTCAAAAAATAAACTAATTTTAAAATATAATAGAAATTACTTATTATACTATTGTTTGTAATAAATAGAAAATTTCTAAAAAGATATTTCTGATAATAATCGAAAAATCATATATGTTGATCAATTTAACACAGTATTTCTGAATCTATATTCAAAATCACTAGGAAACCATAAAATAATTTCTAAATGATCATAAAAATTATTTTTACTTATTATTATATTGAATATATATTGAAAATTATAAAATTATAAAAATAACAGAAATTTGTACAATATCATGAAATTAATAGCAATGATTTATCAGATATTTTCAACCAACTAATATAAAAATATATTATAGAAAAGTTAATTAGTTTTTAATAAGTTATAAATTGAAATATTTAAATTTTCCAAGTTTTTTTTTCGATAAAAGTTAAAGTCATTTTGAGTTTTTTTTTTAAAAGACATATTTTTAACTGTATAGTATTATAACTGTTATTCAACAATCTATTATACTGTAACGAAATAACTTTGGATTTAGAAATATGAAGTTAATGTTAAAATATTATCATGAAAAATTATTTTATTTGGATCAAATTATTTGAAATAAATTATTAATATAAATATTATTTTATATTAATATTACAAATATCATATTATTGTTCAAATTTTAATATCTTATTAGTTTCGGATTTCAAATATTGTAGCATTGCATTGTGATATAAATGGATGTATATTTGAAAAATACTATAATCAATAATTAATTAGTAAATAATAAATAAAACAATATTTACAAAAATTTGATCATGTGAATGTTTGAAAAATTATTTATTATATATTGTATTTTATTTTCATATCATAGAATCATCATAAAATAAAAAAATAAATATAATAATAAATATAATAATAATAATAATAATAATAATTATAATTTCTATTATTATTATATATTATTATATATAATTTTCGTAAATATTAAAAAAATAAAATTAAAAAAGGAAAATATTTTATCATTAATATGTTAGAATATACAATATAATCAATTTTATAATTACAATATTCTTTGAAAAATGTTAATAAGTCTCTAATTAGCATGATAATAGCATGATTATATTCATTCACAGAATTAAAAGAAAATTAAATTTTAACAAAAAAAAAATTTTTCAAAAAATTTGAAAAAATGAATAAAGTTTATTTGAACTATTTTTCGATATTCATTTTACAAATTTTTATAGAGGAAGCTTTATTGCAACAGCAATTCTTAAAAAATTAAAAATATATATATATATAAGATCTTCTTTCGCAAAATTATAATAATTTACAAATCGGCAGTTTTTTATTAAAATTAAAATTAAATGATTCTTTAAACTAATAATAATTGTAATACTTCAGAATTTCTTTCAATCTTCAATTCACAATCTCGAATTTTAAAATACTTTCAACTCAATCTGACTAATCGGATTCTCGACATTTTCAAATTTTCTATATTTACAGATTTAGATATACATATATCGCATCTTTTAACTTTTATCTAATATTAAAAAATATTTTAAATAAATATTGAATAAAGAACAAGTAACAAGATATTTATTATGTTAGAGATCAATTCTATTTTTTAAATAGAATTTTTAATGCATTAATTGATATAATATATTATATAAAAAAATAATTAAAAATAATTAGTGTTTATTAGTTTCAGAAACTATGTTTATGAAATAATTTATTTATGTTTATATATATAATATATTATATATATATATAATAATTTTTGTTGAATGTTCTTGTTTATGAAATATTTTAATTTGTTGAATTTTTTATTTGAATTTAGTCAAACTTACTTGTACTAAAAAATATGTATTCAAAAACAATATATCAAAAAATTATTCATATTTCATTTAAAAAATTAAATTGATTTTAATTCTTTAACTTCTATAAATTCAGATAGATTATTAATGTTAAATTATATTATCTCCATTCAATTTTTGTCTGAAACATTTTTTGTCAATATCATCAAAAGTAAATAAAATATTTAAAATAATCAACTTTTATTATTTTATATGTAAATATTCTATATTCAAGATATCTTATCTGTCATATTGATTTTCTCAATATTATTTAATTATTAAAAAAAAAAAAAAAATATTTAAAATACTATAAAAAATTTTCAGATAAAAATTGATATTAAAAAATTAACATATTTTGATGTTATTAATTATTTGATGGTATGATAAAAATTATATGAAAAAATTTTATTTTTTTAAATGGAATTATATATTTTTTGAAAATTTTATAACGAAAATTTTATTTTTTTTATAATATTTTACTGTTTACGAAAGGAACGAGAGATATTAATATGCAAATATATAATCTTTCATCAGACTTTTATAATCAATACAAAAAATCAATATATCAAAAAATTTCACCGTAGAATTTCATTATAAAAATAAATGTAAATATTTAATTTATTTTTTTTAAATAATCATTTTAATTCATTTACCTAAATATTATATATATATCAATTTTTTTGATATATCTCATTAAAATTTATTCAATAATTAAAATTTCAGTAGAAAAAATTCATAAATCTTCATAATAAATTATTCCATAAATTTTATCTCATAATAAATATAATATAAACAATATAATCATATGTAATAAATTATGAGTTAAATTATTTATGAGTTAAATGATTATAAATATAATAAATTTTTTATAATGTATAATATATATATATATATATATATATATATCATATTTTGTATATAATATGAAATATTATATTTGATATACATAATATATCATAGATATCATAGATATCATATATAATAGAGCATTAAAATATTCTTAAAATACTTTTAGAAGATCGATTCTAAATTTATATTTTTGGTTTCAAACCGAACTATTTTTATTATTAGCTAACTATAATTTTAATTTTGCTATCATTTTAATTTCGATAAATAAACTTGAATTAAAAAATTTCAGAAATTAAATTACATAACAAAAAGAATACATAAAATAAATACTTTAAAGAAAAAAATATTTATTAAATACATTAAAAAAAAAAAGAAAATATTTATTAGATTTTGAATATTTTATAAGAAATTCTTTTTAAAATTGTATAAAATTTAAGATTGAGATTTATTGTTAAAAATAATTTTCTTTTATAATATATATTTTACGAAGTTTCATATCAAAGTTTTAGAGAAAATAAAAAAAAAGTATAATAAAAAATAAAAAAAAAATAATAAAAAATTTTTTATTTAAATTTTATATCTAAAATTTTGTCATATATAGCAATTTGATTAAATTTAATTTTATTAGAATTTTATTTATGAAGATACCTAAAAAATGATAAAATAAAAGAAATAAATAAAATAATAAATATTTTATGATAATAATATATACTAAAATGCCAATTTATTAACTGTATGATAAAATTCGAAGAATTTTTTAATATCTTCGACTTAATATCTTTGAATATCTATTAAAAAATTGATAAAAAATATTATATTTTATATTAAAAATTATTTTTAGTAATTTTAAGCATTATTTCTATTCTATCAATAATAACATTTAGATATATCTTAGATATCATGAAAAAGAATTTTTGCAGAATTTTTTAGTTCTATGTTTATGATAAACATAAAATATGATACCATTTATGGCTATTGATTGTTTCAGTATATTACAAATAAATCGCTATAAATATCCGAAAATTGAAATATTTTTCAAAATATGCATACATTTTATCATATATATTTCATCTTCATCATTATATCAAATATTTGCTTACATATATTTGCATAAAAAATAATTTTTTTTACATATAAATGAAGACATTTTGTTATAAAAATTTTTTCAGAATTTTTTTCACAAATGTTTCACAGTCCATCTTATAATTATATAAGAAATTATTAAAATAATATATTACAAATAAAGAAAATATAAAAATAGTCAATAGATATGAAAAAAATAATTATAAAGATATCATTTTTTTCGTATTGAAATGAAAAAAGAGATACTAAAATATATATTTATGATAAACAATAGCAATTACATAGATAATTAAATAGATTTATAAATTTTAATTTTTTTGTTGCAATAAATCATTAATTATATTTCATTTATAATAAAAGATTTCGATTGAATAAATAATTTATAATAGGTTTAAAAATTTTAATATTATTATGTAATATTATAAAATCTCTATATATTTATGTATGTATTATGTATGTATGTATGTATGTATTATTTATTAATTAATTATTTAATTATTTAAATATTTTTTTAATTGATATATTAAATTTTTATAATTTATGATTATTTATTTATATTTTATTTATAATTTATTGTATTTAAAATAACTCATTTTAAATTTCTAAAAATTTTTAAATATTTCTTTTACTTCGTAATATATGAATTTTAAGAATAAAATTTAAATTATTTAAAAAAAAATTATCTTGGAAAACAAATTTTTTAAATAATCTTTTTTCAATCTTTTCAAGATTATCAATATTTTTCCAGAAAAACATAAAAAAGTATTTTTTTATTGTACTTTGCAATATTAAAAAATATTAAGAAGTGCAAAGATATTTAATAATAAATTATGATTCTAAAATTATATTATATTAATTAAATAACAAATAAGTTATTAAACCAATGTTAGAATATAGTTACCATATTTATTTATTATTATTTATTATTTATTATATTATTTTTTATTATTATAATATAGCAGTTGGTATAATAATGCAGATTGCTTCAGGTGAGACTTTGGTTTGAGACATGTTGAATTACATAAGTTTCATCATGTAAAAAATTAATTATAATTAATTAATACTTTCTTATTATTAGTAATATTTATTATTAAATCTCGTCTTTATCTTAAAATCTACTAGTTGCATATTCTTGTATTGTATTATTATTGCATATAAACCAAAGATGACATAATATAATTTCTATCTATATCGTCATTACGAAGTTTATTAAAAAGAGATATTTATCGAAACGCGAAAAATAATTTTTATTTCTTGTTATAATTCCATAATTATATATTTTTATAATTTTCTTGTATATTGAAATTTAAATATATATTATAAAGAGTGTTCACATTATTATATTAATCAATATTCTTGCAAATAATAAGTATTAGAAAAGTATGAAAGAGAAAAAAGTTTTATAATTTTCTATGATTAACATGAATATACATTAAATATTTATATTTATAATATTTTTTGAAAAATGAATTCAAAAAATATTTTTTTAAAAAATATATAAGTATATTTATGTTATGAAAGAGCATTTATCAAAACAAATTTATTCATGTACAATAACTTTCAAAATTATATAAGATCAAAAATGAAAGAAATATTTTGAAATTTTTATGTTATTGTATTAATAAGAATTCTTTTTATAAGATTGCAGAAAATGTTCAATATAATATTCATTTAAGAAAAACAAAAAAAAATCACTGTGTTAGTGAATATAAACAATTTTGAAATCTTCCCAAAAAGCTTAGCAATAGTATTATATTTTTTAATCAGTAGAGATTCATATATTAATCTTACATAAAATACACATTGTTATAAAATATTTAGATGATCAAATTTATAATTATAAGAAAAATCTGAATAATACAACAGAAATTTAATTTTCATTTAAATTAACTTATAATCGCTAAATATTGTATTTTTTTATTGTAATATTGAACCTATATTTAATTTTTTGACTAATTTTTTGATAAATCAATCGATGTGAATTAATAATATTAACGCTTGCAAAAACAACAAATGAACAATTGAATCCTGCTGCATATTTTTAAATCGAATTTTGATACATAACAAATAAATATCTATCTTTACGATTATTCTTTTTCAATATATTTTCAATGATAAATTAAATTTATTAGACAATCTGTATATATGTATATAAAAAATATGTTATTTGAAGAACTTTTTTTATTATTAATAATATAATAAATAATATAATAAAATAATTTAAATAATTTTGAAGAAGAAATATTATGATAGAAATTTTTTTTTTTAATATTTTCTAATTATAATATAGTCTTTTTAAAATTACTAATACTTTTTATTAGAAAAATATATGCATATTTATACATAATATAATATATAATATATTTTTTATTGTATTTTATAAATAAAAAAAATATATTGAATAATGGCAAAATAATAATTTTCAAATGGTTTTAAACACTGAAATGACGATGATGAAATTATCACAAGTAACATTCTAAAATAGCATCTGTTAGCAATTATATACTGTCTAAAACGAATATACATATATATCATGAATTTTGGTACTTATTCAAATATTTCTATTGAATTCTATTAAAGCAACACAAGCTTTAATTATGCCATTATGCCATTTGAAATATTATATATATTTTCTTCTAAAAAAAAAATTTAATGAGATTAGATCGGTAAACATTTAATTCAATGATTTTATACTGGCAGTGAATATTCCAATAATTGTCTAAATAAATGTCTAATATTAGTATTAGTATATTTATTAATATATAGTATATAGTAATATAATATAGTATAATATTAATATTAGTATATTTGACACAATCTCATTAAAGATTAAATTATTTTTTAGCAATTTATTTAAGTTATTTAATAAAAGTATTTTGAATTTTTTTCTATAATGTTTCATTAATAAAATGAAATCTAATAATTATGTCTATAAATATGTTATTTAAAATTCCACATCAAACATTTACTGATTACAATTTTTGTTTCTATTTAAAAAAATAATAATTATTAATTTGTTTCATTCATTATAACATTCATTATATTATTATATTCGTTATATTCATTATATTATTGCCAGTTATTTTGAATTATTTATAAAAAAAAATTAATTTAGATATCATTCTAATATTTTCTAATTCATACTATTTTAATCTGAAAATCATAATGCTAATATTTTTACATTATTTTATCAATTACAATTGTATTTTTTCATTAAATTTTTCTAAAACAAAATGCAAAAAAAAATATTGCTAATAAATGTTTTTTATTAAAAAATCCTGTCTTGAAAAAATTAAAAAAAATGAATATAAAGAAACATTTTTTCCGAAATATTTCTTCCAAAATTATTTAAATTATGTTTTTTTTCAAATAATTTTCATATAATTAAAAACAAAATTAAATATTTAAATGCTCTTTAACTAGCTAAAACACTTTATATAATAAATAATTTTCGTTCATATAATATTTTTTTATTTTGTATGAATAAAAATTATTATATATATTTAGTATTTTTTTATTAATTAATAATTTATTACTATTATAATAAATTATATATTAAATTATACATTATTTTATTATCTTATATTATTTTTTATTTTATTATCTTCATTTTGATAATTGAACATAAAATTTTCAAAATTATTACTAATAAATAAAATAAATATAAAAAAATTGAAAGATATTTTTTACTAAATATAACATTTTATCAAGGATTTTAAATTTTTTATTAATCGAAAAATATTTTATTTATATCGACATTACAAAATGTCAAATATAATTTCTTAAATAAAAAAAAATATAAATTCTATTAAATATCTTGTTTTCAAATATTGATCAAAATTTTTTAAATAATAAAATTATGTAAAGAAACAATCTTTAATAAAACTATGGAAAATATATATTTCTTATTATTATAATTCAACTATGAAATTAAATTATATTACTTTACTAATTATATTACTTTAAATTACAGCCACTTATTATCTATTGGGAGTTCTATGTTTTGGAGTAGCCAGATCCAGGCCGATTGCAGCAAGCGTTCTATTTCCCTTAGATTTTACGGCTGCTGGTGGTCTTTCAACAATAGCTGGCTATGTGCGAATATTATATGGTCTTTATTTGGAAGGTGCCGTCACTATTGCTGCTGTTGCAGTTGCAGTCTTGGGTGTATCAACTACTCAAAGTTTAACCAATATTGGACTCAAATACGGTTTATTAATCGAAGCTTAATATTCTTAATAAATATTTTAAATATATAATAAACATAACTATATATGAAAAATAATTTTACTGAACCATTTTAACATATTTTATATGAAATGAACATTATGAATAAAAATATTTTACAAACACAATATTATAATCGTATTCACTTAGAAATATACAAATAAATAGAATATTAATTACAACAAATTAAAATGTTAAAAAAAAAGATAAATTAAAAATTTTAGAAATTCTTAGAAAAAATTTCTTAAGATATAAATATGATATACTTTTATAACAAATTGTGGGACATATTTCATTGAAATAAGAAGTTCAAAAATTTTATATATTTAAAAACACTATATATATATAAATATATATATATATATATATATTTTATTTATGAGATTTTGAAGAGTTAATTCTGGACAATAAAATAAATACAAAAGAATACAAAAATATTTGTTAAAACTTTATTAAATTACAATTGAAATTTGCGTTAAATGAAACAAAATAAAAATAAAACAATGGTAATATAACAGAAATAAAATCGTCATAAATAAGTTTTGATTAATATTTTCATATACTTATTTTTATATTTGTTGGCTTCTAGAATCAACTCTCCAAAGATATACAATCCACGAATATATTAACTGTATATGAAATATATAATATAATACTAATAAAATAAATGTTAATAACAGCATTTGACATTAAATTACATATCATTCAATTATATAAAAATTTCGACAGAAAAATTATCGATTTTTAAACTGTTACTATATTTTAAACTTCATAAAAAAATCGAATCGTCAATAGATTTATTTTAAAGCACGAAATTTATTTTTATCTTAAACTTTATTTTATTTATTTCTATAAGTATAATTTAAACAATTTCTCTTTGTAAGTTATAGTAATTCAAAAATCGATAATTTTTTGTTCAAAATTTAATAAAAAAAAAAATTTTCCTTTAATTTTGTGAAATATATTTTGGATATAAGTATTATATTTTTTATTAATCTTATATATATTATATATATTTTATATTATATATTATATATTATATATGTTATATGTAATTAAAATTAAAAATAATTTTTAATTATTTTTAATTATTTTAAAATTTTTAATATTAATTTATTATTATCTTCATAAACTTACATAATTCAGTTAAGTTTTAAAACGTTAATTTTTAATATTATTTTTCAATTAAAATTACATTTTAATAAGATATGATTTTTATATTAAAAATGTGTTAAATGTATATACAATCTATGATGAAAAACTAATGAAAATATTATGTATAAACGTAAAATAACAATATAATTATATATAAACATGAAACATAAAATATGTTATTACAATATATATTTTGAAAGTAACATAATATATATCTTGTATTAATAAATTATTTCTCTTATTTAATAATTATATTTAAAAAATATAAATATCAATTTGTATTATTTTATAACATAATTACTACATATATATTGTTAAAATTTAAAAAAATCATATAATTTTTTTTAATATATATAAAGTTGAATATTTAAATAATTGATTATTAAAAAAATTATTTAAACTAGAATATTAATTTTAAATATAGGCTTTAGCAAAATTTAACATTCTATTTATTAAAAAAATATTTTTGTTATTATATATCTCTATATATATTTTCTCGTTATATATCTTATATATCTTATATATTTGTCTTATTAATATTTTTCAGAACATTTATGTTTTATTACTTATAATTTTCTTTTATTATTATATTATTTATATATAAATAATTTTATATATAATAATATAATAATAAAAGAATATATAAATAATATTATTTATATATAAATAAAAATAAAATATATGATACATTTCCTAATTGAATTATAATAAAATATTTATATAATTTTATATTAGAAATAATATTGTTTTCCTCATTAGTTACAGTAAACGTAAAATAAAAAAAAAAAATTCACAATTTGAAAATAAACAAATTTTACTAAATTCAACTATTTGCATTCTATTTTTGCATATACACGCAATATAATTAAATCAATAGATTATTTATGTTACAATTTTATGTTTTCTTTCTATTACATTAATTTATATTAAATATATTTAAAAAAATTAAATTTACAAATTTGTTTTGGATAGTATGAAAGGAATATGTATAATGATAAAGCATAAATAGAAATAATTTGCGTAATTTATTACACAAAATAGCATAACTATAATTGTCTATTAATTTTAATATTTCAGAAATTATTAATTTTGTTATGAATGTTCTATTTGCAAAAGAATATTACTTAATTATACTTTAAATAATCAACAATAATCTCAATGTATAATTAAATTTTAAAAAATATGGATTATAGTCAATTTGTTTTAAATTTAAATAATATTTGTGATATTGATATATCAGAAACATTTTAAATATAATAGCTTTTTCTATTTTTATATTTCTTTATTTAATTTTAGAAATATTACTAACGATTATTTTTCACTTTTTACTTTTTTTTTAATTATTGAAAATTGTTAATATTCAAATTTGAACTTTAAGATGCTTCCCGTCTTCTCTTTGTATTAATATCTCCATTTCTTAATCTATTCGTTTTCTTTCCAGTGTTATTTTGAGATTTATTTTCTGAATCAGAAGTTCCACAGTTTATATGAGAAATATTTTTGCCATCTAATGCTATCCGTATAGATTCCACTAAATTCAAAGGACCAGTATAACTCTCTTTAGTCCCTGTAAATAAATATATTATAATAGAAAAATTTCCAAAAATAATAATTTTTCGTTTAATAGTTAATTAAATCTTATATAAATTTTTTCTTACATTAATTGAATATAAATACATATAAAATATATATCATAATTTATTCAAAAATATTTTTCAATATATTAAATATATATGTATGTATTTTTATCTATTTTAAATATCACGTAAAATTAAATCAGGAAAAATATAAATACATAATAACAAATAAAATATAAATAATTATGAATTTTTTTATTATATGAACAAATTAATTTTTTTTTTTTAATTAATGTGTACATTTTTTTATTTTCTTTTCTTTCCATACTATTCCATATAACAATTTAAAAATACTTGGCATTGCTTAAAACTATATCAAATAAAAACAAAACATTATAATTTATAATTCTGTAAATTAGAAAAATGTATTAATGAAACCGTATTAAATGAGGGATATAATCTTGTGATAAATATATAGATCATAAAAATAAATTCTACGATATAATTTTTATGCTTTCTCCGAAAAGTTCACTCACCAAATTTTAGTCTATCCAAATATAGCTTTCTTGATTTTATTAAGAAGACCATCATTTTCAACATTCTGTTCACTTTGCATATTCTGTCTCGCTTGAGTTTTTACCCTTGGACCTGCCAAAAAAATATGTACAATCTCAAAATAAAAGAATTTATAAAATGAATAAATTATAAAAATAGATGAAAATATTCCAATGATTATTAATTAATTTACTAATTTGTTAATATTTTTTTTTACTTTTTAAAAACATAAAACACTAATGAAACGCATATATAAATTTTTACATCATTTATTTAATTAACAAGGGCAGGTACACATAAGGAAACTCAAGCGACACATAAATCTAATCTTATATTATTTTATAAAAAAATTATTTAAAAAATTCTATATTTGATAATAATTAAGTTCAATTTATTTAAAAAAAATTCGAATATATCAGTTTTTCGGTATATATTTTTAACTAATCATATATATTCTTCGTTGTCATGATTTGTCATGTTTATTCTTACCATCTGTTTTGTATGTTATGCCATGTATACTTCCAGGTGTATCATCTTCAAGTTCAGCATATGCTTGAAGTAATGCTAATTGTTTATCATTTAATTTTGTAGGTACAATAATTTTAATTTGTACATAGTGATCTCCGTATCCTACACCATTCACTTTTTTCATTCCTTTACCACTGAGTCGAATTTTAGTATGAGATGAAGTACCAGGCCGAATTTGTATAGTATGATCCTCATAAACGCCTTCTATTCTTATTGTACCACCAAGTACTGCTTGTGATAATGAAATTTGAGCATCTGTATGTATATCTGGACCATCTCTTCGAAAGTATTTTGATTTTTCCACACGGAATGTTATGAATACTTCTTTGTTACCAACAGCCATCCGAATTGTTTGACCATCTTCGACACCAGCTGGTACTGGAACTATCACTTTTTTACGCTGCACCTATTAAAATATTTGATATAAGATATAAAATTAAAAATTGTCTTTATTTTTACTTATCTTTAATTTTATTTTTTAAATTGATTATTTAATTTTTAATCAATATGATATATTTTTATACCGTTTGTCCTTTTCCTTGACATTCCTGACAGGGATATTTAATAAACATTCTGGTACCTAAACAATAACGGCAACTAGATCGCATTACAAAAGGACCAGTGCTAATCGTTTCCATTCCAGTTCCATTACAATATGGACATCTAACTGCTTTTGTTCCAGGTTCACATCGTGAACCTAAACATTTTGGACATGTATCTACTACATTTAGTTGTATATCTTTATTCACTCCTCTGGCAGCTTGAGGGAATGTTAAATTCATAATAACCTAAAAATCAGAAACAATTAATGCATTAAAATATAACATATATGTCCACATAAATATAAATAAGATGCAAGCAATGTATATACAATAAAATTAAGAGAGTAAATAAATTTGGCATTATCCAAATAAACTTAAAATCTCAATTTATATATAAAATTAGAAATATATATTATTATGTGATCTACAATGTTTTTGTTTAACTCTGTATTAATTTGAAAAAATAATACCTTACATTCTAAATCATTGTTTAATAAATTTTTGTCACTTAAATTAAATAAAAATACAGCCAATATAGAGCAATTATTTATGCAAGAACTAGAGAGAAGAATTATTTATTCTTAAGAAATTTAGTGAAATTAATAGATGATAAATTGTCTGAATTTATAATATATACATCTTTAACCAAACAGCATTAAAATATAATTTATTTTGATAAAATTTAAAATATATTATAAATTATTATAAATATATTATAAATTTGTTTATTCTCTTAATTTTGTAATATATAATAATAATAATATACCTCTTGAGCTGCTCCAAAACCATATTTTGACTCTTGATAATCTTCAAAATCATTAAAAATATTAGTTTGAAATCCAGTTTCTCCAAATATTTTTCTAAATAATTCTTCTGGATTGATTGATGACCGAAATTGCCATCCTTCATTAAAGTCTTTAGTATGACCAGTACCCTGTTGTCCCATTCCCATTTGTTCTGATGTAGCTCCCCATGTATCATATTCTTTTCTTTTGTTATCATCACTTAGTACTTCATATGCTTCTGAAACTTCCTGAAACTTTTTACTTGCATCTGGATCTCCTTTATTTGTATCAGGATGATATTTTTTAGCAAGTTGATAATAAGCCTTTTTAATATCTTTTGCTGAAGCATTTTTGGATACACCCAATATTTCATAATAATTACGTTTTAATAGTTTTTGTGTTGTATGTATTCCTCTTTGAATTTGAGTTAAATTTCCTATCATACCTGCAATCATATTCAAAAAATAATTTGTACTACAAAAGATTTTTCTAAATATAACAATAATAATGAATAAACAAAATTATGTAGAAAATATTTCACTATTAATTCTCAATACATATTGTAATTTATTTTTTTTTTATTGAAATTATTTCCCAAAATAAAACATATTTTTATTTTACATATATAATAAATTATTATAATAACTGAAATAATATATTATTAATTTAATAATAAAATGAATAAAATTATTTTAAAATAAATAATGGAAAATTTATAAAAATACAAAAGTTTATTAATTTAATTTATTAATTTATTTATTACATGAAGAATTTAATAACATATTATTAAAAAATGTTAAATATCAATATAAAATTATTATATATAATTATTAAATTAAATAATAATGAGATAAAAAAAATTAATCAAATATTATTATAAACAACTATTAATAATAAAGAAAGAAGGCATGGTTATAAAGTATTAGGTTATATTTCACTTTAAAAGTATTTTTTATAGAAATTTCAAATGATAAAATAAAATATTCATGACGCTATATATAATTTAAAATGAAAAATTTTTGTTAAATAATAATATATTATAACTAAATATATTTAAAATAAATTAGACATTATCAAAAGTATGATGTAATCTATATATGATTAAACGCATACATTACATTTTTCTATTTTCTTTAAGTTCCAGTTGCCGACACTCAATACTATTGTTGTATTAGATTGATGACATGTGCTACATTTCTGCATAATACCACATGACAATTTATTTAATTTACTATTGCTGATAAAATTAATAGTCTTTGATCGGAAAACGATTGCAAGTCCTTTGCCGGTCGCCATGTTGCATAAAAGACGCATGGCTGTACTATCACGTGATATATTGAAATTAAGTATATATATAAATACATACAGTTATGATATATTTCTAGTCACAAAAATATATAAATAATTTATAAATCTCTTTTCTTTTTTAAAATTTTATAAATTAATTTTTGATTCATTTTTTAATTCAAATTAAATTTTCACAATTTTCATAAATTTTTTAATATTTTCAATAATATAAAAAATATAATTTTCAAATGAACTTAAACATTTAGTACAATACATTTACATAATATACAAATATAGATAAAGTATAAAGTAAAGCATATGAAGTAGTTCTGTAATTTACATATATACATATGTAAATATGTATATGTATAAAATATGTATAAAAATCTATGATTTTCTTATTTTTATGATTAAAATCATACCAATTATAAATACAATTTCGCAATAGAGAAAATAAATCAAATATTTCTAATTCTTATAAAAATCTAAAATCATCATATTACAATTTAAATTTAATGTTTGAAAGTTTATTCAGAAAATTCTATCAATAAAGATTGCAAATTTTTTTTTTATATTATATCATTGTTACAGTAAATATAAGTAAAATTTGTATTAGATATATGTTAACTGCGATCTTTTCATAAATTCATTTATTAAAAAATTAACTATTATTTATAAATTCGAATTAATATAATTAATATAATTTATACAAATATATTAAAGTATATATTTGTATATAAATATATTATAGCATATATTTCAGAATCAGCACAATAAAGTTTTGTTGTGGTTTGAAATCTAAAAAAAATTTAATAAATATTATTATTTATTAAATTAATATTATTAATTAATTTAATAAATTTCTACAAAATATCAGAAGTTATTTTCATTCAGAATGAATAATATAATGAATATAAAAAATAATATATAAAATATAGAATAATAGAATAATGAATAATGAATCTATATTATATTAGAATTAAAATTATACTTAAATAATTATTAAATTAAATTTCATAAAGAAATCTCTTTGAGAAATAACTGAAATTGCTATACAGTATATTGTTAAAAAATATATATATATTTGTAAAGATATAGATAATGGAAAATAAGCATTGTTTTGATATCGAAATGAAAACAAAATTTACTTTAAGAAAAAATAAAAATTAATTTTTTTGAAAGTATTGTTGCTATTATATCTAAATCAAAAATAATTATAAATAAAAGCATAAATTCAAACATATTTATAAGGTTAAAAAAAATCTGAATTGAAGCGAAAAAAAAAGTTTTTGTAAAAATTAATAGTTTTTAATAAGATTAATAAAAAAACACATTTTCTATATTTCTATTTTGCAAAGAAATATTAAAAAACTATTAAAATTTTGAAAAGAAATAATATTCTCGGATGAAAATAAATTTAATTTGTGAGAATGCGATGATGACAGTTTAAAGATTAAAAATTAAAGAAGTCTAAGAATAACATTAGATCTACGATAAAATACGATAGTTGCATAATGTGGGAATATATATGATTACAAATGATGTATTTAGGAAATTTACAGATTATAGATATTATAAAAAACAAATATATACATGTATTTAAATATTTTAAAAAACAATTTATTACATATTTATTGCTAAAAAACTTGATTTTTTATTGTCTTATTGAAAATGATATTACCATTTTATACTGGTTATCACAATAAATTACTTTTATTTTCTTTTAATTTTTTATAATTTTACATGAGTTTAAAATCAATATTTCATGCAAAATAAATAAATCTTATATGTAAATATAAAATTATATAATTATAAAGTTATATATATTATATATATAATATTTATATATAATTCTATATTTCTCTATATATATATATATATATATATATATAATATATATATATAAGATATATATATAAGATATATATATATATAAGATAAAATATTCAAAATAATAAAATAATTTTAAAATAATAATAAATTTCTTTCCAAATGTACTTTTTATAAATTGTAAATTGTATGTAAATTTACAATTATTAACACTATTTAATTATTTAACACTATTTAAATTTACAATTATAAACACTTTTTAACACAATTATTAACAAATTTATTCATATTTTTTTAAACAAATTTTTTTTTTATTTGAATAAAGTTCAAATGTAATTCATTATTAAAAGTTTCATCATAAAAATATCAGAAATAAAAGTATAATGAAATATTTTTTATTTATTAGTTTAAATCTTTAAAAAATAAATATTATTCATTAGAAAATAAAATATAATTTTTTTATTAGTAATATTTATCTTTTAAGCTTTCAATTAGCAAAAACATTATTTTTAAAATATAAAAATATAAAAAAACAATATAATAATCATAAACATTATATTTAATCTAAAAATAATAATCTATTGATTAATTTTCTATATTCTATTAATTAATATTTATTCTAATAATTTCTATATTCTAATAATTAATATTTTAATAATAATAATAATTTATTAAAAATAATTTAATTATAATTATCTAGTAATAATATAATAATTATATTAAATCATTAATAACTATTTTAATATAATTAATTCTATTCTTTTTCTTCTAAAATAGAATAGAATCAAAAATTCTTATATCTATATTTTTCGCTATATGAGATTTTTTATTTTTCATTAAAATCAATTTTAGATTTGATACTAAATTCTAAAGTATAAAAAAAATATAAAAAAATAAAATGAAAATGACAAAGGTTAGAAATTTTTGATTATTTGAATAACAAGAATTTACATTTGCAATGAGTAAATTATTACAATAATATCGTGTCTCGAGTTCAGGTAATAACTAATGCATTGAGATATTCTATTATTATATTATATTCACTATAATATATTTTTAAATGTTATATTTAATTTATAAGAACAAAAAACCATCAATGTGATGTTAAATAATCAAAATAGAATATAAAAAAACAGTAATCGAAAAATATTACTTATTTGATATGTATTAAATGCTTGTATAACTGCTTATGTATATATATATATATATATATATATATACTTTCGTGAATGTTACTAAAATAGATAATAGAATATGATCGATTTACATATCAATAATACAACAGTATTAACTATTTTCATATTCACATTTTCTTGAAAATATAAACATTAAAACATTTTATCTCTAGAATTTTTAATATTAGTCTTTTTTATATGCGAAATTTAATATAGTAGTAATCGTTTTTTTACAAATACCTCAAAAAATAAAATCGAGCAATAATTACATAGAGAAAAAATTGGTCAATAATTATTTAAAAAAATATTTTTTTTCCTATCGATTTAATTGGAAATCAGTTAATTTTACTTGTATATAAAATTTTTTTAAACTTAATTCTAAAAACAAAATGTTACACAAAAAAATTACTTTTTTTTTAATTATTTAATTTTATGTAAAATTATTATTTCATGATTTTCATGATTTTGAGGACAATTTATATTTGCAAAAAAAATTATTTATTGTTACAGAATTTCATCTATATATATGCATCTGTAACAGTACATATAATCACCATTTATCTATTCTTTATATAAATATAATATAGTGCATAATTAGCACGAAATTTATACAAATAAATTAATAAATTATATTATTATTAATATTCTTATTAAAATTAATTATTGTTAATATTTAATCATAGTAAATTCTATGGATTTTTCAAAATGTTCAAATTTACTATGAATTAATGTAATAATTTTCATATATAGATATTATATTCAATATATGTTATAAATAACGGCGATCATATACGTAACAATTTTTTTGTAAATATCTCAGAAATTAAAACTAAACGATAATAATATATATAAAAAAGATATTCAGAATCATGGTCAATATTATAATTCAAGATCATTGAAATTGATAAAGAATCTTTTTGTATTTTTTTATAATTATTCAAAGTATTAATTTTTGCAACATATTAAAAAATCATTAAATCAAAAATCAATAATTATTTTTAATTTTCATATATTTCCGTAATATTAAAAAAATAATCATGATAATGAAAAATGGATGATTTTGTATATTTAAATAAGTAAATAAGTAAAAAAAAAAAAAAAAAATTAGTTAAATATAATAAATATTTTAATATCTTTTATAACAAATTACATAATTCATGACTGGATTTTTTAAACAAAGACTCGAAGTACTTTGTTTAATTTTGTAGAAAAATTTAAAAGAAAATATTACATTTATGAAATAATCTCTTTAAATCTTGCTTGAAAAATTAAAATTAAATTTAATAAAAATGCTTTGGATAGAATAAAAAAACATGAGACTTATATGAAACAATTATAAAAGTCTATTATCTATTATTCTATGTATATATATATATATATATTATTCTATATATATCCATTTTTCTAACAAGTATTTATATGAATCAATATAATGAAAGTGTGTTGCAACATTAAAAAAAGGATACATATAAATATTAAAAATATATTAAGATTATTTATTTAAATAAAAGATAAAAATAAATATTTTAAATGTATTAGATATTAAATACATACCCATATAAAACTATTTAAATGATGAACAAAATTTTTATTTTTCTATTTTAAATTTTTAAGATAAATGATTTATTTTTTGCTAATATGTATTAAAAGAACTATAATTTATAATAATATTGTTTTTGTTTTCCAATTTATAATATCCATTAAAGTTGATTTTCATTTCTTTCATTAGATATTAACATTTTCTATTTTTAATATTATTGTGAATTATTGTGCTTTGAGATCAAAGATTATTGATGTCTATCATGACAATTAAAGTATATGAGATATTATAAATAATATTAATCATAAGAAAAATAATAAAAATTTCTCTTTATTCTTTATCTATAAATTTTTCATCTAACAGAATTGCTAAAAAAGGATTGCTAAATACAACTCGGAGCAGATAGTTTTAGAAATATAGAACTTTTTTTCAGATAGATATATATTTTTCTACTTACATTTATATTTAAAGTATATTTTCATTCATATGTAAAAAAATTTAAATTATCTATGATAAAAATTATCTATATAAAGTTCTTTGTTAAGTAAATATTAAGTTTTTTATTTGAAGTTCATTAACCTTCTCGAATTTTTTTTGAAATCTATAACTGTCATAATTATCTTATTATATATTTTATAATTATCATAATTCAATATTTATTTTAATTTTTTTATATTATTTTATTTTTCATAATTATTCTTACTAAATTTTACTAATTTTGAATCTATTTTATTTTAAAAATTATTATTTTGAAAAATTTTCCTCACTTTTTAATTCGAATATGCCATCTAAAGCATATTATATTAGATATACAAATAGAATAATTATGATTAGTAAAATAATACAGAAAGAAAATTCAATAAGATCTATTGATTCATATAAAAAAAAAGAAGAAGGAAATGTGACTGAAGTTGGTAGCACTAATCTTTCTATAACAATTAGTAACAAAGTATAGTTCATATAAAAAAAATAATAGTATAGAGAAGTCACAAAAATCATGTAATGGCGAAAGTAAAAATTAATGATGGCTAAAAAGACGAGAATATTAATAAAATTAGTAATTAAATGGTTAAAAACTATGAATAGACTCTGAAGGTAGAAGTTATATTAAAAACCTGAAATATAATAGAAAATGAATCTTTGTTAGAGAGTGATAATACATATGATTTACCTAAATTAATTGAGGGAAAAAGAAAAATATATAGAAAATATAGAGAAAACTAAACCTATATAGAACCTATATAGAAAATCAAAAATAATTCGAAATCATAATAACCATTTTATTGAATAAATCTAATTTTCCGATAGAAAACAGCAAGTAAACTATGGAATAAATTAATGCAGATACATGCTATGAATACTATATGACTATAATCAACTAGCATAGTAATCAATATAAGATTAAAAGAATATAAGATTAAAGTATATAAATATGTTATATAAAGAAATCATAATAACCATTTTATTGAATAAATCTAATTTTCCGATAGAAAACAGCAAATAAACTATGGAACAAATTAATGCAGATACATGCTATGAATACTATATGACTATAATCAACTAGCATAGTAATCAATATAAGATTAAAAGAATATAAGATTAAAGTATATAAATATGTTATATAAAGAAATCGGTAAAATATTATATTACATTATAAGTGTATTACATTATAAGTATATTATAAGTAAAAAATATTGCATTGAAAAATATAATTATAGAATACTCTGTTAAAGAAAGAAAAATGACACATAATGTGATAAAGCATGAATATATGAAACTTGACAGAATTGCAATTAGTATATTGGACTCGACATTCACTCTTGAATGTTATCCAAAGAAAATAACCTAATTAAATCACAAAATTGAACAATCATTATAGCAAAGACAAAAAGACATGCATTACAAAAAACATAAACATGGATGCTTCATATGTGGAAAAATTAATCATATAGCGAAACACTGCTAATATAATGAAAAGATGTACAATATATAGGTAATAGAAATAAATATAACAATCATAATAACGTACATTCTAATTTCTTCAGAAATGAAAAATTACAATCAAGAGGAAATAAAATAATATAACTACAAAAAAGGATATTACTATACAAAAATGAACATATATTTTAAATTATAGAACAAAATATATTTTGATATCAATGAAAATTAAATATAAAATTGAAGAATGAATGCTTAATTTTGACTTAACAATATATATCAATATAAAATATATGACAAATATATCAGAATATTGAATATATATAACATTATATATTAAATATATATAATGTTGCAAAATATGATAGAATCTTTAAAAACAAAATAAAAAATTGTAATGAAAATTATAATCAAAAAAAATCAACATCAAAAATATATTATATAATATGTATAATATATACCATATTTAAAAATTTTAATTCACTATCTGTAAACTTAACTTAAGTAACATTAATTTAACATTTAATATGAAATGAATAATATAAAATGATTAACTTAACATTGAAAATAATAAGACTTAAATTATATTAGTACTATATAAATAATAATATTCAAAAAAAGATAGTATATATATTCATATTTTATATCAAGAAAGTTATAAGACAAGAAATTATAAGAAAATTAATTAATAAATTATAAGAAAATTATAAGACAAGAACCAAAAGATAATAAACTATATGTTGGTATAAATGTTGGCATAGATGTTTAGATATTTAAAAAATATAAATATAATAAAATGCATATATATAGTAGTTTCATTAAAGATTAGATAAAAATAGATTAAAGATAATTATACAGAACAATTGATATAGTTGTATATAGTCGTGTATAATAGAGAAATTCTATAAAACCTCACAAAGTATAAAGTATATTCAAGGAATAGGCTTGTGAAATTGTTATATTGGTGTCAATGGAATTTTTGGCAAAATTTGTTATGATGAATAAATAAATATATCAAGGCATACTTTATAGAAAAAATATATTATTTCATAAAATACATGAGATATGAAAATAAATTATAAAAAAAAAAAAATAAATTAGAGTCAAAAAGATCTGTTCAGATAATAGAAAAGAGATATATTAATTTTTATTAACAATTTTGAAGATTTTTTTAAGATAAAGAATATAACTTATCAAAAAATTATCTTACAATATACAAAATAATCTATAAAACAATAAGATCACAGAAAAAACGAACAGAAGAAAATTTTTTTGTTAGAAAAAATACAAATTATATTGATAGATGCAGACTTATCAAAGAATTTTTTAACAATAATAGCGATTTAAAAAATTTGATTTTTTTTCATAATAAAAGAAATGGAATGATTAAACCAATGGTTTTGTATTTAATTATTTAAATTGTACTATCATATTCCAAAAATTGAATGAAATAAACTGCAACCAGAAATAAAAAAGAATATATTCTTCAAATATATATGTAAAAATTATAAAATATATAATCTTGAAAAAAAAAAGAAGATATGCTATTAAAATAGTAAAATTTGATGAGAAATTTTATTTATTAAAGTATTTATTGAAAAGGCAAATAGTGAATGAAAAGAATTACATAAGGGGATATAGTTAATAGAATATAGGATTGGAAAAACCAGAAAATAAAACTCAATCCGAAAAAAAAATAAAAATATATTCAAATAAAGAGAGAATATAATGGACGAAATAGAACCAAATAATAAAAAACGGAGATTAAAGAAAACATATATAGAAAAATAGAACTATTATATTAAATTAATATTATATATATATTAAATCAGAAAGGAATAAAAAGAAAAGATTTGATTATAGGAAATAATAAAATTCAAATGGATTGAAAAGAAAAAATAAAGAACTAATATGATACATCAGAATTCATCAATTTTTAATGAAAGCAAAAAAGAAGCAATGAAAACAAATGATCGAGAAGCATAGACATTTGCAATAGAAAAAGAATTATGAAATGTGAAAAAACATAAAATCTGGAAATTCATATTTAGAAAAAAAAAATATCTCAAGAGAATAACTTTCTTCAATATTAAAAAAGATTAAAATGGAAAAAAAAAAATTTAAAGGCAAATAAGTGACCATCAGCATATAATTACATATCAAACATTATAATTTAGCATTTATATATTCATATGGAAAATTTAAAAAAATTGTATATATGAAGTTTTGAAGAAGACATGGAAAATATATTATAGAAAAGTATATATGATCTATAATTTGGATTTGAGAATAAATAATATATCATCATAATTTTGTAGACAATAATAGTTTTGCACTATTGCAATATTTTATTTTAATAATTATATTTGATTTAATTGAAAAGAATTTATAGATAAAAAAAAACAAAAAATTATTATTTAAATTATAAGAAAACAAAGATTAATTTATATTTCAGTGTTATGTGGAATAGTGACAAGTTTGACAAAAATAAAAAATGAATCACATAACATATTTAATTATTTTGAAATATTATATTGATTTAATGAATTACGTAAATTATTAATCAAAGATTTAATTATTACATCTAAACAATTTGTACTAATTTATAAATTATTAATTTATATAGCAATAGTGATTAAAAAAAAAAAGAAGAAGAATTGAATATGATAACATTATATAAAAACACACTTAGAAGTTTTGGTATAGATTATTATTTTATTGAGTTTTCTTTTTCTTTAATTGCAAGCTAAAAAGCTTGTGAAAATATAACAGGAAAATGAATAGAATTACCTAGAGATTAAATATCTCTTTACATTCTTAAAAGAATAATAAATAAAAATAATAAAAAATTAAAAATAAATTATTGCAACAGAAAAATTGAAAAGCAAGAAAAATGTTCAAAAACCTATTAAGATGCTATTAATATCATAATAAAATAGAATATAAAAAATATAATAAACAATATAATAGAAGTAGGAGAAGGAGAAGAAAATAGGAGAAAGGAAAGAAAAGGGAAATAGAAGATGTGAAATATTTCATATAATTAAAAAACTCAAACCAACTAAGTGCTATAGTAGGTTTCAGACCGTTGGCTTAAAACAAACATACTGGTGAAATGAAATTCAGCAATCATTCATTATAATATAACTTATAATGGTGCAATGGTAAGAGCGAATATAATATGAAGCATTGCAACATATGCTTTTAACTGGAGTTATAATTGGAATTGCTAAATATATCTAATAAATGGTTAGCAATTCCCACTAGTTCATCTGCTAAAAGATGGAGGAGAGAAAATAGGCAATTATATGTCGGAGACAGATATCGGTAATTGTTTTAGTAGTTTTTATTTATCCTCTTGAATCAGGTGAAAAAAGAGTTAGAAGATAAAGATAGATAAAAATTCAGCAAGTAAGTTTAAATGATTTTGTAAGAACTTAGATAATCAAGAAATGCAAAAAGATCCTCCCAAGATTGTTTGTCAGCAAATAAAGAGAAATTGATTTAAAATGAGAGATATCGTTTATGAAAATTAAAAATAGAACCGGACTAGTATTGATTCTTGTAACATTCCTTTGATCAACTTGAACTCTGATTTCTTATTATCAATTTGAATGAAAGAGAATCAAGTAGAAATGTAATAGTTAATTAATATTCTGAAAGTTTAACTTAATTAATTTATATATTAATTTATATATATATATTATATGTTAAGCTATTGTGCCAAACTGAATCGAATGCTTTATTTAAATCAAAAAGAACCATAACCGAATATTGATTAGTATTGATGTGATGAATGTGAAATTGGGCTGTACATATGATTGTTGAACAATGGAATGTGCCGAATGGAATGCAAATTGCTAGTTAATTAAAATTTTATTTTTAGTGATGTGATTTATTATGAAAGAATATATAATTTTTTCAAATATTTTAACCATTATTAGGAGTAGACTAATTAGGCTATAATTCTTAAGCAATTTATGATCTTTCCCCAGTTTTGGGATCAGAACAATTTTGATAATTTTCCATGCGAAAGAAAAATAAGAAAGGATAATTGAATTTTTAAATATATAGTACAATTGAGTTAATAACTTTTCTCGAGAAATTTATAAACAACTCAGCGGAGATCTTATTCCATCTACTGACTTTCCGTTGTCGTAATTTAACCAAAGAACAAATATTGTCAAGTAAAAAGAAATCTAAGAATTATTCAGATGAAAATAAGAAATAATGCTTTTTCAGATGAAAGTTACGAAACTCATCATTAATAGTGCCTTAAAAGATTGATCATAAACCTACTGAAAAACACTATTGATCTGCAATTAGTAAAGCTTTGATTGAGTTATCAGAGTAAAAATTTTGTCCTTTAATACATTGACTGCTACACGCGTTTCTAACGAAATCTCATTCAAACCACGCGCGCCACTATATCAAGTGTATTCCAGTACTTCTACTGATATTTTAGTAATATAAGTCGCACTGATGGTTGCAAGAATGATATTTCGCATTATTTCTTCACATTTATTTCTATCATTATTGTTCGCATCCGCAATAGAAATATCGATAATTGATAATTGATATATTGATAACAGTTTCTTATGCTAGTATAATTAGAAAAGGGATCAAATGATATCGAAAATTTGATATTCAACTTCTAGGGATTTCAGTTATAAATGCTTTAATAGTTTACAAAATTGCAATAAAAAAATATAAAAAAGATAAAAGATTTTAGAGAATTTAGAGAATTATTAACTGCAAAATTATTAAGATTATTTGAAAATACAATAAAAGCTTGTCAGAACCTTCAACGGAGTCAACATAATATTGCCGTTCGGAAAAATAATTCTGATATAAGTATTGGATATGCATGCAAATTGTTATTCAGATAAAAAACGACAAACGGACCAATCAAACGCACAAAAAAATTTAAAAAAGACAACTTTTTGTTCAAATTGTCCGGATCAACTTCAGCTTTTGTATAGAAAGTTTTAAAATTTTACATTCAAAATAATTTTTTTAATAAATTATTTTTTTTATCATTTTTATAAATAATTTTTTAATAAATTATATTTTTATTATTTTTATAATAAATAATTTAATAGTTTTAATAAATAATTTAATATATCTTATGGAATATTTTTCCAAATACCTATGAAAATTTTTCATAAGTAGTCAAATAAGCGTCACCCGAATATGGATAATGCGGCCCGATGAGAACTTTTGCTGTCATCCGAATATGAGTGACATGTTAAATGGGGGAATCTTAATTGATTTTTTAGTAACCTTTCTATTTACTGGTCAGAAAAAATGATCATTCAGCTTTACCTTATATTTTATCTTACTATCTAAATTTCCATTTTAGAAAAATAACTCTCATATTGATGATTTTTGTTAATTGAAAGTAATATTCTTTAAAAAAATAAATTATTGCCAGCGGATTTCTGATAGAATTTTTCAAAATTATCAAATCTTTCTGATCAGATAGTTTGACATCATAACAAGTTTTGTAGATCTATAGAAAATATTCCTTAATTCATTGAAAATATACAATAGCAGAATCTATTTCATTAGACGAATTAAATTTCGATTTAATTTGAAAATTTACTATAAATTTTCTGTACTCATTTCAAGTATAGAAGATATAGAAATGGCTGAATAAATATTTATTCTAGAAAGAAGAAAAACAGATTTATAATCTGAATTTAAATTCTGGGAGATATCATATTGCTTTGATAGACATTGGTTAAGAAAAAATCAATAGTTGAAGGACGCTTGTTGGGTGTGAAGTGAATATGAGATGGAGAAAGTACAATTGCACAGTTGAAATTTGTCAAATAATCATTTGAGACTTTACTATTTTTATTAGAATAGAAATTGTTCCAATCAGAGTGTTTAGAATTCAAATCAATATCAATAAGATAAGAATCAGAAAAATTATTAATAATTTCAAGATCAGATTGGATCAATACTTGTCCGCCAATACGCAGAAATTACAGTAATATTGAATTGAAAACTTGTCACCACTTTCAAATGTTTGTAATTTAAGAGAGAAACAACATTAAAACGCAAATTATTAAGTATAAATATGACAATATCTTCTTATTTACTATCCAGTTTATCAGCTTTCACAATGCTGTAATCTTTAATAGTAAATTGATATCTGGTGATAGCCAAGTTTCTCTATGGCTATCATTATAACATTATTGTTTTTCATGAACATTTCCAGTTCAAGTAATTTATTATGAATATGAATTTCAAGTCATGATAGTTTCAGATAACTTAGAATTAAAAATGGTGATTATGAGAATAGAACTTAAAGAGCCTTCATTATTATTTCAATTTTGTCAAAGAAATTAATAAAATTTAAAATGGAATGACTTTGCAGGAGAAATTATCTTTTTTGCAAAGTTTATAATTTCTCTGAAGAAGTCATTAGCTTTCCCAAGGAATTATCATGACTAAGAACGTAAGTTAATAAGAGCAGTTGCTCTCAAAAACTGGATTAAGAAAATTAATTCCAATCCTGCCTAATCCTCAAAGTGCGTTATGATTTACCATCTAAAATCACAAAATTAGACGTAAGGTTATTTAATGCTATATATTATTGATACAGGTTATCATTACATTATGTCTTAAATTTCTATCATTTCTCCAGAGTTTGAAATTTAGAACAATTCGAATAATTAACCATATTACCACTCGTCATCACAATTAGCATATTTTGGCAAAGTATCTAAAGTTTTTACACAATCTTTAAATATGTGATCTTGATACATCTATATAATATACTTGATACATCTATATAACTTAAAGCAATTGTCAAATGCATAGCTATATATATATGCCAATATTGTGTGTAATTTTATGAAATTTTATGAATTTTATATAATATTATGAAAATATTTTGTGTAAGTTTTATTTTTGTAATATTTTTTCTAATAGATCCTACAGAAAAACAGAAAATTAATCTTTTTCATCTTTACTATCTGAGTAAAAACTGTAATTAGTGAGAAAGTTAATATGATAAATAGAGCTATGATTCACAGGATTAAGTTTATGGGATTTTAGTTTTTCAACAATTATATTATAGGTTCTATCTGGAGCAATTCCTACTAGCGAAAGTTGTTTTTCATTCGGGAGTGTAAAATTAAAACCTTGCTTGATTGAAGATCTTTTTAGCTTCTGAAAAAATAGTAATATTTTTAAAATAAATTCTTATTTGTTCATCTAAATATTTAAAATGGAAATTTTTTCCAATGATTTTTTCTAATTCTGCTGTAAAATTAAAAACATCTTTAGCCTTAATCCTGATGCAAATGGAAAGCAGTTTTGAGGGTCGCTTATTAAGATTATAGTTTGTTTATGTTGCATCACTATTACCATTATTGACATTGAAATTATTATTAGAGTTACTAACTTTTTTAATTATTGTACAAAAATCATTTTGATTAAAAGCAAATTTAGCAAAATCATTAGAGTTAAAATAGTCAAAATGATTTCTGACTGAAACATTTAATATATTATCATATTTTTAAAACAATTAGTTTTTTATGCATTTATTAAGTTTGTGTTATCATTTATATTACAATTACTGTCTTCATTCATAAAGAACAATAACTAAAGTGGATAATTATATATCATACATAACATAATTATATATCATACATAATCAAAATTTAAATCCCTCTTCTACTCTTTCCCCCCTCTGAATATTCTATCCAAAGACTTCTTCGCCGTCAAACTTGTAATAATTATTCACTTAACTCAGTAAATATTTTATAATCTCAATTATATACAGAGTACTACCCAATAAAACAATGATGACAACAAATTACAGCCATCAAATACCTTTCTGTAAAATCACAGTACAACTCAGTACAATTGGAACGAATGACTACTACTTTATTGAGATATATTCGTTTTTTCTTTATAAAAAGTTTAGAAGTATATAGAAGGGATTTATTGTGATGCATCACATTTTCCCTTGTTAAATTGTTTTTTGTCTTCGAAAATCTGGCAATTTTTCTGCTTGATCGGATATTGATAAATTCTTCGAAAGTTGTTGGAACTAGTTCGTAAAGATCGAATGGGACTGATATACCTTATTGTTATTAATTGGTTATTGCAATAGGATTTAAAATTTTGATTGATATATAATTGATTCGGTATACAATGTTTTATGATAAAAAAGATTTTAAGTTGTATTATATATATAATAATAATAACTCTAAAGATATATATATTATTTGAATATATATATTATTGAATATTCTTTAAGAGACAACATTTCATTTTTGACTTGATTTATCTGAAAATTAGTTTTTTTTATGTGATTCTATATCGATCAAAATTGTATTTTTAAGTAATTTTATTAGTTATATTAATTTTGTCTTCTATAAATTTTAAATCATAAAGGGTTTTATTATCATAGTATTCTTTTTTTTATTTTAAAATTATAAGTAATATTGAAATTAGAGCTTCTAATTTTCATGAGATTGATTCCATATTTATTACGTAAGGTTAATAAAATGAATTCAGATATGGCTATACTCATTATATTTGTACAGAACGTCAACGTTAATTGTTTGTAATTTAATTCAGGGAATGCTATATATAAATTATTGTTATCTAGATATATAAAAGTTAGTGGATTTTGAATAGTGCAACTTCATATAATCTTACTTTTTCAGTATGATCTAATAACTTTAATAAATAATTTTTTAGTTAATTTGCAAACTCTTAATGTTGAGGTTTGTTTACAATTTTTATTTATATAGTTATCATCTACAGATATATATTATTATTATTAAATGCTATATTATTGATTATAATAAGTGCTTCGAATATTTTTCTGCATTTATATAGAATTATATATATTTTGAAGATATTTTGGAAATAATATAATTTATTTCCTTTAGTTGTTATTTTTAAATTATTGATATATTTAACAGTATTTGAAAATTTTTTGGTTCTTATGCAATGTGGTTCAATATGAATTAAATAATTTCGACTTATAACTGAACGTAGTACTGTAAAAAATTATTTAGAATCTGGATTTATAATTTCCTGTTTTCCTAATATGATTCTTAATTTCAATAATTTCATCTATTTGTAATTGCGTAATTTTAAAACTAAAAATTCTAAATGGATAACTAAGTACGTTATTAGACGATATTTGTTAATATTATTTTTTATTCATTAATCATTGATAATTTGTTATCGTCCAAAACTTATTTGATCAAAGCAGATTGATTGGATATAATTATATTTTATTATTATTATCATAGAGTTTGATAATATTCTGATTTATTAAATTAAGATCGTTTTCAGTGTGTCAAATAAAATTTTCGAAACTGAACCTATGATATTAATTAATTTTCTCTTAATTTTATAATGAATTATTAATTTTAATTGATTACACAGATTATTTATTTTTATGAATCGGTTACTTAGTAGTTTGATTTTTACTTTAAAGGGGTAATTTTTACAATAATCATTTATAATCAATTATCTATTATTATATCACAATAATCTATTTATGCTATTGCTTAGGTTTTGACTTTGATCAAAGATTTCTTGTATATTTATAATACAAATAACTATAGTTATTTTGCTTAAATAAAAATAGCTTTCGCCTATCGGTTCCGTTAAAATGTTGATCCTAATGATTTAGCCATTAATTCTATTGAGAAGTAAGCGGCAAAATGTTTAGATCTATTACCATATATGAGTTCAATTTTTCTTCTTAATTCAATAATTTAAAAGTTTACAATTTCATAGCATTCTTAACCATTCAGAAGAGAGAGAGTTTTCTTTGTAACAATTTTCTAACAGTATTTGATCTCCTGATTTTTTTGGTGAGATAAGATTCTGGAATTTTGAGTTTGTTTGTTTTTTTTGTTTACTTTTGTCAAAGTTATCTTTACTTTATTAAAATTAAAAATTGTATTTTTTTTGCCATTGATTTATTTTATCTTTCATGATTAAGATAAAAATATTAGATATATTAGATGAAAAATTTACCTTGTGATCAAATGTAAGCTCGAAAAATGTATATCCTGTTCCTTCATGAACTTTTGTGTCACAAAATCCAAGATTTCATCTCATTGATAATTATTATCAGAAAGATTGGTCGTAAAAATCTTTTACAACTCCGTGTGCTTTTTCCAATGAACCATTGGATTGAGGATGGAAACTAGTGATTTTAATGTGTTTAATGTTAAAAGTTTTTTTCAAAAGTTTATATCGTTTTACTTATAAAATTAGCTTCTTTGTCTGTTAGTATAGATTTGAAGGTTGGTCTTGCATGAATAGTATGAATTCATTTTCTTTTTATGTTATCGAAAGGAGACCTATGTCGAGTGAAATTTTGTCGTTTGGTTCGGATAGTATATTAGATATGCATTTTCTTTATATTTTCATCATGTTACCTTTTAAGTTTGACCTTTGAGTGGAACACTTTCTTATAAAATCATGAACATTTTTTTTTAAGTTTTTTCAATTATGATTTTCAGTAATTCTCTTAATTGTACTGTTGATTCCAAAAAGTTCAATAATATTATTATGATTTTTCTTTAGAATTTCTCTGCGTTAGTGTACTTTTTCGAAAGGTTTGTATAAAAAATTATGGATCGATTTGGATATTTGTAAGCTATGAAATTTATTCAAATGACATCTCGTTTATTATTACTAATTTTTCATTATTAATTTCTATAGTTAATTTGTGAGGTTTATTAAATACTAATTAATAACATAATTTACTGACATAATTTATTAATTTATGAAGTTGCGTCAAATTTCCTCGTCATAGTCATTTAATTCTTATAATGTTATTTAATCATATGTTTCTAAATTAATTTTTTCTTTGATCATATAAACAGAAATGTCTTGCTCTTGTTTCCAAATTAGGTAGTCTATGTAAAAAATCTATAGCTACTGTGTGGGAATTTTCAAATAATTCCTGATTTAGTTGTTCAATTAATGCTTCTATCTTGTTATTAGGTACAGAATACAATACATCGTCTAGAATAAGGATTTTCAGATAGTGTTTGAGGATTCGTTTGAAAAGATGTTTGTTCACTTGAAGTTGAATTTGCTGTAACAATTTTTGAATCTGAAGTTAGTAATAGTTCGAGGATGTCAGCAGCAATATTTTCTTTTTTTCTTTTATATTCTATTTCTATAATTATATTTTTTCAATCTGAATCTCCATTTCCATCTCCAACCTAGAAGAAGAATCTTTTACATAATGTAGCCATTTAAGAGTTTAATAGTCTGTTTGTATAAGAAATTTTCTGCTTAATAGATATTGTCTGAGTGATATTGTCTTCATTCCCCATATAATCGTCAATAACTTCTTTTCTGTAGTGTTATAATTTTTTTTTTGGTTCATTAAGTATTTGGGATACGTAGGAACATAAATGTCTATTCTGAGATAGTATTATTCCTAGTATTATCTTTTTCATTGCTGACATTGATAATTAGGATAAATGTCTTTGTGAAGTCAGAATATTATAATGTAGATGCATATTGTTACAAAAATGTTCTTTTAATGTGTCAAATGCTAATTATTATTTATCGGTCCAATGGAAGAATATATCTTTTTTATAATTATAAGAACCACTAAGATTGACAATTTTTAAAAAATTCTGTATAAATTTGCGGTAATATCGAGTCAAAGGAATGATTTTATGTTTGTTGCGGTTCGCGATTTGAATTTTTTTACTATTTTTACTATTTTTTAGGATTTGGTTTTATTTCTTTAGTTACAACATGACCTAAATATTTTTTTCAGGTTTAATAAATTCGCATTTGTCTGATGAAATTTTAGATCTTTTAGTATTTGTAATACCATCGCAAGTTTGATTATGTTGTAATATTGTTGAAAATAATATTATCCAAATATGCGAAATAATGCCATTCTATCAATCCGCGAATAGTGTTCATCATTTTTTGGAAGGCGAATATATTTTTAAGTCCAAAAGATATATGATTATAATGAAAATGTCCTTGTGATGTGGAAAAGATCCGAATGATAAATCTAAGGCATTGAAAAATTTTGCATTGTCAAAATAATCAAGGATTTCCTCAAAGTTAGATAAAAGTCCTGCTCAATTTGCTCGTTTAGTTTACGGAAATTCATTACTAATTTATTATACGCCATTTATGTTTTTCTGAAGCATCCAGTTTCTTAAACATTCTATACAGGTGCATTAACCTTTTGCATTCCAAATTATTTTTCAATTTTATTGTTAACAACTCTCTATTATTTTAAATATTTTATTTAAAATTTACTTCAAAAAACAGTTAATTACTTTAAACAATTTTGTTTACTAATTATATTAAATGCTATATTATAACTCTCAAACTTTGTTATAATTTATGTTTTATATATATATAACATAATATATGTTATATATTATATATATATATATAATTTATATTATATATATTTGTGAAATATAACTTTGTTTTTAACTTAAAAATAAGATAATTTAAATAAATAAAGGAAAAACAAAATACATATAAAAATGTTTTATTTAGATTTTTTTTAGATTTTGTAATTTTCAATTGTTATCTTTTGAAACAATTTCCAGAATGCAAACTTGATTTTCTTTCTATTTTGCAAAAAATATTGATTTCTTCTTCTTCCAGATATTTTTCGGTTTGAACAAACTACACAAATTTTTGTGTTTTCTTTTTGGTAAGAAAATAAAATAAGACTTTCCATCTAAATGATCGTTTTCGTCACTTGTTCCAAATTTCATGTTTAGAATTCTAGAATCACCAATAAGTCTCAACAAAATGCTTTCGCGAAATCTTCTATGAGTCATTTCTTTCTCCATTTTCAGTTTTTTCTTTATATTTAAAATATAAGAGTTATTAAAATATAAGTTCATTAAAGAGACTTCAAGTCCTTAAAAGAAAAATTTTTTCCATCACTTCAATGTTCAATGTAAAAAATAATATGATATCGTATACTGATTCACCACATCAACATCATTCATACACTTGTTATAATCGATGATCATTTCCTTGTGAATAATAGAATAAGTAATAAAGGAAAATTTCCCCTTGAAAATAATAGTTGACTTATCAACACATAAGTTTTAATAAGAAATAAAATATTTTATAAATTTTGAATTTAAATAATTCAAGTAATTATTTATTTTCTGTTTTCTTGATTTTACACTTCGATCTAATGTTGAAATTGTTTCTAAATGACCATTGAAGAGACTATTTGAAAAAACTGAAAAAAAGTTTTCTTTTTCAAAACTTTAGTGAAAAATGGAATTCTTTTATTGAAAGCTCGAGATCAATATGACTTTAAATCTAGCAATATTGTAATTTCCATGTTTATTATATTTATTTTATTAACAATTTTTTTTATTAATTCTTCAGTATAGAAAAGCTTGAAATCATGAATAGATATACGATAATGAAACGTTTGGTCTAATATTTCTTTATCCAACAAAAAAATTATAAATAATTATAAATAATTATAAATATAAATGATTATAATAAATTATAATCATAAATATAATTATCATCATATATTATATCACTCCAGATTAGTAGATCTGATATTATTTTTGCAGTTTGGTAATTACTAAAAATCTTATCATTGGTGGAAAATTTCCTCATTTCTTTATTATATTTCTATGACAGAAATATATTTTAGAATCTGATTCGCAATCTTTATGTATATTGATCCCTGCTATATCTATAAGATAATTTGTGTCATCCTCTTTTTCGATTTCATTGAACTCACGATTTATCTCTTGCAGTCATCAATATCATCACTGTCCAAAATTCTTATTTAGTTTGCAATTTATTTTAAGAAGATTCCATATTTCAAGTCTTTCAAATAATATCAATTTATATTTAATTTCCATCACGATATGCTAGTTATACCAAAATACTAATCATCTAAATCTCAAGAAAAAAGCTGTTGATCCGATATCAACAAATTATATCACAGTTATTTACATTTTTTTTTTAAACACTTCTATATTATTCATTTGACGCGATTTACATAATTCGACGAATATCGAATTACATATATATAATTTGATGTATACAGATCGGACGGATTTTTTAATAAATAAAAAATGTCGAGTGTAATTCGATAAAGCTCTTGTAATAAAAACTGATGTCGAATCACACTCAACAAAGAAATGCAAAGGATTAAAGGAAGAATTAGAATTCTTCTATTATTTTTTTGTTTAATATTTTATTAATTTGAGTTTCAATTTTTTTTGTGACATTCTGGAAGTTTATATGATTTGATATTAATGGATTTAAGATTTCTAAATGTTACTTCATGCGGAATTAAGTTAATAGAGGGCAAACTATCATTGTCAAAATTGAACACGAAGTGATAGGAGACTAAGATTTTTTCAATAGTTTCGCGATATTCATTTATATGTTTGATACGAATTTTGGAAGCAAATTTAGAAAAGTCAAAATTATTTTAATCGTTTTCAATAGAGTTATTTATATCTCTATTTGATATTAATGGATTTAAGATTTCTAAGTGTTACTTCATGCGGAATTAAGTTAGTACAGGACAAACTATCATTGTCAAAATTGAACACGGAGTGATAGGAGACTAAGATTCTTTCAATAGTTTCGCGATATTCATTTATATGTTTGATACGAATTTTGGAAGCAAATTTAAAAAAGTCAAAATTATTTTAATTGTTTTCAATAGAGTTATTTATATCTATTTTTAATTTATTAATGTTTATGAAGCATATTGTTATTGTTATTGTTATTGTTATTGTTCAAATACTCTGATTTTTTCATGTATCTGTCCCAAATTATTGGATTGTCGGAAAATAATTTTGTTTTCTTTTTTCATGACAATGAAACATAACTTTTTTAATAGCATATATGTATTTTATTTAATTATGTATTGTGATCTTTAAATAATAGCATGATTCCATGCTTGTAGAACTTCTGATCTTTATTTGCAAAAAATTAATCTAAATGATTTTTAATATCTTCATCTGAAACAAACGTTTTGCCAAAGAATTCTGCAAAAATTGAAACAGATAGTAATTTGAGAGTGCCAAATCTGGTGAATATTAATGGGTACAATAACACCTTCCCTTCCTCCAAGCTGTTTCTGTATTTGTGGCGAGTCATTTCATGTAAGATCTAATATTATAATTATAATAAAACATATATAATCTAACATTATCGTCACTACACTTTTTCTATTAATTAATTCAGATCTCTTTTGTTAGATAGAATCATCAAATTCCATCATGAAATTTTGTTTAATTTATCCAATTGATTGCATTGATTCCGAATTAATTGTGCAATCGTCAAATAGAAGCTCAAAAAAAAAAATTCTCTTGAAATCCCATCAAACAGAGAGCATCATTTTTTTTGGTGAATGTTGACTTTTGAAGTGTTTTGCGCTAACTTATCATTATTGTTCCATAATAGTTTTTGTTTAACATTGTTGTAAACATTCCATTTTCATCTCCAGTTCGTTTTAAAAATGAATCATTTTTCTTACATTTGAGCAGCAAATTACAGATAAAGGATGTCCCAAAATTAACGCAAGATTTGAATTAAATATAAAAGAGAGTTTTTAATCTTTAAATATTTATTTTTTAAGTGAATCATAAAGTACATAAGATAGGGTTATTTATGGAATAACATATCGGGCAAATGGCTTCCACGGCTTTGCTAACACATACGCACCCTTTCGTCGAAATTTTTCATGATCTTCCTGCATAATTGTAGCTGAATTTCGTTGACGCAGTGTTTAATTTCCTCTTGTAATGCACGTGTGGTTGTGGGATTGTTGACAAATCTTTGACTTCAAATAAGCCCCTAAGAAGAAATCTAATGATATTAAATCACATGATTTAGGGGGCCAATTCTGATCACTGAAACGAAAGCGTATACGACCAGAAAATATCTCATGCAGTAATTGAATTGTTTCATTGGCTGTATGGCATGTGGCATCATCTTGGCCTACATAATGGCCACATTAATATCATTCAATTTCGGCAGAAAGAACTGTGTTATCATGTCGCGATATCGAGTATCATTAACATTTGCTGCTTGACCAGCCTCATTCTCAAAAAAGTATGGTCCGATGATGCCTCCTGCCCAAAATTTGCACCAAACAGTGACACGTTGTGCATTTGTTTTTCATTAATCACACGTTCTCCAAACGGCAATTTTGGCGATTAACAAAGAAGTGAAAATATGCTTCATCGCTTAAGATTATTTTGCTCGAAAAACCAGCATCCACTTTTTGATAATTAATAATCCATTCCACGTTGTTGTATCGTATAACGCTCCATTTTTACTAACCTTAAACTCTCAGTTGTCAAACTGTTCTTTTTCCAAGGTTGCCAACAACTTAATGCAAAAATGGTGGCAAATTCAAATCTTGCGTTAATTTTGGCATACCCTTTATTAATGCGATAGACCAAATCTCTTTCTTTGAGAACGTGTGGAATCCAAATGTCGAATTTTAAAACGAAATTAAGTTATTTCATGTGATCATGAAAAGTCGAATTCGATAAATTCAACCTTAATTTCTCGAGTTTGTTATTCGTCGATTTGCTTCAATCAATACTTTTATTTTGTTTTCATAAGTTTCAACTAGTTTTCCAAAAGATGGCGCATTTTTAATGTGGAAATTTTAAAAACTAATTTTAACACTATTCATATTTTTTTCATATAATTTTTTTTTTGCCTCAATATTTTTATCTTTTCGGTAATAAAAAAGTAAAATATACTTCAGATCTTGTATCTTTATCTTATCACACATGAAAAACACAACCGCATAGAATCAAACGAATTTTTTTTTATAAATAAACTATGAAATGCCAATTCTCAAAATATATAATAATAATATGATTTAAAATGAAGTTGGCTGGATAAATATTCAACAAAAAAACGAAATTACTTTCCAAACAACGCAATAATTTTCTTTATGTCTTGGAAGGAAATTATAATTTAGTTTGAAGTGAAAGCATTGTTAGAGATATTATATTGGTAATTTGAAAGGAATTAAACTCTATGATTTTAATAAATCATCAAGAACGATATGCAATAGATTTATCTTTTATTGACAAAAAATAGTTGTATAGAGATTAGTAATGTATCTATTATGATCATAAAAAATTCTTTTTCTTTTCTTTGTTTGATATTGATAATTTTCGAAAATTTTATAATGTTGATGGCTGCTCCATCGAATAACATTCCTATCGAATAACATTCGTCCGAATGCTGATATTTCTGATAATTTATATTAGATTGATAACAATTCGTTTTGATACAGTTAATTCTTGATAATTCATTTTCCAATTTTTCGATAGATTTTTCGCAATGTTGTTCATTTGAACTCTCGGTTAAAACTTTTCGGTCTAGACATTGTGAAAATTTTGAATGTAGCATGCATTGATTCTGTGTCTTATTTTGCCACATTTAATTTCTAAGCGAGTTTGAAGAGGGGTTCCATGATGAGGTGGATCTTTGTTATCAACTGACTTATTTATATTAGTTCTCAGTATAGATCTGTTATTGATATTCGTGATTCAGTATGTTTAAATATTATCTGAATTCGCTTTAGTGTTCTTTAAGAATAGTTATATCCCTGTTACCATTGATTGTGTTTCAGTTAGGATTTTCGGTTTACTAAGTATTACTAATGTTTCAAAATTTTTTTTCAAATTCATTAGATAAATTCTGATTGCTTCGCTTTATTCCTCTTCAATTGCAATTCTTCTGTTGATAGAAAACAGCATATATAAGTTCATTTAAATATTGTCTGAAACATACGGTTTTAGTGAATTCTTATTTGATGGACTATAGTTTATCTCTATAATTACCGATTGTAGTTGAAATTGAGATATTGCATTAAGACATCGTAAACTTTTTGGAATGTCTTTATCCTTGTATATTTGATACTTCGTTTTGTATTGTCTGTTATTTTTTCAATTACTATAAGTTTTAATAATAGTTTTTTTTCACTATATAAATATAATTAATCATATATAACCACGAGAAAATTCCACTGATTTTATGAAATTCTTTATTTCTTCTACGTCATGTGTCTCATAAAATTTCGATAAGCGAATGGCTTCATTTGTTTTAACTTATGAATTATTTCTCATTGATCTTTCTATTTGTTGTGTATATGCGTTTTCTCTTCTTTTTAAGTCACTATATTCGGTATTTATATATATGAAAGTTTGTTCATTCATTCTTAATATAATGGATTTTTCTGTTAAACAAATAAAAAAAAAAATTCTCAATTATTTTGTTAATTTTTTTATTTCGTTAGCTCTTTTATCATTTTCTTCTTTTAAAATAATCTTTAAAATACTCTTTTGTTTATCTCCGTTATCATTTCTGATTTTCGTCTAAATTTTAAAGCTTATTCATTCAATTAACTTTAAAATACATCATGGCCAGTTCCACCAGCTATTATAACTGAGTCATGTCACTTCCGAGTCAAAAATGTTAATAGAAATGATACTTAGAAAATTTCGGTATAAATCAAATACTAACTTTATCTCAGATTCTATATCCAATATAGCTTTTTCCAAGTATCGTAACAAATCTTTGTAAAATTCTTGCTCAAAATAAAAATATCTCTTTTCTATATCATTTTTTTTCCTATTACATATATTTAAACTATTTATAAATATATATATATATATATATATATTCACAATGATTATTTTTATATTCATGATAAATTTTTTTCAATTTAATGTTTTTCATAACATTAATTATCAAAATTAATTTATAACATACACATTAATAAATATTCCGAGTGCAAAATGAGAGAATTGATAACAATCGCGACAATGTGATATTATTTATTATTATTTATTACTTGACTAATTGAAGCATTTCACTCAATCGGTATTATTTTATCTAATGTAAAATTAAGAATAATATTTAATATAATCACAGATTTCCTAAACATTTTTTAATTTAGCCAATTAATTTTCTCGTCAAATATTTTAATAAATCTTGAAATATATTGTAAAGGATATCATTTTAAACAATATACTGGCTATCAGTTTTTTCAAATTATTAAAAAAAACATTTAATACTATTACATTAAATTCTACATGTATTTCTATATGTATTTATGTTCGTAGTAACATATATGATTCATGTAATATTAAATATATATTATTGAATAATTTTTATTAATATTTTGTTAAATTAATAAATACTTAGTGCTAAAATTTTATATTTTGAAGACTATTTCTTTTAAATTTAAAATAATTTTATCTTTGTGTTTTTCAGAAGAATATTTAAATATTCAATTGCATTTTTCAGTTAAAATATGTTAAAAACATTATTTTCACATTATGCATAATTTTATATTAAATTTTATTTTATATCATTTTTATCTTTAATTATCTAAAAATATAGTTTATTCTAATTATATAAACATTTTTTATATTATGTATAAAAATAAAATATTTTATGTAAATATTCTATATATATTTAATATATATTTAATATATATTTAATATATATTTAATATAGGATATTAATATTGAGAAACACTTTTAGATTCAATTTTAAAGAAATCAAAAAACAAAAGTTAGTACATAAAAAAATTAAAACTCTTATTGTTTCTTCGCTATTGTCCTGTTCTATATTTTTCTATTCATTTTTATTGAATGCAAATTTCAATTGTTTACAATTTATATATAATAATTATATAATAAATAAATCTCAAGATAAATAATTTTTATATAGTTATTATATATAGTTATATCAGTTTTTGTGTTTATTTTGATCTGTTTAGATCGTTGAATTCTGATTTTGAATTTTTTTTTTAAATATTGATTAATCTTCCAAAAATATTTCATGAATATATCCAGATATTAAAAATATGACAAAGTAAACTGAAGATTTTTAAAGTAATTTCTCGCAATATTTTTCTTTATAAAAACTTTTTGGTTTTAACGAATTCTTAACAAAAAATACTAACCAATTAAAGCGCAAACTTCTCAAACTATAAAGCCGTCAGTAGCATTGAATACAATGATTCAAAAATTTTTAGATACTAACTTATATTTAACTTTAATAATCTATCTTTGTTAATTATGGAATAAATGAATTTAAACTTGTTTTTTTCGATAGAATATTTACTGTATTTTATAAATATATGCAACTTAATTATACGTAATTAATTAAATCTTTGTATTTTCTTTAAAAAAGTATTAGGAATTATATCGAAAATGGATTAATTTTTTAATTTTTTAATTAAAAATTATAAATTTTGTTTCAAATAAACTTCTCCAGGATCTATTTGTTTATTTATTTATTTATTTGATTTATTTTTTATTTATCTTTTTTTTTCAAATTTTTAAAATTCATCATATATCATAATCACAAGAATTAAGAATTTCAAAATTACAATTTAAAATCAAAATTTAAACAGAAATAATATATATTTAATATTGAAATGTAACAATGCGAACAAAATTTTTAAAAAATTAAATTCAATTCTTTTACTGGATTATAAATAATCAACATTGATGAAATAAATGATCATTTGCTGATACATTATCTTTATATATATTATTTTTCGGTAATGTTTTATTTGTAATCAGTTTATATACAAATTTTTCAAGAATAATTCATCTATTAATGTTAAGAAAGATTACAATGATCTAGTAATATATTTCAAAGATTAAATTAAATTTTCAAATAAATTTAATTTAATTATTATAAATGTAATGAATTATTCTCATAATTTAATATAAGCTGTAACTTATTTTTTTATTCCAAATACGTATTATTTATTGTTCATTTTATTATTATTAGGAATTTTTTATATTGATTTTCTTATCACAATTTATATTATTTTATTTTGAATAATGAATTTATTCGTTCTATACAAATAGCAATTAATTAGTTATGAAAAAAATATATTGTCATAGCTCGATAAATTGTCATAAATCTATCTGATCATTTTTTTATAATAATTCGTTAACAAAACCGAAACAAAAGTTTTTGTAAAAGAAAATATTGCTTGAAATTATTTTAGAAATTTCCACTTAATCAGAATTTATTTTTATATTTATTTTTACATATTTTTATATTATAATTAAATTATTCTTGAGATTTATAACCTATTTGAGAAAGTTTTCTTGCATAGAAATATTTTTCCACTAATGTCTAAAGCCAATTTCTATTAAATCTAAACGAAAAGTTTATGTTGATGTTGTTAGAGGATAATGTTATTTTTAAGAAACTTAATTTAAAACTAGAATAATATAACTTTGAACTCAAGCATGATATATTTCAATCATCAATTACATCCTTAATTATAATCAACATCCTTCTACTTTTAATTAAATTTATAATTAATACGTTACAATCATATAACAAATTATATTGCCTAAATTCCTTGTTCTTGCGACTATTGTTTCAAGTTTAGTTAAAAAAATTTTCATTAAATTAGATCATTCTCAAGTATTATTATCTATGACCATGTTAAATTATCTATGGAATTTTTGTGAATATTTTTGCAATTTATTTTATGATTTATTTATAATCTGAATCTAGAATTTATATTCTCAATCTTTGACCGAAGATATATTAGAATTATTTATATAAAATTTGTATATTGTCATCATATTCTGATCATTCGAATATAATCTAATATTTTGATTATCAAATACGAGTATATAGTTTTAAAGTTCAACAAATATAATTTGGATATTACACAAAAAAGAATATCACAACTAAATATCTCAATTGTTTGAAGAAGTTCTGATTGTATTCTGACTATTAGATGCAACTAATATATGGTATTAAAGTTTAATAAAATTAAATTTTGTACAAAAAAAGATGCTTCAATTAAATATTATCGCTCGAAGAAATTAAATCATATAAAATTGTACAATTATTTATAACGTGAGTTTTAAATAAATTTAATTTATTTGAAATATAGTTGTGGCTGATTAATGATTGATTGAATTTCGTGATTTCTAACTATAATTTGATGATCTGAACTAAATGAAATTTGATTGATTTCCATATCTTTTGATTTTTCGAATTTTGACTTTCTAATTTCTACAGTGATTAATTGCAATCTGATTTATTTCTGCAATGATAAAATAATATCTGATCGTTTGGAAATTATAATGAATCTTGATTTTCCTTCCGTAATTTTCGATGAAAATATAAAGAGAATGTGAAAAACTAATAAAATAATGGTTTTTAAAAATAGATCTTCGCGGAATTTTGTTGCAATATGTGAGGATCAAGATCCTTATATTTCTCTGATGATAAAACATTTGGCGTATAAATGTGACTTATGAAATGATCGGTATTATATAATTTTTTTTCGAATTGTTTTTGAAAGTCTGAAATAATATAAGGAAGTATATATATAGTATTATTAATACAATACATTTATTTATTTTTAATTTATTTTGAAACAAAAAAACCGAATTAATTATTTGCTTGATTTATATTCAAAATTATTTAATAAAATATTAAAATAAATATATTATATAAAAAGTATTTATATATATATATTTTAAAATAATTATTATAATTGATCAAAATTAATTTATTTTTTTTAAAATTCGAAATAAATTCTATATTGTAATAAGTATTATAAAAATATATCATTAATATATCACAATATTATAAAACTATATATTATATTTGTATTAATAATTTTTTTCATAATTAACATAATGCAATTATATCATATATAATAGTGTTCTATTAATTATGTATGTCCTTTATATCAATTTTTTTAAATATATTATGTTTTATTTATATTTATGTCACATAAAAGTTATTAAATAGATATATATTTATATTAAATATCTAATTATCTCATATACTTCAAATCTATTAATTCAATTTTTCACTATTACATGTGTATTTTCATAATTTGCAAATATTAAATATATATTTTAATATATTTCTTAAGAGTAGTATAAATTCTTTTTAAAAATTAAAAATTAATTTATTAAAAAATATAATAACTCAGAAAATTATTATTAAACTAAATTTATGAAAAAAATTGTTTACTATCTATAAATTTTGTATTATTTTATTATTATTATGTTTCTTTTTATTCATTTTGTAAAAATTAATCCATTATTTCTAATAATCGAATATTCTTTTAGGATGATATATTAATATTATAATATTATTATAATTATTATAATTAAAAGCTGAACTTATCAATATGATATTTTCATAGATTTTGATTTTTATATTATGAAAATTTTGAACAATTTCTTTTCAGTTAATCATAATTTTTGAAATATTTGTAATGATATTATTATATATTATATTGAGCATTTCTTGGAAAATGCTAATTATTATATAAGAACTTAGATAAATATTATCCATTAAAAATATAATATAATTATTTGAACATTTTTCGAATCTACAAAATATAGGAATATATTAAGTTACTTGATTTTTTAATTGAAAACAAACAACAGTTAATGTATTTTGTAATATATTTTTAAAAATAATTGAAAATTAATTTTGTAGTTTTACGATAATCAATTCATCTCATCTACAAAAACATCTCTTTTGCATTTATTCTATGATAAGCAATCGCGCTTATTAACAGTCACACATATTATCATGAAATATAATAAATATATTTTTTGCAAATATCTCGAAAATTAAACCCAATTGATAATTTTATGTTATGTATATATATATATAGTATAAATATAATACATATGTTTTTTAAATCTTATGCTTTATATATTTAAATCATTAAAATTATGAAAAATAAGTTAATTAAATACTAATAATATACTTATAATATTTATAAACTTTTGTGCATGTATGTATATAGAAAGTATTATTAAATTGATAGTACAATTTAAAGAAAATGAATTATCTAAATAAAAAGATAGATCGGTAATAATATTTAGTAAAGTAATTTTTTTACGGAATTTCATTTTTTAATAAATCAATGTTAAAGATTCGCCAAATACAGATATAATTAACTATGTATTTATATTTTAAAATAATTTTTATTGCATTTATTATATTTGTTGCATTTATAAACTTCATTATATTTATAATATTTATAATATTATTAGTTTATAGCTTGTTATTATTTTCGATTAAAACTTTCACCTTCTATTCTGGCAATTAATTGAAAAATTATTTTATTTTATTATAATTTTATATGATCCATATTTCATAAATGTTTTGATTCTTTCAATTATTAATTTATCAATGATTTGGATAACATAATAAAATAATTTTTAATAATAATTAAAAATTGTTGACATATGCGAAAAATCGTATCAATATATATATTTCAATTTATTTATTTGAAATTCAAATTAAAATATAAATAAATTAATAAATCGTAACTGATTGATATGATCTTATTATATTATATTTCCATTGACAATATTTGTTTTTACTGTATATCGTTATATCGATAAAATAATACAGAATTGAAAATTTCACTCAAAATTAATAACAATATATTGATATTGATAAATATATATATTGATAATATATTGATAAATTTATATAATATATATACACAACAAAAATTAATCTTCGATATAACTAATTGTAACTGTAGTCAATAAATTTTTAATATTGATTTATTTTTTCATCTATAAAGATTCATTTTTTAATCAGATAATCAATAATTTGTAACATTTAATTAAACATATATATAATATTTGTTCAGAAATTATTCGGATTTTAATTTTAAAGTAATTCTATTTTTTTACAATAATAGATTCCATTTAATAAAATTATACACATTTCTTTTTAGATGGTTATTTAGTTATTATATAAATATTTATATTTATGGAAGAAAATACGAATATTTTTATATTATTTAATAAATACATTTTATTTTTTATTATTTTTATCCAATTGTATTATTTTTAATTGATTTATTATTATTTAGTCATAATCATAACATAGAGAAATTCATATCATAGAAAATCATGTCAAAAAATTATATATAAAGAAAAAAAGATGGCCGATCAATGTAATTTAATTCTAAAGAAATGAAAAAAATTTAAAAGAAAAAGAATTTTTAAATAAAAAAATAATTAAAATGATAAATAAAAATAAGTTTATCGTTTATTCTTATTTGAAAAGTATAAAAAATTTAATTTATTTATATAATATATTATATATATATTATATAATAAATTATAAAATAAAAATAAAACTAGAGGTTCTTGCTCAAAGATCAATTTCTTAAATAAGTTGAAATTAGAGTTTTAGTATAAACAAAATGTATTATAAGTTAATATTTTAATTTTTACAGTTGATTTAAAAAAACATTTATTATTGAAAGAAAAGTATTGAAGAAAATAGCATATTTGAAGAAACATGGGAAGAATTGAATTGCGAATGATTAAATATCAATTTTAATAAAACTTTATAAATTTGGAAAATATAAAAATAATAGAGAGAAATGACATAAAAGGAACATTTTTTTTCGCATAAGAATATAATAAAAACTAAAATTATTATTCTACTTCTAATTAATAACATTAAAAAAAACAAGTATCTAGATATTAGTATATGTATATTAATTTTTTTCTATTTACATATCGTTTTTTTTTATTTTTGCCTTTTTCATAAATTGATTACATTGAAAAAGACTTTATAAAAGGGACAGCATAAAGAAAATAACATTAATATTATTTCTTCGAATATGAAAATCACATTATTGTTTATTTATTTTGTTGTTAATATTAATAATGTTAAATATGCTATTACTAATATAACACTCTTTTTAAGAAATTTATAAGCAAATGGAATGATTCTTCTTTTATTTTTTTAGATGTATAATATATGTCAGTTCTTTAATTTGATTAAAGAATAGTGATTAATCCGTACATTTTTACCAAGATTTTTAAATAATTTGAAAAACAAAATTCTTCATCTATGATAAATATTCTTTTTCAATCTAAATGTAATTTAACTATATTAAAGGATTTTACAATCGATCTTATTGAATTTTTTTTTTATTATTTTGTTTGTCGCTTTTTATATTATATATAGCTATTTGCATTAACAATGATATCAATTTTTTTAAATGTTATATTTAAATTGAAAAAAAATATTTAGAATAAGAATTATTTAATATAAAATAGAATCATAGTAAAGTTTTGAAAGAAATGTTCTATTTATAATAATTTGTTATGTTTTTTTCATAAATTTAGCAAATAAACTGAAAAATTATCTAACAATTAATATAATATTAAATGAAAGATATCATATTATTCATATAGATATTGTTCTTAAAAAATACTTATTCATATTTAATAAAATTCATTCGCGTTATTTCCATGTTTGATATGATAAGGATTTATAAAACTGAATATAAATACATATGCATAATGTTTCTGTACAAAATAGAGAGATGATTATCTTTGATAGATTTTCTATCTTCAACAAATTTAAATATCCCTTTTATGCTACGTATTTTTTCATATCTTTTTTTAATTGCAATAATTCAAAAATCAACCAACAAAAATAGACTTCCTAAAAGCTTTTTTAATTAATTAAAAAATAATTAAAGATAGAAAAAAATCTTTTTAACAAAAATATTTTCTAACGTATCTAAGAAAATGTAAAAATTAAATAAAAAATAAAAAAAAAGAAAATTGTATCGGCAATGTTTATTTAAAGAAATATAACATTTTTTTTATAGTTATAATTCATTATTTATTATGAAAAACAAGAATATAAATATTCTTTTTATAAGAAATATTTTTGATATATATAATATATCAAATATATAATATATAATAATAAATATATAAATATAATATATAAATTTGATATATATAAATTTATTTAAAAAAAAAGTTTAAATATATAAAAATAATGATTAAAAACAAAATGAACATAATAAAATGAAAATATATAAAATACTATAACTTGTAATCAAATTAATAAAAATATTATGAATTTGTTATATTTAATTAATTTTTATTAGTTATATTTAAATGGTAATTGATCAAATAGTAATTGATCAAATCTATTACTATCAAATTATTTGTCAATTACCTATATTTGTTGATCGTTAGCTACGTCAATATCAATAAAAAAAATAAAATATTTATTAATATAGTTAACGTTAATGGAAAAATTATATACATATATTATTTTTATAATAAATAATATAATGTGCTATGTTATATACACAACCATTACAATTTTTCAAATAAATATAACCGACTTTTATAATTTTTTTATTTTTTTAAAAATATTAAATATTAAAATTTTTTATTAACTTTTACATTTTCTTTCACATATTAGAAAGCATTTAATTTTTGTAAAAAAATTTCTTATATTTTCAATTATTTCTGAATTATTTTTTAAAAAAATTTAATTTTGAAGGTTTTATCATTTAAATTTGAATTATTATATCTAAAAATATAAATTATATATATTAAGTATCATAGATTGTATATATAATGAATAATATATGTACTTATCAAATTATACATATCTTTTATCTCAATGTCATATTTAAAAATAATAACATTTAATAAGATAAAAAAGTTAAAAATACATATTTAAAAAATTAAAAATATTGAATTTTTTTTCATTAATAAAACGATATTTGATTAATTTATAAACAAGAACTAATTTTAAATATGTGAATATTAAAATAAATTATTATTTTTGTTCAAGTATCAATATTTTATTTTTTACTTTTGCAATATTATATTTGAATTATTAGGATATCCTATAAGTTTCTTTCATTACATTAAGAATCATTTTAACTAGCTATTTTTATATAAATATACAGGCTTATTTATTAACTATTTATGATATTGGTTTCAATCGTTCCAGAATTCTTTTAAAGTATGTTTTGTTGGTAATATGGTTTGGTAATACAATTTTAAAAAATTTTTTTTATACCGTTTAATATGGATAACCAAAGGAAGCAATTTGCAAATTGCGACATGTTATGCTTTATTGCTTTAAAAAAAGTAATAATGCAAATGATATTGCAGATAATATTTGTACTGTTTACTAGTGCTACAACTTATGACCATTCGCAATTGGTTTAAGAGATTTAGAGCTAGCAATTTTGACTTGAAAGATGAAAGCCACAGCGGCCGCTTAACGACGGATACGGATCGTCTTATCAAAGTCATGCTTGCTGAAAATCTGCGATATAGTCTACACAAAATAGTGGATAATATTAATATTTCCAGGACAACAGTATATAATCACCTAATCAAGATAGAATATGTCAATCGATGTGAAGTTTCGATTCCATAGCTATTGGTGAAGACTGACCTTATGAATTGTGTTTTTACGTGCAATTTGCTTCTTCAGCGATATAAAAGAGATCTTTTCTTAAAGAAATTTGTCACTGAAGACGAGAATTGGATTTTATCAAAATATGCATTAAAAATGCACTTGATCTAAGAATAATAATCTTCAAATTGTGAAGATGGGACTTCACTCGAAGAAACACTTCTTTTGTTCATTTGGTGGAACTAGAAAGACATAGTCTACTATAAGCTACCTCTTTAAGGTAAAACCATTAATTTTGTAAAATATTGCAATCAATTTAATAAATTAAAAGTTGCCATACCCAAAAAATGACTAGAATTGGCAAATCAACGAGGCATTTTTCATCATGACATTTACAGACAATGCAAAATCGCATGTTGCATTAATTGTAACAGTTGTTACAGTTTGATTGAGACATTCTACTTCATCTTCCATATTTCCCAGATCTTGCTCTATCCGATTATTCATTTCTATCATTAAAAAATTCTTTTCATGATAAACGGTTCCAATCCGTAAGCGAAATAAAAACTCATCTCGAGAAATATTTTGCAAGTAAGCTTCAACAATTTTGAAAGAAGGAATAATGAGGTTTCTTAAGGGATAGAAAAAGATAATAGAGTAAAACAATTTATGTATAAATATCAATATCAATATATCAATCTTAAACAACAAATATCATGTATTCATTTCGTATCAAAAAAAAGAAACTTATAGAATCTTAATATATTATAGAATTATTATACAAATTTATTGATAAATATTAATTTTACAATTTTTTATATTTATTTACAAAAAATCATTATTGTACACATAATAAATTGAAGATAATTATTTATATTCAATAAATAAATTTTTTCAGTTTAATTTTTAAAAATAAAATCAATTTACAAGTAAAATTAAATATAATCGTGTTAAATATAAATTGCGTTAAATATAAACTTATGTAAAAATTAAAATAGAAAATAGAAAATGAAATTATTTTATATTTATCTTTTTATTAATTAAAATTTCATTTATAAATTGATCTGCAATAATTAATAAACTTCACTAATAAATTTCATTTTAAAATCTATAATTTATCTTCTAATATATTATATTGGAAATCTTTAATTGTCAAAAATTTTTTTTATTTCTAAAAGCTAAGATATATATTATTTGAAAATTGTTTGAAAATTTTTTTTATATTTTAGTATTTTATATAATTTATTTTAATTATAAGACAGATTTAAATAAATAAAAAATCACTTAAAGATTTTAATAAGTATTTATAAATATAAATATAAAGATAATCTTATTATTCTTAATCTTATTTTATATATCACATACGTGAACAATATATTTAAATTCATCTCATATAATGAATGTAATTTGATATATAATTATTTGAATGAAATTAATTAATAAATTAATTTATATAAATTATATCATGTAAAATTTTTCTTAAGATTATTCAATAATGAAATGTAATACTTCTTAAACAATTTCATATTCTAATTTTTTTTATAATCGAAATTTTAAATTATGATTAATATAATTAATATGATTTAATAACAGACAATTTTTATTACTATTTAAAATTAACATTATTTATTTTAAAATTTTTTATTTTTATAAATCCAATAATATTTTTTTAATAAGATTTTTTAATAAGAAAATTAATTTAGTATAATAAAATCATTATTAGTGAAAAGACTTTTGTATATATTTCTGACTATAATTAAAGAAGAAAATATTTTAATATTTTAATTTAGTTCAATTTGAAAAATAATCAGTAAGAATTTATATTATTTTTTTAATTTAACGATTTTTTTTTAGCATATTCTAATAACAAAAAATATGTTGAAATGAATCATAAGTTGTTTTCAATTTTTGAAATTTTTTCGATTTAATTATAAAATATGTTCTTGTATTTTTACAATAATTATTATAAATTAATTTTTATATATTTGTTAATGATATATATTGTAAATATACTTACGTTAAATAAAATAAGTATACAAATAAGAATATTTATTTATAATTAATTTTGTTTTAAATATAAATATACTTACGTTAAATAAACAAGTATACAAATAAAAACATTTATTATTAATTTTCAAATGTAAAAAAAGGTAGAAAAAAAAAATATTTAATATATCATTATGTTTAAGTATAATTACTTAAAATAATAATTTTATAGTTTATTTACTAGTAATTGAAAAAAACAGACTATAACATTAATAAAAATGTTCTTTATTCTTTCTGATTTATGTCTTTTATGTTTGCTATTTTTTTTTTATATAAAATGTTATTTTAGCAAAATTAAAGTACAAGATATTTCATACTTTTTTTTTGAATAAACTATAAATAAAAATAAAAGAATATATTATATTAAATTTATTATAAAAGTCTTATTATTTTATTACAAAGTTATACTTCACTTATATATATATATATATATATATATATATATATATATATCATATTATATTTCAATTATATGTATATCAAATATTAAATGCAAATTGAATATAGAGTAGCAAATTCTACATTAAAGAATGTCGTTTTGAAATGAAAATTTAATCATTTAAATGATTCTAAATTAAGAAATATCATTTTAAATGTTAAGTACAAATAAAGTAAAAACAATCAACCTTTCATATGTTGATATGTTTAACTCTTTAATGTTGAATATATTACTACGTACAAATTCATACTGCATTTAATATTTATTTATAACTTTATAACAAAACATTTATAGACAAATTTTATACAACATTTTTTTTTATTTTCATTTATAATTTGATCGAAAAAGTACAAAATATCCTATAAAGTTTAAAGGAGTAGTAACCAATTTATATAAATATTTATATTATTTCGAGTAATTAAAATTCGTATATTTTTTTTTTGAAAAATATTTTCCATGTACCTTTAATATATAAAACATTAGTAAAATATTATTTATCAATGTAAATGTAATGTAAAAAATAATTATACTAGAAAAATTTTCAGATATATTATCTGATAAGAAATAGAATTAATTTTGATATTTCGTATTGTATTATAAGTATAATTGTGATTCAATGTTGTTACAAAAATATTTGTATCGCTTGATACATATATATTCTATTGTATTAAAGTAAAGATGACCATATGATGCAGATATGTAAAAAATATTTCTAAAGATAGAAAAATCTTTAAAAATATAAAAGTTTTGAAAAATAATACCATTACATTAATATCATGTCAAATATATTAAATAATATATGAATTTACTATATCATTCAAATATAACTTAATTATTGTATGATATTTTTGATAATAACTGACGTTTATAAATGTTACTGATTATTATTTATACTTCAATACATATAATATAAAATAATAACAAATAACTTAAAATTAAAAAAAAATACTCATAATAATTTTGAAATAATAACAATCAGCATTATATACACTGATATGTAAAAAAAAAAAAAAAAAAAAAAAAAAAAAAAAAAAAAAAAAAAAAAAAAAAAAAAAAAAGAAAAAAACAAAAAAATATATAGAACAATATTACAAAATAACATAAATTTGTTATTATAAACGGGAGACTCATTTATAGTATAAAGTATTTTAGAAATAATATATATAAACTATTCTAAATATTTCATAAAATATAGTATATATGAATTTCATTTTTCGCCAATTATAATTTGTTGGATAAATTTGTTTTTAAGCTTTTCAATCAATTAAAAAAAGTAATCAAAATTATTATATATTTAATTATATTTATTTATATTATATATTTTATTATATATTATGAATTTTTTTTTTATTTTTTTCTTATAAACTATATTTTATAAAATATACATTAATATTGTTTTCTTTCTTTTTTATTGAAAAATAAAATTTTATTTATTAAAAAAATTTCAAAATTAAGTAAAACAAAAAGATATCCAAACATGATTTTTCAATGGTACATATTTTATATGTATAAGAATAACTATTATAAAACTTTTAATTAGAATAAAATGCTATTTTATAAAAAAGTTCGTTTTAATGAAAAAAATTTCTTTATCTGAGAAAATTGTACTAATTATATGAATATTCTTTTATTTTTTTTATGTTTACTATAACAATAAACTAAAATTTTTCAAGAGTTAATATTTGTATAAATGATTTTTTTATTTTAGACATAAATAAAGTTAAATAGGCCAATTATAATTTTTATAGAACAGAATATATTAACTTATACGAATATTGATTTCTTACAACAGTTTCTACTGTTAAATAATATTTTGTATGCACAAATCTACACAATAACTTACCAGCATTTTCAACAGGCAAATGTTTTTATACATCTATCAACCGAGTGCAGAAAATATTATGATTTTTTGTTGTAACAATTCGCTGTATTAATTGTCATTACTAATTAAACTAAACATTAATTATATGTATATGACACAATAAGACTAAATATACATATATATTGAGCTTTTTATTGAAGCTCATCATAAAGTATGTCGCACAAATAAAATTTTTTTTTAAATATAAAAAACTAACACTTAATAATTTTACCAGAAATATATTATGATAACTAGATTCTTTATAGGAGACATAAAAATGTATGAGTAATTTTGTTAATGCGCAATTTTAGTAGAACGTTATAATATTTTTTTCATTTAATAACCACTACATATAATTTCTCTTTGTATCATGAAAATTAATTTTAAATAATTTACATGTCGGGGAACAATCTTTTTGTTTAACCAGTTATCAAGTTTTACTTTTCAATTTAATTGTTTAAAAATGAAGGAAATAAGATTTTAAAATAAATCAGAATTTTCAACTTGTAAAGAATGTTCAATAAAACTATAAATAATTTACATTTCCATCTTCTTTTACAAATATTCATATATACATATACACACATACATATCCATACACACATATTCTCACACACAATTATATATGCAGCACGTGTACATAACATATATAAAATCATACATGTATACATATACACACATGATTCTTATCATATGTACATACATTTATATGTACATATGTATACAGTTGAAGCAAGATTTGCTGCACAGTTTTTTGAATAGAGCAAATATATTAATCTATTTACAATGTACAGCACTAACGTGCTGATTGAATATCTGATCACAAATTTGTACAAATTTTGTTTGTACATATCGCATTGGTCACCTATCCTATAATATATATCTTTAATTTTCTTTTTTCATTCTCTTAACAGTATATGAGACGCTCCAGAATTTTATAGCAAAATAATTTTTGCGATTCAATATTAGAAAGTGCTCTTAGATAATAATACTACATTTATAATTTCAATTTTTTTACTAAGACTAAGGCGTGTAGAATTGCATAGAAACGATGATCTGTTCTAACTGGTCTTTACATAAAACGTGGCAATTATTTTTATTTTGATGATATTACCAAATTTTTATATTTCATGCGTCTCATATTTCTGTAAATTTGGATATATGTGAATTTATTATATCCAAGTCAGTTAGAGTCCACATGAGATTATCGGCATATGAGGACTTTTAATCTAATAAGCAGATTGTACTACAGCTTAAAATAATTTTCATTTTTTCACGTTGATACGAATGTATTTGTCGTTGTTGATTGAGCCACTGTAGTCACTGTTATTAGAGTTAATGTATTACCAAGAATATTTTGTTCTGTTATAGCTGTGGTTATATTTTTTTCAATACACGCTTTCTTTGATTCCTTACGTTCAGATGAATTCGACTTTCTTTTATGATTTGAACTCGATGAATGAGAACGACTCGATACTGTATCATCTTTCGAAGAACGATTACTAGATGATTTTTTCTGTCCATCTCTTGGATGACTATGATGTCCATCTCTTCTTTTTTCTAATTTCCTGTCACTATCTTTACTATCTGTGCGATCGGTAGTTTTATTAGAAATGTTACAATCTTTGGATAGTGAAATGATTTTCAATGAATCTTCTTTATTAATCTCTCCAGTTTTATTTTCATATTTATTACTCTGAGGACTTCGATGATGATGCCTCTTGTGTTCTTTATCATGTCTATCTCGATCTCTTCTGTCTTTATGTCGTTGACTTCTAGAACTTTTATCATCTTTATGCTTTCTTTTAGATTCTGAATGCGTTGTATGTATATCAGATGATAATTTAAATGAATTTTCATCGCTGCTAATATTCCTACTACTATGTCTTTCAGTTTCTGTTAACAAAGATGTAGAGGTTATTGAAGAAGAAGAGGAAGAATTGGCAATTTTCGATACTGATAGTGAATTTTCTTCACAAGTATTATTAATTAACATAGAAACTTTTTCATTTTTTGATCTTTCTTTTGCTTCATCTTCAGCCATTTCAATTAAAGCTTTTACTGCATTTTCAGTTGCACATTCCATTTTTGATGTGAATGCCAATGTTGTTTCTATTTCCAATAATTGACAATATCGTTCTAATTTTGTTTTATCATCTTTGTATTTTTGTTCAGCGATTTCAAAGCTTTCTTTATGAATTTTTTCTAATATTTCTTTAGAAGCTTCTGCAACACCGGTTCGTAAAGATTGACAAACTTCTTCTACGTCGGTCTTTGACTTATATATTGCAATTTCCAAAGCTTTGTCAACAACTTCTGTTGCATAAGTTTTCGCTATTAACTGACGTTGTGTTAATATATTTTGTTCAAGACTAACAGTATTACAATCAAAATTTTCATGTTCTAAACAAATCTCTGATGAACATAATCGTTTTTTACCTTCTTTTGATGAAGATCCCGCGATGTTTAATTTATTTGTTAATTTAGATTCTGTAATAGTTGAAATGCTTTCTTTACTTGATGTATTATTATTACTGGATCGATTGTGATGACTTCGATTATGATCTAATTTATGATTACAATCATACTTTTTTTTCTCTCTAGAATGACTGCTATTACTACTGGTACTACTACTACTACTGCTGCTACTACTACTACTATGAGAATGATGAGTAGATTTTTCATTGGATCGATGTCGATCTTCATGTCTTCTTTCAGATCTCTTATCGTCTCTTTTTTCATTATTTTGCTTTTGTTCTATTGTACTATTTTTTGTAGATTTATTATTAAAAAGATCCGAACAATTATCGTTATTCTCTATAGAACTTTTCCTTTTGCTTGAAATGGAAGAATGTCTTGTATGATCTCTATTTTTACGATCTTCTTTACGCTTACCATGATGATCTGATTTCTTCAAATTTCCTTGATATTCAGCAGCTCTTTCTTTTGCTTTTTTTTCTTCGAGTGAATCAATAGAATGTTTTTGTTCCACACGTTGACGATTTGTATTTTCTTTTTGTTCATCTCCTATATTCACAGTTTCCAATGGTTTCTTTTCTTTTATACGATGACACTGTTCATTTCCAACACGTCCATGTCTAACGCTTGAACTGTGTTGTGATTCTTGATAATACTGTTTTAATCTAACGTGCCATGCTATACTTGAAACTGCGGAAACCGTTCTAAATTGATGAATTATATTACGCGGTAAAAAGTAAATATCATTATCATATAAATTTATTCTAGCATAACGAATACCCTGTCTACGTAATTGATTTAATTTGGCGTCTTCAACCCACTGTACACATTGCGATATTGGTGGTTCATGAAGATCTAATTGTAATTTTTCAACTAATTCAGGAAAATCACCAGCATAAAAAGCTACAACATCTTTTGTAATTCTATTATATTCTGATGGCTGTCCACCATGAACAGCTTTCAATACACCAACTGCTGCTGTAGTCATTCTATCTAATCCATGACCAACATGATCAGCATGTGCTTTAGTACGATCTTCAAACATATATTCACGAGCTTCACTAAGACGTGGCAAATACTGCAGATTTCGTAATTCATTAATGCCCGTTCTGCGCCGTTTATAAGGACTTTTATTTATATCTGCTGTTGGAACTAATTGTTCACCTGGTCTGATCCATAAAATTGGACCATCGTTTGACTCTTGGGGAGTATCCATCTTTACAACAGATAATGGACCCCAAGGCATGGTCTAAAATAATAAATAACAAAAATTTATAAAATTATATATATAAACAAATTCATATTAAATATATAAGATATCTAATATTATTAATGAAAGAGAAAAAAATAAGAAAATAGATTTTTTATATAGTTCTTAAAGAAATTTTTAAACTTATTAAATTATAATTTCTATATATTATTGGTACCAAAAAATATCAATATTGCGAAAAATATATACTGCTTTTTAATTTATTACTTTATCAAAAAAATTTTTTTTAAATTTTCAATATAACAATAGAATAAAAAGAAAATATTTATTTATTTTAGAATTATTTTATTGAAATTTATTAAATATAAATATTTATTACATTTTTTTTCTTCTAGCTACTATAAAAATGTTTTCTTTTTGTATTTTTTTTATAACAAAATAGTCTTTTATTTTTTTTATCATCTAATTTTTTCTTTCAATATCTTGATTGATTTCTATTGTAATCAATTTTTAATATATAGATTTCAAAGTAAATTATAATAGATCAATTATATTAAATTATTATTTAATAATTATTCTTTTAAAATTTTTAAATGCAAATACATATTATTTTAATTATTTAATTATTTTTTATGTGAAATTATTTAAATAATAATTTAATAATAATTTATTTTTTTGACAATATGATAATATATTAATATTTCATTTTACTGATATATAAGTATGTTTAAAATTCTTTGAGTGAGTTCAATTTGAATATAAAAAAATATTTCAAGTATTTTTTCATATTCATAATTTAATTTTAATTTATTTCATTATAAATTTTAATAAATCATTATCAATAAGAGCTTCTGAAAATAAATAAATAAAAAATAGAAAATATAGAATATATATTTATAATTAATTATTATTTTTTATATCAAACATTTTATGAATATTTTGAATAGATAAATATAAAATTTATATCCTATTTATATAATTATATTTAAAACTTTAAATATAAAGTTATATTAATAATATTTTAAATATTTATCTATTCAAAATATTCATAAAATGTTTGATATAAAAAATAATAACTAATGATCGAAAGTTACATATTAAATAAAACAATAGATCAATCATTTTTGTAAATGTTTAATGAGCATTTAAATTCATATAATTATAAGTAATATTTATGATTTTTTTATTATATATAAAATTATCATTTTTTTATTTTTATAAATTCACTAATTCTATAAGATTGAAACAAATTTATTTCACTTTTTATCTTAATCATGAATTAGAATGACATAAAACAATATATAATATTACCAAAATAATTATATATTAAAAATATATTAGTTTTAATTATATTCATAATTTCTCTCTTTTTTAAACAATTTTATAATTATAATATAATTATCATATAAATATCATAATATTATTATATATATATTATAAAACATAATTGTTATATTAATTTTGATTTTGAAATAATTACGAAGAACTTTTAATTCTGAATAATTTATTATAAAGAATTAAAATTTTGAACTATATTAGATTAAGATATTTTTGCTAATATCAGCTCTCATAATTATTATATTATCTTTTCGATGTATTCATTTTAAAACAATTATAGAATCCATTTTCATATCAATTTTACTAAACATCAAACACAATAAAATTAAATATTACAAATAAAACAATTATAAAAAATAAAGGAAATATTTATATATATAATTATTTTATAATATGAATGATATATTTATTATATATTTAATGTAGTTAAAAATAAAATAAAACTAAAAAAATAAAAAAATAAAACTAAAAAAATGAAAATTCTTATTGTTTTAAATATTTATTAATTATATTTTGTTATAATTAATATACAAAATAAAAGTTATAATTTCTTAAATGTAAGAATTTGGGATAGATTAATAATATATCATCTATGATATATAAATTCACTGACAAATAAGAAAACAAGATAAATTTTAATGGTAAAAATGTGTTCTATGCTTATTTATGATGGAATTATTAAAATATTTATATATAATTATATTTGACTACTAGTTTATATTATTCCTTTTTTTTTAATATTCCAAAAATATAAAATTTTAAAAGAATTTTTTAATTTAAATTTTTTTATATTTAATTATTAATTTAATATACTTTTTTTATTTAATTTATACTTTTATATATATTTAATTTTACTTTATATATTAGATATTGTTTTTTATCAACTTTTTATCGACTTATCAATTGACGATATTAATAATATAAATATTTTGAATTATGTAATTTTTTCAATTTTTTGGGAATTTTTTTTTCTTAAAAAAATCATAAAACTTTTCTTATTGATTTTGATATATTTATTAACATTTATTAACTTTAATATAGAAATTATTTTTTAAAAACAAAAATAATAAAAATTATATGAGTTAATTTTTTAATAAAAATAAAAAAAAAGTGTTTTATTAACATACATAATTTATCTAATAATTTGAAGTAAAATAGTATTTTTATTAGAATATAGCTATCGTATGAACCAGAATAGATTAAAAATTTCGATAATTAAATTATTCGATTTTTTTCTATAATATACTAAAAAAATATTTAAAAAATTAAAATTTTTTTAAAATCGTGATTAATGCGATATTTATACTAATAAAAATGTTATTTTTTTTTTATATTGGATTATCAAAACTATCAGAATCATGCTACTATCGAAATACTTATTTAATTTTTTAAAATTTTATTAAAATGAATACAATTGATTTTTAATATTTTTATCTTACAAAAATAATTTGTTTTAAAAAATAATATTTGTATTATAAATATATATTAATTAATTAATATAAAAAAATTAATATAAAAAATTAATATAAAAAAATCTTATATTTTCGTTGAAAAAAAAAAAAAAATTCCTGAAAAAGGCTGAAAGAAAAAAATACTTTGCTAAATTTTTTTTATAAACTCTTATTTTTTTTTATTATATTCTTAAACTGTTTCGATCGATATCCTATATTAATTAGATTAAACATTTTCAAATACAAAGATTTCTAAATTACATAGATATTAATATATACATTTTTAAAAAATCTGTTTTAAAGATTAAAACAAATATAATTGATATAAAAATATTAAATTAATAGGCTTATTAAATTATAAGCAATTGAAATTTATATTAAATAAAACAAAATAAAAAAAACAGAACAAAATACAACAGAACAAAATAACAAATAATATTCTTTCTTTATTATTCATCTAACTTCAAAGGCTTATAATTTATTAAATAAGCCTTAATATTTATTTTTATAGCAATTTTTGTATTTGTTTTGACATAGAATTGATTTTCCAAAGAATATATTCCCTTGAATATAATATATATATAGAATAAAAAATAAATATATGAAAAAAAATTTGTCCATTATTTTTAATTACTTAAAAATAATATTTATATCAATTATTATTTTTCATATCACAAAATATGTATATAATAATATAATATATTTACAAATATCCAATTTTTTGTAATAATTTTAATAAAAAATATAAATAATATTTTAATAAAAAATATTTTTATATATAATAATCTATAATTACAATATATTAAGACTTCATATAATATAAAATTTAATGAAATCAATACAAGAATTGATTTTATATATATTTTGAGAGAAAATAATGATTAGAAATAATTAGAATAAAAAAATAAATAAATAAATAAATAATAATAATAATAAAAAATAATAATAATATAAAATTATTTGAAATTTTAATTCTTCATAACAATTGTATAAAAATAAGTTTTTTATAATCTTAATCAGAATGAATTCTCATATTATAGATTAACAAACAATTATTTTTAGATTATTTTTTTCTAACTTTGATTATGCAATATATAAATACTTATAATTTTATATAATTAAAAATATATTTTCTAAAAACTATCATTAGTAAGCAATCAAAAGAAAATATTTTATTTATTTCTTATTTTTTTATAAATAATCATATTTTTATTTAATTATTTACTTACTTTTAACATTCTATATAATAAATTTTATTTATATTAAAATATATAATACTTTCTTTAATAGAAATCAATACTTACTAATTTTAAAAATGGATTTTCTTCTAATTTTTGTAGAAGATCTGGAAAATATCCACCAACTTCTTCATGAACAGTTCCTACAAGGCTTATTTGATGGAGAGGACCATATCTAACGGTACCATTACTATAAGCTTTACACACTTGTTCTTTGTATTGTACCATAGTTGTAGTTTCTATATCACTGTTTCTTCCTAATACACCATTTTTAACAGTTAATGTTGGATAATTATCTGCCATATAATCCAAGAGATCAGGAAGATACGCTGCAGCATTATGCACTATTCCCATAACATGATACGCATTACCATTTTCATCTTCTCCAAAAACTACCTATAATATAAAAATCTTTTTATTTAATTTCCTTTTTTATATAATTATAAGTTCATATTATTTTTTTATATATTTTTCATTTAAAAAATTAGATATAATGGACTATATGTAACAACTATATTAAAATAAATAATAGATTCCAAATAATTACCACATATATAAAATAATATAAAAACTATTTAAAATTACTTACAAATTATTTTAATCGTTTTATATTCAAAATGATAATTTTTAATATAGCTTTATGATTTATATTTATATTTACGTACTTTGAAATATTCCTGAGCTAATTCTTCTATTTGTTCATTAGATAATGTATCAATTTCATCTTGATACATATGAACAACTGTTGCACCACCATTAGGATAAGTTTCTATATGAATGAATTTTTTATATTTGAGGCCTTCTAATAATTCACTTTTAATTGGTATATTGTGAAGCATTTTATAATTTTTTGTTTGCAAATTTAATCTAAGATTTTCATTTATAGATTTTGAGAATGAATGAGACATTGGTTTACTACTTAATGGAAGTATGCTACGATCTCTTTTGCATTGTACTCCAATGTTTGCTCGTTTTATTTTACTACGTTTATAACATCTTGAACAATAACGTCGTTCATTATGTTCTTTATTTCGTTTTTCTCTTGAAGATGAATATGATTTAGAATGGGAACTCGAAATACGAATACAATTTATTGATTTATCATGAGGCAATATAGCATCTTTACACCCAACTATTGTTGTAGATATGCTATTACTAGTCCAATCTGACTTAATTATATTTAATTGTTCTTGAGAATTTACTAATTCTGTTTTTATTTCAATAGATTCTGATTTTACATCTTTATGAATTATATCCATTTTGTTATCAGTTTTTTCTTTCTCATTTGATATTATTTGTGTAACAGGAACTTGTTCTTCAGTTTTTTCCAATTTTCCACAAAAAGAATAAGAAAGATTTTTACAAACTTTAGTTAAATTATTTGTGGTTTCTGCATTATATTTTGCCGTATCCATTACAATAGTTGAAGTCATAATTGGCGATGTCATACTACTAGGCAGTGTTGTATTTGGACTATTTGGACTATCAGAAACTCTTGGAGGATAATCTGGACTTCTTGGACTACTAATTACTTCACCATTACTTTGAGGGCTTTCTCCCAATTGAGGTGTATTACCATGTTCAAAATTTACACATCCCTCTAGTTTTGTTGACAATGTATGTAATCCTCCAGATATTGTTGTATCTTTATTACATGCTATATCAACCTAATAAAAAAATTAAAAATAAAAATCTTATGAATTTTGATAATTAATAACTTAAAAAAATTATTATTTATCACTATTATGATTTAAATAAATATATATATATAATAAAATATACATACATGAATAGCATGCTGAACTGGTTCAATTAAAGTTTTCATTAATTCATTATTGCAATGATCTGAATTCCCTATAATGTACAAAATACACTTTAAAATATAAAATTAATCTTAAATTTAATATATAACATACATTTGTATATATATATATATATATATATATATATACAATATATATGTATTTAATTGGTTTTACATATATATATATAAATGTATGTTATATATTAAATTTTATACATTTTAATAACAATTTATAAGATAAATATTATATTAAATTAATATATTTTTAATATGTTGATGTTCATTAATTGTTAGTAAATGTTATCAAATCAATTGCAATTATATAAACTTTTATTTAAATTTGTATATTATAATAACCTACTAAAAATTATAACTATAAACAATAGTTTCACTGACATAAATATCAACATAAATTTTATATTATCTTTCATTCTTTTAAATAAAACTATTTGAATATTTATATAATGACAAAAAAAGTTTAATAATATTACCGTCTGGTTGTTCAGAAATACAAGCAACATTATCCAGATCATTCCTTTGATTAGACATGTTGTGAGATTCCATAGATGGTGTATGTAATTCAGAATTGACGGCAATTTTAAAATTAATACGTTCTTCCACATCACCAGAAGAGCTCATGAAATTCACGTTTTTCCGTAATTCGTTTCCTTCCGTGTTTGTATTAAACGATGACGCTGTAGAGAAAATCGTGGGCGTCCTAATTGAATGTAAAGTGAAATTGTCCGAAAATTCTTTTGTCTCTTTAATAACACTGTTCCACGTTGTTCTTGATACTTTTACACTTGTTGTTTCCGTTTGTAATGATTCAAATATTTGCTGGATCGTATTATTTACATCACATCTTTCGTTTGACACGATACTTGTACCAGTTTCGGATGCCATCTTGATTCTGTGAGCGACATCCTGAACATAACGATACTACGCAACATTTGATTGGACATTTCTTAGCCGCCTTTTGAATAGATTTTATTCTATTCGTCTGAAATTGGATAAAGAGTAGGGGTAAGACCAATAGATATAGAGTTACCATAAACATTTTTATTCATTGGAATCTTCGATCCCCAATCTTATTTTCTCTTTAATTTTTTGATTATAAAGAATTATAAATTGCTTGTAATATTTATTCACATTATCTTTCATCACATGATAATAAATATTTAAATATAAAATATATATATTTTCAAACAATCACATTTATAATAAATATATAATTTCAGTATTTTTTAATTTATAATTTTTATTATATCTAGATTTTAATTAATTTATTTTATAATCGAAATTAATTATATTTTATATTAATTATTTTTTTAAATATTATATATATATATATTATTTTATATTTTATGATGTAAAAATAATTGAAAATTCATTTAAAAAGTTAATAAAATAAAATAAAAATAAATTTATTACAATAAAATAAAATTGTTTTGAAAAGAAATATTAATTTATAAAAAAAAATTGTTTTAAAAATAATTTTTAAATTTGTTTTTTTAAAAGATTATGTATATTATATATGTATATTTGTATAAATTTGTGAATATCAATGTTTATTAAAATAATTAAAGCTATGATTTGTTTTAATTAATATATTTTTTGTAAATAAATTAAGATAGCATTTATTTTTTTTAAGAATAATTATACAAAATATCACATAAGTAATAGTACAATCAGATAGGAATGATTCTATATGTAAAAATAAATCAAAGAAAAAAAAAAAGAATAAAATTTTTTTGTTTGAAACTTTGTTTTCGAATAAAAATTAAAAATTTTTTAAATACAAGTGATATATGCTAATTCTTGATTAAATAAGCTATCTAATAAGAGGTTATTCCATATAAAATTAAGCGAATAATGTAGAATAATGTTTTATTTAAAAATTAATTTACAAAAAAATCAAATTTTTCAAAATTCATTGATTATATTAATTATTTTTGTTTATATATATTTTATTAATCTCAATTATTTTAAAAATAAAAATTGAATTATAAAATTTTATTTTATATTTTTCATTTATTTTTACCTATAATAACCTTGTATCAATAGTTTATTCATATCTGATTGAAAATTAGCTTATAAATTCACTTGTATTTGAAAAATATATATAAAATTTTCAAACTTGATTTAGTTAAAAACAAAACTTTAAATGGAAAAAAATTTTTACATAAAATTATCTTTTATCTAATTATATTATCAATTATATGATAATCTGTATAATGTATAAGATATTAATATATTTAGGATATTTGAAGAGTCGATTTGAGAACTCAGAATAAAAGCTAGTATACAAAAATATCATAATACAATAAATTGAAACTTAACTATTAAATTTTAAGCAATATAAATTATAAGCAAATTTACATTAAATGAATTGAAATTGAACGAAATAGTACTATGGAAATAAAGAATTATTTCGCTAATACAAACTATAGTTGCTTACAATTTAATAAATAATTTAATAATTTAATAAATTTAATTAATAAATAAGCTTCAATTAATATTTTTATTTCTTTTGACTTAAGAATTAATCTTGCGAAGATAATTTATGAATATGTTAACATCCTATAAGTATCAATATTTTATATTTTAAAATTTATAAATGATACTAAAATTTATTATAAATATTACAAATATATTAATTTAAATCATATTTTACATAAATATTTAATATTTTTTTTTTTTAAATTAAAATTTAAAACTAATAAAAGAAGATTCAGGGCTGGTACTCATTGATTTTATCGATGACATTAATAAATGTATAAATACACAGTAGTGTAATATATATTTGTAAATAGCTATAAAACAATTATAAATAAAATGCATATATTTGAAAAAATAATTAGATTTGAATATGATAACATAATATTTATTTAATAACATTTGAAGCGAAGCAATAAATATCAAAATTATATATTTTATATTTTTAAACTTTTATTTCAAGAAATATTTTTTTACAACTTTCAAGAATTATCATGTCAAATATTAAAATTTTTAAAAATAATTTTTTATTTTTTTGTAGCTATTTGTATTTATTTTATGAATAATTTATTTAAATTAATTTATGTTATTAACTAACAAATAACTGAAAAAAAATGATAAGAATTTTCTGATTAATATTTATTTTATTAATATTGAAAAGAAAAATTATAAAAATTTAAAATAATAATTTTAATTATTACATTTTGCATAAATTTAAAAATACAACAAATTATAATTAAAACAAACAAGTAAAATAAAATTAAAACAAATTATAATTAAATAATTTAAAAAAATTATATATTTATTTTTTAACTGTTAAAGAAAATTATTTGTAACTTAAACTATATTCTTTTTCTTATCCATTCATTATTAATAAATTTGTACATTTATAAATAAAAAATATTTCAAAATTCAATTTCTGGACAAAAAGTTTGCGTTTGTGATTCATCATTAAAAAAAACTAAAATTTTACATTTAAATATATTAAACTATTTATATTAAAAATTATTTAATCTATCAAATCATAAGTGTCATAAGTGTCATAAAGCATTGAAATATAATATGATAATTTTTATTATTATTATTTATTGATTATTTATGGTTATAATTATGGCTATGATTGTACACGTAAGCTTAATGTGCTAAATTTGATTGAAACCGATGAGTATCAGACTTGAAACTTTCTTTATAAGCAAGTTAGTTTTTTATTAATAATAAATAACTAAATAAATAATGATAAATAATAATAATAATAAATATAATAATAAATTAATTAATGTATTATTATAAGTATTACTTTTATATATTATCATTTTTTTGTTAATTGTTTATTCTTGAAAATAAATGTATAAAAGCGATGCTTTGTTTTGTAACTTAATGACCATTAATTGAATATAATCATATAAATAGTAATTAATGTTTAATTAATATTAAATATAATTAATTTACTTATTAATATATAATTTAAGATTAATATAATTTTTAAAATAATAAATATAATTATTTATTGATATGTACTATTATTATAGATGAATGTATATTTAAAACATTAATGTGGAAAATAACGAATGATATAATATTAAACATTATTTCATGATATGTATAAAAGGTAAAAAAAGTTAACTTTAGATATAAAAAAACATATATAAGATTGAGAAAATTATATATAAAGGAGATACAAATAAAATTTAAATTAACTCAATTTAAAATAAAATTAATTTGATAATTTTGTATATTTATTTAGAATATATTGTTCGTTTTGTTAATAAAAATAATAAAAAAACTCAAATTTTAGTAATATTTATTATGTAATCTCTTTTTAAATATTTAACGTTTTTTATTTTATTTTTAGTAAGCAATGTTTCTATCATACAATAAAAATGATTTGCATGAAATATATATAATTATTATATAATCATAATGTACAAAAGTTATTTACATTTATTTTTTCAAGATGACTTTTAATTTTTTATAACATTCAAAAAATGTTTTAATATGTTAATTTATATTTTATTGCAAAGATTTTTTATTTTGAAATTTATTTCATCAGATTATGATATATTATTATTATTACGCAATGTCATTACTTATTTTTTAATTAATTTTTAATATAAAACTATAAATTACAATAAACTATGAAGTTATGTAATTATTTTTTAAATTGATTCTAATCTTGACTTTAAAAGTCCATTTTTATCATATTTATAATATTTAATTTAATAACAAAAAAGAAATATAATATCTGAATTATGAATAACGATATTTAATATATTACTTTTTAATATTTTTTTTGTGTGATATTAAAATTAACCCTAACAACTTTTAAGCTTTTCTATCCTCACAAATAGAAAAATCTGAATTTATTATATTTAAATAAAAAAATTATATAATAATATAATAAAAAATTTAACTTAATCATTTATATTTAGGACAATAAATAATGAATATAATGTTTCAATTTTACTGTTTTATATGATTAAATTTTTATTCTTATCACATTGAGACCCAAATACTTAGTTACATTTCGTAATGCCATTTTATGTATTATATTTAAATTATAATGTAATTGTTATAAGTAATAAATAATCAATATTTATTGTCAACTGAATAGATAGATTTATTCATTCAGTTTTATCAGTTTTACAAAATGAATAAATCTATCTATATAGGTATCAATGTGGTAAGTAATATGCACTATTTATTTCTATAAAAAATATATTTTATATTGTAAATCATGCATTATAAGTTTCATAATTGTGGAAATAATAGATGCATGAAATACTTTACTATTTCTATTTACAAATTAAAAAACAAGTTACAAAAATAATCCGAGTTGTAAGGGTTAATATTATGAGTGCAAAACAATCAGTCAATTATTTATCATTATACTCATTGCAGTTCATAATTATGGTTTAGTTTGGATATACTAAAAATACAGGTGAAAAAATGTACACAACATATTATTATGCAGAAACTTCTGCTTTAATCAAAGAAAATAGAATTTTTTTACTAGTTTTCAATTTTATTACATTATTAGTTTTAACACGTTGACTGCTATACACAAGGTACATTATTTGTTTGTATTTATATTACTTTTATGCAAGTTCATATTGTTGAAATTATATTTTTAATTTCCAAAAAGAAAATTATAATATTCTTTTAAATATATATTATATATATAATATTCAATATTACATATTTTAATTTACTAATATGTACAGAAACAATTTTTATAAAAACCTGTGGTAAAAAATTAAGTATCTTAATGACAATATAATATGATATAATTAACATATATTAAATTTTGTCATACATAAATATTATATATAATATTATAATAATATTATATATTATTATGTTATAATACATTCTACATAAAAATGAATATAAAAATGGATATAAAAAATGAAAATACTATATTTATAGACTTTTGAAAAGTAGAATCAGTATTAAATAATATAAAATCAAAAAATATTTATAGAATATTTAAGATTAAATATTTTTAATAATATTAATAACCTTTTATATTAATAATTTACTATATGAAAAAAATAATAAAATTAAATTATTTAGAATATCATATTTTTTACAAATGAATAAGCAATAAATATTTGAATAAATATATAATAATATTCAAATTTTTTATTTTTATCTAAAATAAAAAAATTTTTTAAAATAAATTTGAATTTTTTTTATAGTAATTAAAAATATATATAATTCAAACCTTTTATGTAGCATGTATTAAAAATAGTTTTTCAAATAGAAATAAATAGATAGAATAAATTATATGAAAATTTATTTTATTAAATTTGTTCAAAAATTTAATTATTATTCTCTAATTTGTATTATTTCTAAGTTTAAGATATTTTTAATAGTTTTAATTTTAATAAAATAACTATGTGTAGTTGAATATTATATATTTTATCAGTATAAACGTCACATATGTTTTATTATAAGAAGATAATAATTATTATAAAATATTAATGTATTATTGAAAATTTAGAATTTTGAAAATTAGCTATCAACGTGTTAAAATTTAATCATGATATTATATTAACAATCACAAAAGATAACATCTTCTAAGCCAATTGGATTGCACTATCTTTCATCTTTTTACTTTTTTTCTTTACAGTCTTAACTTTCATGATAGTCTTTCCAGCCTTTCCCTTGATTGGTAAAGATTTTTCCTTTAATGATTTCATTTGTAACTTCATTTCTGCTTTTGATAATTTCTTGTTTTTCATACTTTTTACACCAAGCTTACTGTCTTTTTTAACTTTGGTAGTAGTTTGAATTGCTATACCGGATCTTACACAAGATCCGGGTAGCTTGTACTAGGCAGTAACTTTCACCTTTTTCTTCCTTTTTTTCTTCTTTTTATCATGATGAAGTTCTTGTTTTTTGGCTATACAATAACGACAATACCAATCTTCGTTATCAGCTGGTGGTACTTGCATCCCAACACATACCCTAAATAATTGAAAACAAAAATTAACATACAAAATATACAAAATAAAATTAATTTGAATAGAAAAAAAGATTTTTATATTTTTGATTTAACATTTTACTATAAATTATAAAAATAATTTTGAAAGTAACATAAATATAATTTTTTTCTTTTATTATGAAAAAAAAAAAAATATTAATGAGAAAAATGTTGAAAAAAAAAAAAAAATTAGAGATTATACAATGATATTGAAATTCATATTTAATTAAGTTGTAATTATAAAAACAATTTAAGTGATAAAAATATTCAATTTATATATATATAATCTTTTTATATTTTCTATTGTAATTAAAATATAATATATATACTGTAAATATAATATATTGTAATTAAATATAATTTTAATTTAATTTCATTTAATTTAAAAAATTGATAAATTAAATGATATACATATAATATTTAAATTCTTAACATTTTAAAATATTAAATATCAATGTAGAAAATAAAAAAGGTTTTATTTATATTAGAAAATAATTAAAATTTAACATAATTAATAAATAATTATTATTTTATAAAAATTCACTTACCAATGATACCATGCATCGCAATCATCACAACCAACCATAGGTGATCCATCATCTTGATTACCACATGCAGGACATATCCAAACTTGATGACCACCTTGATCCTGAAAGACTCATGTGACGATAAAAACACAATATACTTATTTTTTATTATATATTTGGATAACCCAACCCATCTTTTGTGTTTTTTATATTTTAATAATATATTATTTATTAAAAAATATCTAATATATATTAAATTCTTAATATACTTAGATATTATATTTTGTTACTTATAATTAAAAAATTTAGAATATGATTTATAATAGTATAATAATATGATTCAATAAATAATGATAAAGTATGTTATATTTTAAAATTAATAAAATATTTTCCAAAATATATAAGATAAGTTAAGATGTAAATGATTAAAAGTTGGATGAAAATGAAATATTTATGAATTAAAATATATTATGACTAGTATATAAAATGTTTACTCAATAATTTATATAATGAAAATAATTGATGAAATAGCTGTTATGAAAATAAAAACAAAATGTCTTAAAAATAATATAAAATGTAAAAATTATATAAATAAAATTCATGTAATTATATTATAAAATATATATTTATTTAATTATATATAAAATTCAAGAGAATAATGTAAATAGATGTATAATTTATTGATTTAATGTATATGAGTGGTAGTAAATAGGGAAGGAATAATATATTTATATAAAAATTGAAGTATTGGCCTGCGGTAATGAAATAAATTTTCACTTGGCCCAGAAATAAAAAAAAAAAGTATATTCTATGATAAAATTATTCATTTAACAACATACATTTTAATTATTCAAGAACCAAATTCATTAATCCAAGATCATAAAATTATTTACTTTCAGATCCATTTTTTTTATTTATCATATTAATTATTGAAATTTTATATTTCAAATGCTTATTAGTGTATATAAACATATTTTTATAAATGCATTTAAATTTAATTTATTTAAATAATGATTAGTTAGTTTTATATTTAAGAAAGGTACCTATAATAAAGTATAAATAAAAAATTAATTTATATTATATAATAAATTATTTAATTTTAAAATTTAAAACTTTTATATTATTTTTAATAATCCAGAAAAGTCTGAACAAAAAATATTACATACTAATATAATAGTATTAAGATAATAGTATATAACATATTTGTTACAGACATAAATATTATGAAAAACAAAAAATTTTTTTAAATATTTTTTTTAATAAAATTATAATTTTATTGTTGTAATATTATAACTAAAATAGAAAGACAAATTCATTTAATAAAATATAAAAACAATAATCAAAAATAAAAACGTGTTACTTTTTTAGACGAATTAAAGAATATTTTTTATTTGATCTAACATAGTTAGATAATATTTCTTATACTTTAAATGTTTAAATTAATAAATATTGAATATAAAATAAAAAAAATAATTTATAAACAAAAGATAATTTTTGATTTCAATAATTACAATATTAAAACTTTTTTAATAAACTATAAAATAATGTTATTGCATTTTTATATTAGATGATTATATAAATTTTATATAATAAAGTTTTATATTATTTAAAATAATTCAAATGTAATGTTATATATTGATGAACTTTTATTAGTAAAATAAAAAAATGTCTTTATATATCTTACAAAAATGTTGATAAATCATTTTCAAATACTTTAAAATCATATAAATCTTAATATTGAAATATCTTCCTATCTCTATTAAAAAAGTTATTTTTTTCAAGATAAGTATTGTATCTTATTGTCTAATTTTCTTATAGCATTAAAAATAAAATAGAAAGTTTAAGTTGTAATATTAGATAATTCATTTTATAGAAAATACTGTAAGATATGAACATCAATATATAAATTATATATTATATGATATATATTATATATATAAATTATATATTATATAAATATAATATTTAATACAAGTGTAATATAAGTATAATATATTTTATACATATTTGTATATATATATATATATAATAAAATAATATTTTTAATTTTTTTATCTATTAATAATAAAAAACAAATTTAATGATTATATAAATTAAAAATTATTCAAAGTTTATTTATGGATAAATTATGTTTATGTTGGGCTTTAAATTTATAAAAATAAAGATAATATAAAAAATAATAAAAAATAAGATAAATATATTATAATAAAAATACATTTAATGTATTCCTTTATAGTTAATTTATAAAGAATGATATTTTTTTTCTATTGAATTTTTTTATAAATCTGATATTATTTTAAACAGTTTTTTGTAATAATTATTTCTTTTATATTTTCAAATGATTTTATATAAATATATAAAAATATAATAATATAATATTTATTAATAAATAAAAATTTTATTTTGAATTTATTTTGAAAAAGAAAGAAATAAAAAATATAATAAGAGAAAAACTTATTTAATATATAATTATATTAAATATTAATATTTAATATATATAAAATATAATGCAGAAAAAAAACTAATTTCAATATTAAATGTATAACTTTTATATGCAATGTATGTGAAAATTATAAATTATATACATGTATATAAATTTTATTTTACAATCACATGTGTTATTGTATACAAAATATATATATTTTGTTATAAATTCATATTGTTTTTATATACTTATAAATATAAATATGTACATATATTTATATATGTTACAAGTACATAAATTGATATTAATCTTTTTAAAGAGGAAAGTTTTAAATAAGATTATTTTAAATAAATTTTAAGATAGTAAAGATTTTTGGATTTTTAAAAATTGAAAAAACATTTCTAATATCATAATCATAATGAATTCAAGCAAAAGCTAAAAATAATGCACAAACCCATGTATTTCTATGAAACTGACGCAGATAGAAACTAGATGATACTTTAAAAAAGTACCCAATGACTTTAAAATGGGAATGTACTCACCACAGTAGTGGTTGATGTTGGGGGCAGCGCAATCCTGCCATTTTCTTTGTCTTCCTTAGCATCATCCTTTTTAAGAGCTGCATCTGCTTTCGTCTCTGTGCCGTTAAAACCGTTGGTTATATTCCTAACTGTTTTGCATGCTATGTTTAATAACAACATGCAAGTTGCATGCAATCAAACCTTCACTATTTTGTAAACTATTTAATCTTCTTTTATATATATATAAAATAATTATTTATTTTTTATAAAAATAATAAAATATATTATTTATTGATATATATTTTTTCTTTTAAACTTAAATTTATCATGATTAAATCTATTTATTACTAATTCAAAAATTGTTTATTATTTTTTTATAACTATATATTTTTTATATAATTAATCTTTTTTGTAATAAATATTTATCCTAAATTTTAAATTAGAGATATGAATGTATAATTTATTTAAAGAATAAATTTAAATAGAAATATTTTTTTCTAATATAATATATTAAAAATATATTAAATCTTATTTCTAAGAATAAACAAGATACATAGATAATAGATATATATAATTTTTTTTATATAAAATATGAAATAAATAAGAAAAAAAAATAAAAATAAATGCTATTTTTATATACATTATATCTTATATAATGTTATATATTAATAAAATAGTATATAATTGTATAAATTTTATTTATTATAAATTAGCATGCTCTAATAAAATTATTTTTTTATTATTTCCTGAATTTCGCTTTTCACATTTATGCTTTCTTAAATATACTTTAATATTTTTATATTTTATCAAATATATTTATAGTCATTAATCATTTTTATTTTTAAATAAATAATAAAAAAGTATTTTATAATTTGCTGCCCCCTTTTTTTATAGGTAAAACATTAATATATATTGTCATTTAAAATAGTTTATTTATTTTTCAAATTATTATTTATATTGAATCAAATTTAATTTTTTTTATTATTTCTTTTATTCTAAAGAATTTCATACTTATATTTAAAAAAATATAAATTACTTTAAAATTTTTAAATATTTTCATGCATGTCATATTAAAATTATTATATCAATATATTATTCAATTTATACTTATATATTTTTATTAATATTTAATTATATGTTTTTATTATTATTAAAATTTTATTAATTATTCATTATATTATTCAATCTTGTTTAATTCTTTAATAATTTAATTTTTTAATAATAATTTAGCGAATTATTATATTAATATTATATAATATAAAAATATTAATAATATACATTTCTTTAATTTTATTTTAAATATTTTATTATAAAATAGTATATTTTAATAAAATAAATATTAATTTTATAATTTTATAATTATAATTAAGTATTAAAAAAAAATCATATATGTTAATATATTATAATGTATATATATAACAAAACATTATTAATTTATGTTTATTCTATATATTACAATTTATAAACTTTTTTATAATTATAATATATATAAACTTATAATATATATAAAATATATATAAACTTTTTTATGTTTATTCTATATATTACAATTTATAAACTTTTTTATAAACATAATATTTATAAGCATTATTAAATATTGTTTTATTCTTTTAAATATTTAATACTTAAAAATCATTTCTATAAATAAAAAAAATTATAATAAAAAAGTAATATAATTAAAATTTAAATAATAAAATTTTATTAAATTCATATATAGCATGTTTAATACATCGATTATTTTTCAGGCATTTTTGATAATTTGAAAAAAAGAATGTTGAAATGAAAAATTAATGCTTATGTTAACAAATTATAATGTAAAAAGAGCAAATTTATATTTTTATTATTTTTTTATTTTTTATAGAAAATCAGAATTACTTTCTTTTTTAATTCTGTATTACTTTTCCTAAATGTAATATGTAAAATATAAAATGTAAATGTAATATTGTAAATAAAATGTAATATTATAAATAACATTAAGACGAATCTAATTATATGCAACATAGATATTTGTTCAATTATTTGTTGAAAAAAACATTTTTAAAAAAATTCCTTATCAACAAGTCAAATACTAATATTTCTGTTTCAATTTCTTTTTACTATTATGCACGCTTTTGTTATATAATAGTAAATAGGCTCAATTGTGTTAATAATCTGAAATTATATTAGCTCGCAATCTGGCAATTAATCTCAAATAAATGATTCAAATTGCACACTGTTTTCTGCGAACTTTTTGAAAGTTTTTTTCAATTAAGAAGAATAATCAGATATAATATAATATATAATTATATAACATAATTACAAATTATGAAGATGAGATCATCAAATCTGTTTATTTCAACAAAGCATATTTAATAATAAAGTGAAATTAGAAGAAAAACATTAGTATTTGAATTTTTATTACATTAAAAATGTAATTTTTCGCAATAATTACACGAACAAATGTATTATTAATATTGCATATTATTGAATTCTGAATATTATTTAATATTACATAAAAAAAATTATATATAATTTAAAAAATGATATCGATTTTTTGTAAAAAAATATTTGTTTTCACTTTTATAATTTGTTAATTATAAATCATCAATATTTTTTATTTTAAACTTAATTTTAATTTTATTAAATATTTTTTCTCAAATGGCTAGAAATGTCCGAAAAATCTTAACCGATACACTATTTTGTATAAGATGTCTCTAAAATAAATAATATTTATTCTTCTTTATATTTAATAAAATATAGAATATTCAGTAAAAAATTTGCAATAAATTTAGAAATATTTATTTTTTAAATTAAATATTATATTAAATATTATGTTATAAGATTCAAATTGAATTGCTTAAATTTAATACACATAAATAATTTTAGATCATAAATTTTTCAATCATAACAGATTCAGAATATTGATATAAAAATGACTATTGATCAAAAAATATTTATAGATAAGGAAAATTTATAATTTATAAGTATAAATTTAGAACAAGAAAAATTAAAAATTAAATAATTTATTAAAAAAACTAAATAACTAAAAAATTAAATAATAAAAAATATTTTAATGATTTTTATAAATTATTTGTAAATTAGGAAAATTTAAAATTTTCTTTTTTTTTTAAATTAAATATAATATTTTTAAAAAAAATATTTTCTAAATAAGTATAATATATCATATAGATTTATTAAAAATTTTATTCTATATCAAATTTTGAATTTCTTTTTAACATTTCATATAAATAATTTAAATGAAAATATAGAATAAAATTCATTGTTTTATTAAAATTTTTTCTTATAAAAAATAAATGTATAAAATGTTATAAATAATAAATTTAAATATTTAATAATATTTAAAAAAAATATTGATATAAAATAATTACATTTTTTAATTAAAAAATTTTGAAATTATTTAAAAATTTTTTTATCAAATTCAAGATATAATTTTAAGAAAACTATGTTAAAAATATATACATATATAATTATTATTATTATTTAATAATATTTTTGTATAGTAATATTTTTAAAAATATGAAATGAATATAAATTTTTTTTAAAAAATCAATAAAAAAACTAATTGATTGTGAAAAAAAACAAATTAATAATGAAATTATAGTATGCTAATTAAAAAAAAGTAAATTATTTAATTATATTCTTTAAAATATTTATATTTTTTATAAAAATTGTTTGAAATTTGAGAATCTATAATATATATATATATATATATATATATTATACACACATACATATATATTCTATTTTATATTATATACATATAATATTATGTTAATTATGATTATTTCATGATTCAGATCTTTAATAATATTTTTTCTTGAAATGAGGATAAAATAATTTAATATTAGGGGCTGCAAATTTAAATATTTTTAGAATATGATTATATTAAAAATACTATTTATTTTCTAATAGATATATCGAAAGAAAAGAGATATAAAAAGATTTTTATAATTTGTATTATTTTAGAAAAAAGTATTTTAAAAAATTTTATATCTTTTTTTTTATACTATATAATTTATATTATATTAATATAATTTTTAAAATTTTTATCTAATGCAGTCTGTTTTTGTGAAAATGTTTATATGTATATTGCAAATGAATAATTATACTTAAAATGATTTTCAAATGAATCTAATTTTATCATATAATATTATGAAGAATTATTTTCTTTTTCCTATTAAATTGAATGTTTTTATTATATTATTATATATAAACTACATGAAATATATCAAATGTGCATTACAGAAGAAAATATTAAAAGAAGAAAAGAAAGTTTAAAACCCATTTAAATAGAAGTATAATATAAGAAAGGTCTTAGAACTTGATTCATTAAAATTAATTACCTAAAAAATTTATCACTAAATAATATTCAGTATTAAAATAGTTTATAAAAAAATAGTTTAAAAAAAAAATTTATAAAAAAAAATCATAAATATTAACATAATATAAGTAAGTTCTGAGACTTCTTTCAATATGAAAAGATTCCACCTAAGTAGATTCCATTTAACTGAATGTGATAGAAGTGCTAATTGAATTTGAAATGATCAAGTAAATTGGTAATCACAACATGAAATAAGTAACAAATCTAATGTAGGCTATGAAGTTGTTCTACATATACACTTTAGAGACAAATGTATCTATACAACAAAGCAGGCCAAATGAAAATTATACCGTCACCGCAAGTCATGAATGCATAGAAAGTAAAAAATGAAATATTAGGAAACTGGATTATTGGATAAGGTAAAAATGGTATTGATGGGTCGAGTTAATTATTGTATTAAAAGTAACATCAGTTACATATGATTAAAATATTTGATATCTATATGAAATATTGGTTTGAAATTCAAATAAATTATCTAATATATTCTTATTTGAAATACTATATGAAAGCATGTTTATATATATATATATGTACATACATATATAGGGTATACGATATAAAAGTATTTTTTATTGTAACATTTCTAATAATCTTATAAAAAAATATTTGAAACAAAAATTAATAGTCTCAATATAACTAAAAATTGTAATAAAATTTTTTTCAAAAATTCGTTTTTTTAAATAAAAAATCATAAACATCTTAATTTTTGTGACATTATATATCTTTGATTTGGTTAATCGACAGGTAATTGACATCAAAATGAATTCATCATAATTTATTAGACTATGATCTTTTCAGAAATTTTAGCCAATTAATTAATGTTAATATGAAAAATTATTTTACTTTAATTATATAATTATAATTAATTATAAACAACATTAAAATAAAAATCATATCTAATAAATATAATATAATATAATAATTTAAAGTATTTTATAATTATTTATTACAGAATATTGTGCAAAACGATATTATTGTTATTGTTGAATCTATTTATTAATTTTATCTGTTTCATAATTTTCTTAGTTATAGTTTAGTTTAGTTTAATTATAATTTGATAATTTTTAGTATTGTTTTAAATATGTAAGTCGATAATATATAATTATATAATTGAAATTAAATAATTTTCCACATTAATGTTTTTAATTATTGAATTAAAATTTTGAATTGAAAAAGTAAAAGTTGTAATAGTAAATTATATAATAGGCTATTAAATTTGTTTCGACATCAATTGCAATAATAAAGTCAAAAATATATAATACAATTTATAAAAATTAAATTATTAAAAAAGCAAATTTTTGCAACTTTTTTCATTACAATTTATAGCCAAAAACTGATAAACTTTTTTTTTAAATATTTTTTTCTGAAATTATTAAAATGCTACAATATGGACGAGTACTTTTAGATTGTATATATATATTCATATACAATTACATATATAATATATATAGATACTATAGCAATATTAATCTAAACAAAGATATGAATAATAATGATTAATAAATAATTAATTTAATTAAAGAGGGCTGTCATTTCAACTTATTATGTAAGATATTAAAAAATATTTATATATATATATATAATTTATATATAAAATTTATAGATTTCTTTTTTTGCAATTAATGATTATCAATTGTATGAAGTTTCTAAGAACCAGAAAATCAAAATATACTATTATTTTACAATATTTTATAATATAATAATAATATAATAATAATATAATTTTATTTAATAATATTATTTAATAAGATATTTATATAAGTAAAGAAATAATTACTTTTATAAAATGTAAATACATATATTGAAACTTTTAATAAATTTATATTAATAATAAAGCAAAAGTTAAGTTTACATTACATCTTAATTAATATAATTGGAAAAAATATATTAATTTACAAAACTTAAGAAAATAATCCTCAAAAAATATTGTTTTTATTATAAAGATTATAAAATATAACATAAATATAAAATATTTATATTATAAAATCTAAATATAACAGCCCTCATATTTATTGTATTAATATATTTGATTTTAAAAAATATTCTGAAATATTTGAAAACATAATCAAATATTATATTTAAAAATAAAATAAAATATTATATTTAATAATATAATTACATGTTATATTTAAAAATATAACATTTTATATTTGAAATATATGATTATATCATATAAAAGCGTACTTACAAAATAATACGGTGGTTGTTGTTGCATCAGAGGAGTTGGGAGCTTAGGAGTAGGATCAAATTGAGATGAAGGAGTCTCTCTTTGAGGTAAGGCTTTGAAGAGAGATTTCTTTGCTCGAGGAACTGTTGCAAGTGGCACACTAGTAAGATTGGCAGAGAAAGTATCTGTAGGAAGAGCAGGGCTTCCATCTAACGTTCCCTCCTCTGTTTTCTTACTTGCCGACTTTTGCTTTGGTGGTCGCGTGACTAATGCTGATATTTTGGCCAATTCTGGGCTTGGTTCTCGTTTTGTCTCATCCTCAGGCTTCTTCAGCAATGTTTTTATAGTTCTATAACACATTTCCCTAATAATAATATATGCGTTATTAAATACATGGAATGTATTCAACGCATAATATAATACTTTAATAATAATAAATAAATAATAATGCTAAATATAAATATTTTAACATTGAAAATAAATAGAAAGAATTTTTCTTTTTTTAAACGATACTATAATTAATAAAATAAAAGAAAATAATAAGTTATTAATAAAATAAAAAATTGTGAGCTTACATTTTTTTCATTGGAGCAGTATCTGGTGTTGGTGGTCTCGGAGATGCTGTACCTAATTTTAACGTGATTTTTGGTACAGCTTCAAAATTTTTATCTTCTTTCTGCAATGAAATAATATTAAAAGATCAATTTTTTAATTTTTAATTTTGATAGAAAAGCTAATAACTAATATTAGAAATAATTTAATAATTACTATTAGAAATAAAACTTTTATACCTCTTTTTCTTTTCGTTTATCTTTTTTTTCTCTTTTTTCTTTAATTTTATCTATTTTTTCTTTTTTATCTATTTTATCCTTTTTTTCTTTTATTTTATCTCCTTTTTCTTTGTGTTTTTCTTTTTTATCTTTTTTCTTTTTTAATTTATCTTTCTTTTCTTTTTTATGTTCCTTTGATTTCTGAAAATAAAATTTATAATTTTATTAATATAGTAATTTAATAATAAAAATCTTATATTTCTTTATAAATTATTTAAGAAATATAATGACATATTAAACTTGGATAAAAAAAGTAACATTATTTTTTAATATTATTTTTTATAAGTTTTCAATTTTCTATATATTCATATATTCATATATTCATATATTCAATTCTCTCTCTCATAAATAATATATAAAACAAAATATTTATAAATTTTATATATCAAAAATGTAACAATTCATAAATTTCATAAATTTGCAATATAAAAAATTCTCATATTTAGAAGTATACATTTTTTAAAAAAATTGAAATAAAAGTGAAATCAAATAATATCACAAAATATTCACATTTTTTGAAGCGTACAAATATAAAGTAATATTTTTAAATAATTCAAACGTAAAAAAATTAAATAAAATAAGATAAAAAAAATTATTAGATTAAATGTATAAAAAGTGTATTAATTCCGAATATTATAAAAAAAAGACGCAAATTAAACTATAATTTTTTAAAAGATCTTATATGAAAAAAAAGAAAAACTCTAAACTTTCTGTATTATAAACTAAATATTATAAACTAAAAACTTTCTGTTTATATCCTCTATATACCCTCTGTATACTCTCTTGCAAAACGAGCTGTGAAGCAAATTGTAACAAAATTTAAATATTAATTTGAATATTAAGATTATTAAAATTGATAAAAAAATTGTTATTAATGAGATATAAAAACATAGTTATTATTATGTTCTATAAAAGAATAGTATAATTTGTGTTAAAATAAAATAATTATATAATAGTTTTAAATCACGAAAATAACAGAAAGTAAAGAAGATTAAGAAAATAATCTATATTTAATAATATTTTTTCTATTAAATATATAATTATATTTATATATTTTTTTTATTATTTTCTTAAAATTTATATTTGAACATAAAAAAAAATATTCAATATTAATTTTTTTCATTAGTAATCCAAAATTTAGAATATAAAATTTTGGGAATATGTAAAATATTAATTAATCTTCACAATTTTTCAAATATTCTATATTTTATAATCTAATAAAAAAAATTCAAACATAATCAGTATATATATAATTGAGAAAAAATTGTTTTAAAAATAAATAATATACCTTTAATAAAAAATTAAGATCAATATGATAATTTCTAAGATCATATACTTTTAAATTTATAAGAAATTTTAAAATTAGAAATTAGAAATTAGAAATTTAATGAATTCATAAAATATAATTTTGTAATGACTTTAAATTCAGAAATTGTAGTATTATAATGACTGAAAAAAAAAAATTATTTATGAGTTATAAATTGAGCGCGACTATGACAAACAAATTATTAAAATGTTTATTATTATTATGTTATATAATAAGTGGCATCTTAGATTGCTTATTTTGCTTATTTTCATAAAATTTGTATTCAATGAAATTGATTATGCATAATATAATTTAAGATTATTTATATTTGCTCGTTACACTTTTTTTTTATTTTTTTCATATTCTATAAAATGAATGTAATCAAAATGTTTTTTTTAAATGACAATAGCGATCATAAAGAATACATTTAATAAATTAATGATTAGTAAAAAATTTTTCTCTAAAAAATTAAAAGTTTAGTAGTTAATAAAAATATTCGAAACATCTCGTATAGACATTCAGAAGTGAATTTGTGGAATGGATTGCTTGGTATATACAAATGATACAATATCATTATGGTTCAATTGCTATATTTTGTTATATTTATGTTTCTAATGCAATAATGAGATATCAGTAGAAAAAATAATTAAATAATATGTTTTATTTCAACGACTTTAAAAAAAAAAATAAAAAATTAATTATATTACTGCAATTGATAAGTCAAACATGCTCAGAGACTTTTATTCATATTAAATTTTTTTTTTCTTTTAATAATCATTAATATTTATTTATGATATATCACGAAAATAAAATAATATGTCAAAAACATAACTTTTTCATAAATTAAAAAATTCTAAAATTTTTTTTTTTTTATGTTGAATTTAATTTCTCTTTGGAATCCTCTGTTTTTTACTATATTTGCATTTTATCATTAATGATTGCATTAATTAAGTATGTATTATGCAATTTTCTTTTATTGTCCAAAATCGCTTTAAAAAAACAAAATTAAGCTTTGAAAATTTAACTATTTTTCGTTATAATTCGCAAACTATAAAAAATACAGAAAAAGACAAAAGTTGTTTCTTTTCATAAAGATTATTATTTGGTAAAACAATTTATTGTTTATACAATTAAAAAAATTATAAAAAAAAAAATATTTTTTTTAAATTTATTTTTTAATATAAAATTTTAATCAATCTAAATAACTACACTAAATTTAAAAAACAAATAAATTCTTATATTTCTAAATATAAAAATAATATAGCTGTTTGATATATATTTCAATGTGATTTCTGGAAGAATTATATATGAAATTTTTCGATTTATGTTATATAATTAATTTATATTAATCTGCATATATGGAATAATATTATTAAATTATCATTAAATTTCTTATTCATAATCAACTTTCGTAAAAAGAAATCAAAATTAATATTTAGTTATTTTTTTAAAATTATTATAATATAATAAAGTTAAATTTATTATAAATTACAATGTATTTGTTTATACATATATAAGAATGAATATATTAATGAGAAATCAATTAATTTTGAAAATTTAGTAGAATTTATTTTTTTCGCAATAAAATTTTGTCACTTTATTGTTTCATATGCATCAATCATGCTATTATGTAATGTAGATGGAGAAAATTTCTATGTTTACAATATTTTTTTGAAGAATTTCATTAGCATAAAGAATAATTTATAATATTATTAATAATATAATTCATATTACTTATATGCTTTCATTTTTATTCACTCATTTTTTATTGAATCCCTTATCCGATACATAAAAAAATAAAGAAATTTGATGATTACATTAATGATGATTACAAAAATAAAGAGATTTTATAAAATAGTTATATGTATAAATTTTTCTTTTTTTTCCTATTCTTATCTGATATTTATCTAATGTTTAATAAAAGAAAAAATTATATAAATTTCTGTATTTTTGAAAATTTAACGAAAATCAGTAATACACTAAAGCTGTATTTATTTAAAAAAAATAGTTATTTTATTTCTTTATGTCATATATTTATTTAGTTATTTAGGTATATATAGTTATTTAAGTTGTTATAAATTTATGTTGAAAAATTTTAAAAAATTATTTTTTTTTTATTTGTATAAACAATTAATAAATATTTTAGTTCTTACGAAAAGAAACAATTTTTGTTTGACAATTTTTTCTGTATTTCTATAGTTATAGTTATAACTTGTAAGTTATAACTCGCAAATAAAATCGAAAAATAGCTAAATTTTCAAGGATTAATTTCATTTTCTTAAAGTAATTTTGGACAACAAAAAAAAAAAAAAAAAAAAAAAAACAAAAAAGAATTACATAATACATACCTGCATAAACACTATATATTCCCAAAATTTTATAATTTTTTGAATTTTCAGTTTGAGGATTTTTTCTTGTAAACTGTTCCTTTCACGAATGCTTTTATTGGATATGATAGGAATAACCAAATCCTGGTCAGTATATCCAAATTTTGAAAATAATCAATTTATAAAAATGATGAAGCTAAAAGTCAAAAAATTGAATAAATATATCATTTCAATTGAGTGATAATAAAAACAGTTGAACAAATATGACATGTACTTCAACAGTGACCTATAAAGTCAAGATCTTATGATTATAAAAATGATATAAAAAAAGTTGCATGGAATAAAACTGAATTCAATATGTTAATAATGCATGTAATGTGTAAAACATTTAAGATTATTTGCACTCGCAAATATTACAATAATATTGTAATAGTGAATGAAAACTTGTAAATGCACATATACATGTGTCGAATACTCTTTCGACTAAAATGAATATTTGTGTATGTAAAAGCTCGTGTTTATGATCGTGATGTATTTTCTTCAGGATAAGTGGACTGCTTGGTGCTATCGCGTGTCTATACAAAAGCTTGATTTCTCAATATCACAGTATGTAATCATGTATCAATGGTCAGAACATAATGTGTTGTTACAAAAAAACTATTTCTCGTATCTGATAGTCAGAAACATGTTCACAATAAGCATTAATTAAACTTTTTTCCAAATGAGATTCCTGCTTTTAGAAAATGCCTTCCTAATTCAATTGGAAGAATCACATTTTCCAACTGAGACACGATAATAACTAATAAAATATCGCGGTCAGTGTCTGAGTCGCAACACCCAAGTTAGAGAAAATTTCTCGAATTTATCAGTATATAAAGATATTATGATGCTGATAATTAAAGATCAGCATATATTTATTATAAATTTTCTTAAACTAAAATGATATTGCCGTTGAGTCAACTGTGTCTGGATGTCATCTTTGGAATCGAGTTCCATTCCAGTCAGGTTGAAACATGTTAAAAGTATGTAATATAATTATCAACTAAACTTTTCTCAAAAACGATAATTTTCTCAAATAATTTCATTCTTTATTTAGGCTTAATAAAAATCGGCAACCGATTTTATAATAATAGAATAATAATAGAAAATAATAATAATAGATAATAATAGAAAAATTTTTATATGAAAATTTTCTTCGAATAAGTTCTCATAAATCTCGCGAGCACTTATTGCTCACGAATAGAGAAATACGAATATCTTTACTCTGACTGTATGATTTACTTTAATCAGTTTCAAAATAGATCATTTTTCGACATAACAGCTCAATTTTTAAATACATTTTATTCATTTATCAATAAGCTTTCGAATTCGTTAAAAAATGTATTCAACTGAATTGCAACCATAAATGCATTGCTATTTTCATTAAATATGAATTTTTATTCTCGTAAGTTTACTTTTAACGAATGAAATAAATAATAATCCGATAAGACAAAATTAGAATTATGACAAAGATTGCATTAACATCTTAAAATACAATTAAAATGAAATTGCATCTTAAAATGAAATTTTTGGAAGATAGCATTTGAAAGATAGCATGTACAAACACAATACAATATTAGTAGATATAGTACAATATTATTTTTTTTTTATAAATTATAATTGAAATAGTTACTGTTTTTTACATTATAATTACTGTAGTATACAAGTAAATTATATAATACATTCAAACTTGCATAATAGTGATTGGGGAAATAATAATCTCATAAAAAGATTGATAAGACAGTACAGTTAAAGTTTTAATATGATGAGAATATGGATAATTTTTTACTTATTCTCATATAATTTTTTATATAGATATCGAAGTCAAATCTGCAATCATCAAAGCAATGCAAGATATAGAAAGATACTAATAATAGTTCATACATTACTAGTAATATAAGGACAAAATGAAGATATCTCTGCTATTTTTATAGCATACAAAATATAGAAAAAATATTTTATTATTATTATTCTATAAAAATCTGTATAATATAGAATCTGTATAATAGAACCTTCCGTATCACAACTATCATGATTATAGGATAGTCTAGATAAGAAGTCAAGTTGAATTGTAATGTGTTCTAGTAACATTGCAAAATATGATTTTCTGAATCTAATTAATCTCTTCAGAAAAAATGTATAACAAAGGAGAGAGTTTTTAAGAGTTTTTCGTATTAAGGAATGCAATCGTGCAAATTTTAGCTGACTATTTTGCATTCTTTTTTTTTTAAACGAATACTAAATATCTATGAAAATTTCCTCTCTCTCTCTCTCTCTCTCTCTATATATATATATATATATATATATATATATATATATATATATATAAAATTAAAAGCATCATCAAAATATTTAGTTCAATGCCACAAGTTTACATATTTTTATAAATATAATTTCTGAATTATTATAATTTATTATAATTATAATAAATTAATTTCTTTTGTATATAAAGAACATATTATGTTCCTCAATAATTATTAGTCTCAATATTATAATCTTCAAATATAATATATGAACATAAGTAAATAAATACTATTTTGAAATAAATACTACTAAAAAATTCTAAGTATAGATTTTTATCTTTAGAAATACTTAAAATTGATTATATATATAAATTATTTGTGATGTAAAAAAAAAAAAAAAAAAAATACAAACATATAGAAATTTAGAAAATTATTTTTTGAGACTATATATAAGAATTTATTCTAAAAAACAAAATTTTATGAAAGATGAATTTATATATTTACTTGCATTATTCATAATATGTATACATTCATAATATGCTATATTTATAATATTTATATAAAATTTATTTTTATATAAATATTTTTAGTTATTTGATTATCTTGTGTATATTTTTCATTTTTTTTCAAGATATAATGCATCAATTTTATGTTAATTCATCAATTATATTGGCAAATTAATAATGAATTAAATAAAATAATAATATATCAGCAATGGATTTGATAATTCTTGAATTCAAATTCATCACAAAATCATAGTATATTAGATTATTAAATTCATCTTGCTATAAATTTAAAAATAAATGACTTTAAAAAATTATAAATTTGATTCCTTATTAAAAAGAAAAATTTTGTGATTATTTAAAAAAATATAATTTCTTTTTAAATAAATATTGACAAGAATTTGTTAAAATATTTTTGTTCAAATTATCAAAGATGTCTGAAAAAATTAATTATAATAAAGACTGATTTATGATTTAGCAAATATGTATTATGTAATATGTTTCTTCTATTCTTTTTTCATAAAATCAAAATTAATTTTTAAAAATTTCTAAAATTATTTAAAAATTATAAATATATTTATTATATATTATATACTTTTTTTTTTAAATATTGAAAAGAAATATCTTTTAATTTTCTTTATTTTTTTACGATATATATTTTATAAATGTAATTAATTTGAAAATTGAGATTGAATTACAACTAAAAATCATAATAAAATATTAAACACTTTTAGACAATACTATACAGTTATTTTGTAAAGAAATAATACTTGTTGATTTTAAAGACAAATTTAATTGTGCAATAATGAAAAAAAAATTATTTTTTAAAAAGTTGAAAAGTTATGTAATATTTCTTTAATTATTAAATTTTGATAATCAACTATAAATATAATAATGGAAGGAAAACTATTTTTAAAAAATTAAAAAAATTATATAAATAATTTTTCTTTAATTATTAAGTTTTGATGCACTTCATGTTCAGAATCATTTTAAATCCAATATTAATTTTATGTGTCATAAAATATTTTGTATTTTATTTTTTTATTTTTAAAGATTTAAATATAAAATTGTTTGTATAAGATAATATATTTACAAAATTATAAATAATTTAATTTAGTACAAATTGCATAATCTATTTTAATCATTCTAATCTTAAATTTTATCATAAAAAAATTATATTTTTAAGTAATAAAATGAAGAATTCACAAATTTTAAAATAATTAGTTATTTACTAAATAAAGAAATAAAATCTTAAAACATGGATCGTAAAATTAACATTTTAAAGTTATAATTTTTTATTTCATTTAAAATAATTTATATTTACTCATTACATATTATAATTGCAGAACTAACATATTAGATAAAAATAATGAATTGTTTTATTATTTTTTCTTTTATTGATTACAAAAAATTTCTCTATCTATTCTCCTTTTATTTCCATCATATATTTTGATATTTTCATATAGAATTATATACTTTTAAAAAATTTCTGAATATATGATGTTTTAATTATATATATTTCGAAATAATTTGTTTTGTATTAGTTTTCTGTAATCACTAATTGCAAAAATATATAATTAATAATGGCAACATTACATAATAAAATAATTCTTTGTTATAATATGTAAAATAGAAAGACAAATAATTCATTATTTATTTATAGCATATGTAATAATAATATACAATAATTATAAATTATATATATAATAAACTTATATTTATTTTATAGAAATAGAAATATTATTTTTTATAGAAATAGAAAAATTATTTATAATTTTAAAAATATTAATTTTTTTGACCATGTTTAGAATTTTTTTTTTATATAGAAAATAATATTTATCTGAATATCATGAATGTTTTTCTTATTATTCTTATATATTAATATAATATATATAATTATATATTATATATAATATATAATTATATATATTATATTAATATATATTATATATATTATATATATTATATATATAATTTTTATTTAAATTATGAATTATAATAATTAATAATTATGATAATTAATAATAATTGAGATAAATAAAAATCAATTTTAATATAATAAATATTTTAATATATTTTAATTAAAAATTATTCTAAAATTTAAAAAATTTTCGACTAAATAATTAAAAAAGTCAATTATTTAATTTTTAAAATATGAATTATTTTTTTTATATATTATAAATCACTCTGTACATGTAATAATTTCTAGATAAATATTTTTTTTTGAGAGATTCAAGATTTTCATACTATCACATATTTGAAAATTAAGATGAAAACAAAAAATTAATTTGTTTGATTTTTTTTTTATTCGAACTTCGATGATTCTAATTAAAAATATCTTAATAATTTAAGATATAATAAAATAATATTAAATAATTAATAATGATTTTATAAAAATTTAATAGAAGAAATAGATAATAGAATTATAAAAATATAAATTAAAATATAAATTAATGATTGATTCATCAAAATTAATAATCAAAATAATAAGTTTGATTTATTACTATATATATTTTTCAATAAAGCCAGATGTTATTTATCCTTGATGTGATCTCTTATTCAATTATTCATTTATAATCATTCGTTTTATGAGATAATTAAAATAGTTTGTTTTTATTATGTTTTGCTTAATATAAATATAGACAAATTATTTTGTAATCACTTATTAAGAAATTATTGTATATTTTATTTTATATGAAATGAAAAATATTTTATTATTCTATTTGAGCATATTTTCATATTTAAATAAAGACATATATATTATATATTATTAATTATTGAAAATATATTTATTTTTATAAACTAATAAAAAAATTATGAAAGTCAAATGATATTTAAATAAATACTAATAAAGTAAAAAATTACCTTATCACATTTATCCTGTTTTTCAACTTTAGGAGTTTTTGAAGATAATAACGGCACAATAGGTACTGGTTTAGGATACGTAATTGGTGCTGCAAGTGCAGATGATAAAGGCGGTGCAACGGTACTCGTAGGAACTGGCGAAGGTATCTCTTTGTCCTGCTTAATCGCCTTTGGTTTATCTCCTTTTTCTTTCTCCGTTTTTTCATGTTTTGTCATTGAAAGCGTTGCTTCAGTAGAAGTGGGTATTGAAGGAAGTTTATCCCGATCGACAGATTTAGATTTTGGTAAAGTAGAGAAATCTTCAGATTTTGGTGGTAAATTTATAAAACGAGGTGGTAATGGTAAATTTGACATTGTTGGATGAGGGCCACTACTACCTCTTCCTATAGGTAATGGAAATCTAGGAAACATAGGATGAGGTATTAAACCAGGTGCTGGAGGAAATGTTGGAAAAAAGGGAAATGGGAGTGTTGGTGGAAAACTTGGTTCTTTGGAAATCTGAGGTTCAGGTGCCTGTGGAGTTTTTGGTCGATCTAGTATATCCTGTTCTGGTACATCGTTGATACTTTTTGTCTGAAAAAACGGTAATCGCATATCGGCGATGTCTTTCGACGTCTTCTTCTAAACAATTAATAGTGCTTACATACATGTACACGCAAATATGCACATTAATATTATATAATGCTATATCTGAATAAAAATTAACTTACCTTTTTTGGACTAATATAATGTTTTGGACTTCTTGATTTTATTTCCCGTTTTTTATTCAATTTTTCCTTCCTCTTTTTTTTATGATCTGTAGGTGTCGTGGGCATGTTTAATTCTGGAGTTCTTGGAGTGCTAGGAGTACCTGGTGGTGACATATCATCAAACATATAAACATCTGATCCTGGACTTTGTAAATCAATTAATTCTCCTCCATCTGGTTGAAGATGGACATCTGGCGTATGTGGAGTCTTTTTATCTTCTCGTTTTACATCAATGTCATTACGGAGCGTTTGTTTGTCGATATTTTCATCAATCACTAAAGCAGGTGAACTTTCTCTTGAATCAAGTTCTTTATATTTATGTTGTTCCGATATATCTTTATCTTTATCCTCTCGTGGTTTTGAAATCTTTTTAAAAATATTCAACTTTTGTTTATCTGGTTCAGATGGAAGTTTATCAATATTGTCTTCTTTTCTTTCATTAGATGGTGGAGATCTACCAGTAAGATCAATTATTTTTTCTGGTTTTGTTTTTGGTTGTATAGTTTTCTGTAATTTTGGACTACCAACTGTTTTAGGTGATATTAATTTAGGAGTAGATGGTCTACTTGATGAACTAGGCATGGTACTTTGTAATTTTCCACCTATTGATTTTAAAGGCTTTAATTTTGCTAATTCCTTCATACCAGCTAACTTTTTAATTTTATTATCATCTGTTTTATCTGGTTTAAATAATTCTTTAGCACGATTTTTTTTCTTGTTTTCTTTATCAAGTTTACAATCTTCTAATCCTTTCTTTATAATTTTTTTCGGTTTTTTGTCGTATTTTAATTCTGGAGGTACCATAGGATAAGAACTAGGTTGTGGTGAATCTGAACGAGTTTGATGTGGTGTCCTTGCTTCAGGTAGTTTTCCTTCTCGAGCAGGTGATAAAAAACCTGAAGTAGTCATCATGACACTATGAATTTCACGTAATGGTCTACCCTCTTCCAATACTTTTACACGCTTTACTATAGGACTTTCAAGTGAAACAGGATCTCCTGGTCGTTTAAAAACTACTTGTGGTGACATTCTATGAGGAGATATATTAATAGAACTATTGCTTGAAGTTCCATTACTCAATGTTAAATCAGATGATCCATTCATTATATTTTCTGCTTTCTCTGCTATATATTCCTCTGTCAAATAATAATATATTTTAATATTAATATTTTTTGAATTCTTATATTTTTTCTTACATTAACTGTATTGCTATAGTATAAATTTATATAAGTTATAAAAATTTTATTTTTTTGAGCAATTTAAAGCTAGAAATTAAATATTCCATATTTTAATTAATTATTATATTATAATATATTATAATTATATTAAAAAATATATAATATATAAATATATATTATATATATTATAATTATATTATAATATAATATTATATTATATTAATATAATAATATAATATTATATATTATGTAATTAAATTAAATTATATAATATTATGTTATATTACATTTACAAATTATTATATAATATAATGTAATATTAATATAATAATAAAAATAAAGATTTATTATTATTATATATTTATGTTAATTTATGTTACATAAAGTATTTTCTTACTGGATAATTATTTTATAAATTAGAATATATTTAATAAATAATTTTTTCAGAAAAATTCTCTAATAAAATATATTAAAATATATATATATATATATATATATATATATATATATATATATATATATTATAAATATAATTTTATTTATAATTATTTTATGGCTGTTTTTAAATAAAAAAGTTTATTTAATGTGTGCAATTTTTTATAGTATACATATACATCTATTGATAAAAATTAAGAAACAAATGATTTACTTTTAATTTACTTTCTTTTTTTAAATTTATTTAATCATTTATATTTATTATTTGAATTTTTTTATACTTTATCATATTGAATTTTTTAATGAAATCAATAAGTTGAAATTGAAGATTTGTATATATTAATAATTTTATATATACAATTTCATATAATTATTATATATAATATAATTTTTTTGAAAAATATGTTAGCAAATATATTACAGAATTGTAACGTACCACCTAATTTTTCATTTAATTGCTATCTATTAGAATTATTACATCTAATGTCATTTACGAATAAATTGAATTTATTTTTATGATTTGATATAATTTTAGATTCAATAACAATTAATTTGCTTTTTATCAAATTCAAAAACTCTTCGATTCTTTTTCAAAACAAGTATATAAATAGAATTATATGATATTTTATAAAATTATATATTTTTATTTTTTAATGAAAAAATATAATAAACATTCTCATCATTGTAAAATAATAATCTTTCAAAATATTTTTTCAAATTAATTAAAATATTTTTTGTGAAAGAAAATGTAATTTAAAATATATATGATCAAATCTATTCCAGATTTGAATATATTTGAGATTACATATTAATTAAGAAGCAATATTAAGAAAATTTTCTTTTAATAAAGTAAAATTAATGTAAAAAGATATGAAAACAATCAGAAACATGACTGAATTTTATATTCAGGTAGATTCAATTTAATTAAATGTAGATATTTTACAATCATTAAATTTAATTGTTATCCAATTTTACTAGAATATCATGAAAATTATAGATATTCATAAATCGTTGTTTTTATTAAAAATAATTTACATAATTTAATTAAAATATATTTCTTAGCTTTTCTTGATTAAGCTATAACTTTTATTTGTTTCTTTTAATTTAATATTATTTTTTATAAAAACATATTCCAAAAAGATTTTATTATTTATCGATATATATATTACATCCCTATCTTTAATTTCAATTACTAATCTCAAAAGATAAAAAATATAAATTCATTTCAATTTAATTAATTTATTTCTTAATTTTTATTAGCAAATGTTTATATAATTATATAAATAAAGAAGTGAAATAAATAAAATATATGAGTATTATAAATTAATTTTTTGATTATTGAAATAGTTTTTATCAAATTGAATAATATTTATTTGAATCATATTTTCTTTTTATTATAATCAAAATTATATTAAAAAATTTGTTCTGAATAGAAATATTGGGAAGAAGAAAAGAAAACGATAAAATAAAAAATATCAGAATTAGAACAAATTTTCTGTTATAATTCTATAATTATAAGTGATAAAAAAAATTTAAATAAATGTCAGTTTGATAAAAGCTATCTGATCTATGAATAACAGATATCTATGAATAACAAAAAATATGAATATGCAGTCATGAACATATAAAAATATAAGAAATATAAAAAAAATTTCTGTAATAATAATATTTTATAAATATCTCTCATTTTATAAATACTTTGAAAAAACAAGCGGCTTTTATACATAGGAAAAAAATTGATTAAAATTTTATTCTCTACATATCTAAAAATCATCAAAATCTATAAAAAAAGCTTTTTTTAAAAATAATTACCATTATATTTTATATTATTAAAAAATTCAATAAAAAATAATATTTTTTTATTTAATAATTTTGTTTACATTGCTAAAATATCATACATTACAAAAAGATCAATAAAGAAATGATAATATAAAAATTTTTCATAATAAAATTAATATTTTACAAATTAATATAATAATTATATTAATTTAAATGAAAATTTAGAAGAAATAGTATTAAAAATATTTTTTTTTTATTTTTCAAGAATTCAAAAAATAAATATAAAAAATAAATTATTATACTAAATTAATAAAAATGAAGAAATTGAATATAAATTTTATAAAAACTTATACAGTTGGAATTGGAAATGAAATGGATGCAAAAGTTTCATTGATATAATAAAATAAATTAATTAGTTTAAAAATTTTGCAATTAGCATTTAAAAATATTAGTAAAGATTATATCAAAAATCTTATAAATAATATTTTATAATATTTGAATAAAGAAGCTGGTAATAAAACTAAAAGCTGGTAAATATTTTTAAATTTTAAATTTATTATATATTTTATTGTTATGTATAGTATATTTTTAAATATATTTTTATTCCTCAAAAATTAATTGACATTTTTATTACATATAGTTATATAAACAATATCAAATATAAATTTCAATTATTTATTAAATAATTTATAAAAAAAATGATCTACTAGAAAAATATATTATAAATAGTAGTATATTTACTACATAATTGTTTTTTATTATCTATTATGTATCTTTTCTTTTTTTATTAAATATTTTTTTAATTTTGTTATTAATTATAATCAATACTATAGTGTTAAAATATGTAATCATTTTATTTAATTTGGTAGACTTCTAACAAAAAAATTTTCTGTAATGAAATTCTAATATGTTATCTTTTTAAATCCTAAAAGTGTATGGAATATATTAATGATTATTTAATCAATAGTTTACAATAATAGTGATATTAATAATATTCCTTATGTATACATTTATTTTTATTTTTGATATCAAATAATTATATTAATTTAAAATATAAAAATACAGTGATTTTCTTTAATATTTGAATACTACACATGCAAAAAATTATTTATTTCTATGTGTATTTGTTTTTCTGTATAACATAATTTGCATTTTACAATGTGATTTTTGAATATAAAAATATTAAAAATATTTATATATTATTATCTAATTTATATATTATTAGCTAATAACATATTAATATAAATTTGAAATATTATATTATAAAATATATTATATTGTATATTATTGAATAATTTATTTTAATTATATGAGTAATTTGAATTAGTAATTTCAATAATATTTCAATAAAAAATTATTGGATAATTTCTAATATTAGTAAAAAAATTAACAATGGATTTTTTTTATTAATCATTTATTATAATTATAAAATATTTTTCTTATTTTAAAATGTTAATGTTTAATTTTTATAATATAGTATTTATAATATATTTTACCTTCTGTATCAGGAAACATAGCTGGTAAATGTTCATGTATGTGTACAGGTCTTGTTACAACTTCTCGACTTCCAGGTTTTAAAAAATTCAAATGATTTTCACGTTGAATTGGAAATTTAGGTACTGCTATAGGACATGGAACAGAATCTACATTTTTAATATATTCTGTTAATTCTTGTATATCAATATTCATATTTTGAAATGCTAAACCTAAGTCATCAAGATTTGCTTCTGTCCTTCCCACTGAAAAAATATTTAATGCTATATTAAAATAAAATAAAAACTTTAAATATAATAAACTTTATCTTACAAAAGAATCTTAATTGAATAAATGAATAACCAGAAGCTGACAATATTATTTAAAAATTATAAATAAAAAAAAAAAATATATATATATATTGCTATATATATAGCAATACAATATTATCAATATCATATATTAACATATAAAAAATAAATGTTATGGAAAAATTATGACTTATAATATTTTTATTATGATTATTAGTCGATTAAAAAAGCTTGGATAAAAGAAAGTTTATTATATAATTCAAATAAAATTAATATAATTTGTATAACTTCGTAATGAATTATATAAATAATAATGAATTATATTATAATATCAATAAAACTGATAATGTTTGAATTTTCAATAAAATCTTTATATCATTTCAAAAATACTTACAAATTTCTGCATATTGATGAGTGAGTTTTGAAATTCGCAAAATATATTCTTGCATAAGATCAACCATAAATTCTAACGGTGTAGAATTAATTGAATGCCATCCAATTATTTGACATATTTGAGCAACCACCATTCTTAAAACACTCCTACTGTATTCTGTTGACATCTTCAACTATAAAGAAACAAAAAATTTACTATTCCAGACATAAGCTTTGAAAGTTTTTTTTTTTTTTACTAATTAATAGAACTTAACAAATAAATTCTAAATTTTAATGTTAGGAATATATGAAATTTAAAATTATGTATATTTAAAAATGCTTTATTTTACGAATTACATTGGTCGCCATATTGGCTTTTCTTATTGTTCATGTTTGTAGAAATGATAGATACTATAATGATTATATTGTTATTATTATTATTACTTTAATCATTTTAATTGTCCAAGGATTGTTTCATATTTCATCATTATCACGGATCCTTTGGATCCGCGGAATGACCAAGCTTTCCATGAATATATGTTAAATACATCCCGCCAAAACATCATCGCGATATCGGTTCACTGACATCACGTTACCAGCTATCGACAATATGCATGTGGCGCCATTATAGGGAGAAAATGAGAATGGATTCTTTTCATTGGCCGAGTAGTGAGAGGAGCTAATATGGCCGTCAATGTAACCCGTAAAATAAAGCATTTTTAAACACGCATAACTTTCGATTTCATGCATTTCTAAATTAAAATTATAATTTTTGAAATCTATTCATCAAATCTTATCAGTTTGTGAAAAAACATATTAAAATTTTTATATCCAGAAAATTAAAGCTTTATTCTTAAAAATAACAATTTAATAAATTATTTTCATTATCTATATGTAAGTATTATTTAATATAAAATTTTGCTTTAACTTACCAACATAAAAGAAATTGTACAAGTTCTTTAAATCTTCTGTTTATTAATTTAAAATATTATATACATACATTTCTACTACGTTATTTTTATTCAGCACTTCGATGTTAAGTCGCAGGTTAAGTTGTGTCATTCATTTCGAAAATAATGCACATTTCACTTATGAAATATAACAAAGTAACACATTTGATACAAAACGAAATACATTCTCACTGTCTTCATATTTTCTTTTAAACATTTTTACTTTGTAACCATTGATGCATATTATACACCGTACACTATAATGGCGGATAATTTCTTCAGTCATAGAAGTAAAAAAGATAGCGTCATCTTAGCTCTGTTTAAATCATTTGCATTAAAGTATATAATCTAACCAGATATAAGATTTACAAATATTTTATTTCTTTTATTATCAATGTTCTATTTATTATTTATATTTACATTGATTTTACTATATGAATATAATTTAGTACTATGTAACCATAAATAAATTTCGTAGTAAATTTTATAAAAAAAAATATAATTTTTGCAAAAAAATTATTTTCCTCTTTATAGAGAAATATAAAGATATTATATCTCATATTTATATATTTTTTTTATAATTAATAGAATAATATTAATAATCTGAATATTTTGATATTTGATATTTATTAAATCCACAAACTAATAAATAGACAGATAACTTTGATATGGACAAATATGCTAGTAATACTATAGTGAATATAGCATATTTTTTTGTACATAATGGCGGGAATATTGAATTTTCATATTTTTTATAAATTGAATAAAATTTACTAATATAATTTTAGATTATCTGGTAAATTCTACTTTTTTTTGATAATGATATTATTTATATCAATATTTTAATCATTATTCTTAATGCTTCTTTTAATTTTTTAAATAAATATTAGTATTTTAATTTTTTACAATATTTTTGCATTAATTAAAAATATAAATTTTTTTAAAGAACTTTAATGAATAAAAAAGAGAATTTTTCTAGAATTTTTTTTATCAGTTTATTCTCAAAAATAATTTTTTTATTATTGCTAACTAAATTTTTTTTTCACTTTATTGTTATCATGTTTCATCAATAGTTTTTGTATTTTATATGAAAGCAGAATTAAAAATTAATATATATAATAAATAATATAAAGTATTAATATAAATAAAGTATAAATATACATATAAAAATATGACGTGCATGCATGTTTCAAATTTTTAAAATGATTTAATATTTAAAATTTTTAATACTAAATTTTTAATAAAATATTAATTACCTATATTTGTTATTATAATTAATATAAATAAAAATAATCTAATTAGTAATTTCTTCCAATTTTAATAATGTTATTTTAAAATAATATTTTTCTGTTGTTTTTTTAAAGATTTATTTTATCATTTATTTTATCATTAAAACAGAATTTCAATTGAGAGAAAAAATTTAAAAAATATATTTTGAATTTTAAAAAATAATACGAAAATTGAAACTTAAAAAATCTAAATTATAAAATATAAATTAAAGATTATTTGATATTGATATTAACGAAGCATTTAAAAATACATTCTTAAATAGAATTCTTCTTCTTGTAAATTAAACCAAATGTTGTTTAATAATATTTAACATGATTTTGATTTAGAAATAGAAAAAGCTAACTAGAAAGGAAGTAATATGATACGATTGCTACGCCGCCTATCGAGATGTATTAATAATATTATGTATTAATAATATTGATTATGAATATGAATTTTATGAATTCTTTTGCTAGTATTTTTATAAAATGAAAATTCATTGATTTTTTATATTTTTGAAAAATTTAAATTTTTAATAAAAACTCAAATAAGATAAATATTTAATACTTTCATATCAATATAATTTTAAAACTTATTATTTCTTGAAAAATATAAGAATTTATTTTATTATAAACATGTTAAATATATTCATTAATTTTTTATTTTAATAATTATTATTTTGGAATGAATTTTTTTTGGAATATATTGTTATAATATTATAAATTAAATAATAATTAATATTTTGGATAATAGATTTGGTTAGGTTTTGATAATAAAATGACTATTTTTGATTCAAGTTCAATCATTGAAATTATTGATTTAAATGAGAAAATAAAATATGCTTTTAATATTTCTATATTATTTTTAATTAAAAAAAATAATTTTCAAATAATAATAAAATAGTTTTTAAATTATGAAATAAATTGAAAAACTAATAATGAATTGAGTAGGAATATTGATATGGAAGTTCTGTGATGAATAGAAATATTGATATGGAAATATTTTTTCTTTCTTTAAAGAAATCATATTACAAATATATTTTGAAATATTTTCCACATTTTGAATTCACATGATTGTAAAAATGAAGACTTTCTATATAAAATAAAATATAAAATTATATTGTGATATGATGAATGTGATATAATGAATAATATTTTCATAATATGTAATGTTTTTTTCTTATAAGAGATTACATGATAAATATAAAGAAGAAAAAGAAATTTCAAAATGTAAAAAAAATTGTAATAAGATTTATAATTGAATTAACTAAATATAGCAGTTTTGATTTTTAAATCACTTTATTAAAATAAATAAATTGTTTAATTTCTAAATAATAAATGTTTCTTTAAAAAAAATAAAAATTTCTATAAAAATAAAAAATGTCATAAGAATTTAATTTTAAGCTCAACAATAATATTATAAAAAAAATTAATCAATATGTGTTCAATATAAAAAATTTAATTAAATATGTTGATGATGAAAAAACATACAGATATATCTTAGATTTTATCATTTTTCATGATGAAAATTAATAATTCCTTTGCAAATAATAAATTTAAATTCCAATATTTATAGATATAATATATGAAATATATAAGATAATAGATAAATATAATTTTAATAGATAAATGTAATTTATTTCTAAAAAAATTTATAATTATAAGCATTTATATCAATAACGCTAGAAATTTATTAACATAATTTATTAAGTTCTTATTTATTGAAAGAATTTTCCATACATTTATTATTCTATACATTTAATTTTATATTATGTATGTAAATGTTTGTCTATATATATTGAAAATTTCTTGTACTATTTATATTCCTATTTTTTAAATTCTAAAAAAATATAAAAGACAAAATATTTTAAGATAATTATGATTGTTATATAAAATTATGATTATCATTATGTTGCATTTCAAAAAATATGATCCAGCTATTATAATGATTATTAGAATGTATCAAAAAAATTTTAAATCAGTTATAGATTTATTATCGATTCAACAAATCATTAATGAGTTAAAAACAAATACATAAGCAAGATTATTTTCATAGTTGAAATGTGGTGGAAAATTTTTATTTTTTTTTTTATAGATATTAACAAAGGAAGATAAAAAAAGAATGAACATAAAATGAAAAAAAAAATGTGAATTGAAAAAAAAATGAAAAATTGAATTCAATATCTAATTATTAAATGTACAACTTCGACAACTATTACGCACGTATTTTCAAAAAGAATTCAAAGGAACAATATTTTAAAAGAGTGAAAAAAAGAAAGTTAAATGATAAATTGCATTTTTATTTTTGACAAAAAACTGGTATAGCATATTAATTTATATTATAAACATGTATAATTGTAATAATTATAACATATATGTAAATATTTTTTATATAAATATAAAATTAAATATAAAATAAAATATAAAAATACAATGCAAATTTAATATTTAAATTATAATATTTGTTTTATGAATTTGACTCTATTAATACTTCAGACAATATTTATAATTACTCTCTTTTATACATAAATACATAAGTGTTTTTTTTTTTTTACAATTAATGACTCAATTCATTAAACGCTCTAGACATATATTTATAGTCACACCAATTCAAAAAATATATATATATATATTTATATTATATTTATATATATATAATATAATATATATATATATATTATATTATATTATATATTTATATATATTTATATTCATAAAATATATATATATATTATTATATATATATATATTTATATATATAATTTATATATATAATTTATATATATATATAAATCTTATTTATTTATATATATATATATATATATATATATATAAATAAATAAGATTTAACATATTTGAAAATTTTAATTGTTTATATATATAAAAACTTATTTAAAATTTTTAAATCATATATTATGGATAAAATATAATAAATATTATGGATAAAATTTATATAATATATTAATACTATGATAATTATGATAAAATTAAAAAAAATCAAATATATTAATATATATTAATATAGATATATAATATATATATAATATATATATTAATATATTCTAGATTTTTTTAAATATCTTATAAATTTCATAAAAGTAAAATATATTTATATTTTTTATATATTAAATATTATACAAAATTGAATAGTCAATGATAATTATTTATTTCTATTAAAAAAAATTTTCATCGATCTTAAAATAATAAGTACTATTGATGAAATAAAAATAATAAAAAAATATAAAAATTAATGATTTCTATATTAAAAAGTTCAAGTAAGTTCAATATGAAAAAATTTTACATTTCAAAATTTTATGAGAAAAATACTTTTTAATATCATTTCAATTTTTAAATTCAGAAAATTCTATTGTTAGAAACTAGAGAAATCAATTTTATTAAATCAATTACTATTTTAGATAAATTTAAATTAAAATTTAATAGGATAATAATTACAAATAAATAAAGAAATAATTGATATTTATAATAATCTTTTTTTTTTATTCAAGAAAAAGAATTATTCTTTGTATATAATATATCTGAATTTTAAAATCAAATAAATAAAATATAAAATATTAGAGAAATATTTATTTTGAAATAATGGTAATTGAATTTTATTTATTATTCAAATGCAAATGTAGTTTTTTTAATTATTAATAACATATTTATCAAAAATAAGATCCGAAATGATTATTATAATATAGAAGATAAAATTAAATTTAAAAAATAAAAATCAAAATATATTATATAACATATTAAATAAAATATTACATAATATATTAAAGTTTAGAAGAAATGTTATATTATTTAATTTTGTTATATACAAAAAAAAATAGTCATTTTAGAAAATTTGATTGTCAGATAAAATTGATGAAAGTGATAATGAATTCAGATATTGTATTGATACATAAGATTCGTAAGATACATTATATATTATACAAAATAAGAAAATGATGTCTTGATGATTAATTAAGATTGATTTTCTCAATGAAGATCTATTAAAAAAAATTTCCATAAAGTTATTTTTGATTTTGAATTTCAAGGTCAAATTTTTTATTGTTGCAATGAATTTTTTTTTTTATTATATATTTTAGATCACATGCACTTTAAGGTTATTAGTGATTACAATAAGGGGACTCAATAACTATTATCCAAAGTAATGATATAAGCCAATATTTTTCAAAAAATTTAATACTTTCATTTTAGATTCTTCTTCTTATAGCATGCCGAATGAATTCGGCAATTTGTGTTTTGTGTTAGCTTCTTTGGATATTAAACTTTGGGGACATTAAAATGTGTTTTATAAAGTTTCATATACTGAATATATTATAGAAATACTGAAAATAAATATCAAATTATCATCAATATCAAAATATTATATGTTTGGTTCGCTTTTGGTAATAAAATGGGAGTAAGTTAAATTCGTATAGTTTATTCTTGTTCTTGTTAATAGAGCTTAGTATTTTCTGTAGAATTTGTTGGCTGATATTTATATTTTTAGCAGTGATGAAGAATGTATAATCATTGGCGAATATAATATATTTGATTGGTCTTATAAATTTTTTTTTTAATTTTTTTGTCATATCATTTATTGTGTAAAAGTAACGTTTAGGACTGATCTTTGTAGTACATTATTTGAAATTTCGATTTTTATTTTGTCATTTACTTGGACGTAGATATGTTTGTTTTTTAGGAATATGAAATTGAATATGAAATTAATATGTTTCCATCTAATCTGTTTCATTTTTTGAGTCATTATATTATCTGATGTTTCTAAAGCATATCGTATGCCTTGTCTATGTCTAGACAATGCTATCAAATGTGATTTATTAAGGAAGCCCATGCAATGTTTGAGTTCAATGTTGTAAAACTGTTGATTGTCGATTATTTAAAAGTTGTTACGCTCCAAGTACCATAATCTTTTGTTTAATATTTTTTCTAATAGTTTATATAGACAATATGTGAAAGCAATAAGTTATCAGGATAATTTTTGTTTTTTCTATATTTTGATATTGAAACGACTATGGCTTCATGCTACGTATAAAAAAAAAACGCCATTTAGCCATATATAGTTATAAATTCCCAAAAAATAATTTAATCCTTGATTAGATAATTATTGAATATAAATATTAGAAATATTATCAGATCCTGGGCTAAAGTTCTTGATAGATTTTATTTCTAAAGTTTAGTAATCAGTATTTTAGAATTAAAAATATATATTATAAAAAAATTACGATAGTTTATCTTGAAGTTTTTTCTTTTGTTGTTTTGTCCTTTGAATTCAAGAAAGCTCAAAATTTTCATTGCTCGAATTTTTTGCAAAAATATTAGCGAAGAGATTAATTAGCAATCTTTGTGGAATCACGATCAGGATTATCAGGATTTTTTTATTGATGTTTTTTTAGAATTTAATTTTTGTTCATTTATTTTCTTTAATTTGTTTCACATCATATTGCATAGGATGTTTTTTGTTAATGATGTTATGTAATTCATGAACTTCTTTTTGTTTATTTAAGGATTTTTCTTGCTATAGCTCTTATTCGTTTCGAATTCAATTAAGTTTGCAAATGTTTTATGCTTTTTTTATTATATATTAAAAATGTTTCTTTTCTTTGATTGTTTTTTGGCATTCTTCACCTATTAAGGTAAGTTTTTTAAAGTTATTTGATATCTTGGGAATATATTTTGTTGAGGTTTCAATAATTAAAGTTTCAAATTCCTCTATTATTTGATTAATTTTAGTTACAAATGAAAGAATCAAAAGTTTGCAATAGTGATAAATTCCGAATAATTTCGAATTGATACATCAGTCAATCAGCTTTTTTAAATTTTCATCTGATTTGGGTTATGTAAATATTCATATCGTTACTTGTTACTTCTATAACTAAGGATAAATGATCGCTATTAAATAAATCACTATTAAATAAATTGGTTAAGTAAATAGATTGATAAGACTGTGTAGTCAACGACATTAAAGAGATTTGAGTTGCAAAAAGTTAATTCTATTGAACTGAGAAATCCATTTTGAAATGAATAAATTTAACAAGATGATTTCTAATTTGAGCAATATGTTTTTAATTTTCCTTCCTCTAATATCCATATTTGTGAATTCCTACAAAGTATTATGGCCATTAAAATTTCTCATCAATATGGGAAACCTGCCTTATAAGATTAGAGAGTTCAACTTCTTATAAATTGTAATTGTTGGGAACATAAACATTATAGATGCATATTTTATATTGATATAAGATCCTTGAAACTGCAATTGCTTTGATATTAGTATTAAATGGTATTTTTGTGTAAATTATATTTTAAGTAAATTGCAACTCTTCTGTTTGCAGTTAAGATCTATTTAGAAGACTATATTAATATAAAGTTTTTTATATTTATTATCTTATTTATTATCTTTGAAATTTATTTGTTTTAAACACAAGATGCATGATTGTTGTTCATGAATTAATTTTTATAAGAAACCAGTTCGAATTGCAAGACCATTGACATTACATTGAAAATTTTAATTTGGCAGTTAATTAAGAGAAAGATTATATATAAAGAATTAGTAGAAAAGGTATTTTTATATGTTGTATTTAATTAGCATTCATTGAAGGGTGTCTGAATATTCTGAAGATGCTGGAGAGCATGTTGAAGAAGATTCTCTTTAGATTTAAATAATTTTTTTATAGTTCTTGTGAATCGATTTTTCATATTACGGTCTATGAGACATCTTCGATAAAGTTCATCTCATATGAAGTTTATTAAGAAGATTTTAAATCTTCAGTGTATTCTCTGGTAATTTTTTTAGATGTTTTTGAAGATTTATATGATTTTTCCAAAAAACTTTTAAATTGATAAAAATTTAATGTTTTATTTGATTCGTTTAATATATTTTTAATTGGTTATAACATGTTATCCATATAATTCTTTTTTTTTATTGTAGTTGAAATGTTTAGCTTTTTTCTTGATTGTTTGTAGCATGTTTCAATAATTGCATCTGACAAGCAAGTTGAATTCTTTGTTGTTTCTAATTTTTTTGTTTTGCTACTATAGGTATATAATCCAATTGTATTTTTGTGTTATTAGAGATAGAATTTTCCGATTTTTCGAATGTATCGGTGTTAAGAAAATTTGGATTAGATATTATAGATGAGGTTAATTCGATTGTTTCAAGATTTTAGAATTTATATGTATGTTTATTGGAGGAATCATTTGCAGTACATTAAGAGGCGTAAAAAAATTTTCATTTTTGCAATTTTCTTGCCAGATATCTTTTCTATTTACAAATAAAACATTTTAATACATCTATAGAGAAATAAATTCAATATGTAGGGATAAATTTAATCTGGTCATATTCGATTTTTATAGACTCTAGAATTTTATGTAAATCTTCTGAGTAGATAAAAATTTGCCAACGAAAACTAAGAATATGAAAAAAATCTTCATCCGTTAATTCTGTTCTCAGAAAAAAAACAATTGATTCTCTCTGTAGTTCTCTCTTAGCCTAGAAAATTTCTTCGATTAGTGAGGAATTGTCGGATAATCATTCGATAGAATGATGCATTAAAATTTATTGATAAATAATCTTAAAGATATTGACTCGTATATGTTTATATTTATCTGTAAGATTATCCACTATTTCTTTTATTACTAAGAATCAATTCTAAAAATAAAAAATATAAATGTGTATTGGTTCTGATTTTCTCTAGTGCATAAGCATAATCTTTTATTTGGGTTTCTTCTTTGGCTTTTATAATTATTGCTTTTTTTTTTTGGGAAAGTATTGACTTTAAACTATGTTTTTTTGATGAAGCTTCTTTTTTACTGTATATTAGTATCTTATCCTTAATTGTGAGATTGAAGAAAGCCATTTCGGTGACAAGATTATATCGATCTGAAAAACATAGTACAGGATTTAAAGTTATTTTAAAATCATAATTTAAAATCATTATTGGATTCGTTGGATTTCAATTCTTCTTAACAGAATATTTATCTCACTCAATCATTGCGCATACAGTGTTTGTAAATACGCCGACTCGCAAAACATGTCCGTTCATTTCAACAAGATTCTTTTTACAATATATTTTATTAGACGTGAGAATAAAAAATTTCAAAAGAACTTCAAGTTACAAAAGATCTGTTCTTTTAAAAAATGAGAAAGTTTTATTAATATTTTAATTTATTTTATTTGCGTGATTTTTTTGCATAATTTTATTGTTTCTTTACGCATTAATGGAATTTTAAACAATCTAATATTAGTGAAACATAATATAAAAATATAATATAATATAAAAACATAATCGTATCTTATAATAATAAAAAATTATTTATCTTCTATTTCTCGGTTTAATCCACAGAACAAAATAATCCACAATCATTGCATTATTTAAGTCCAATTAAGCATGATTTTAAATATATACAAAAGAGGATATCTGAACTGAATGCTGTCACTCAAAGAATCACATAGAATTGGAAGACTAATTGTTTATATTGTAAGTTTTAAATGAACTAATAATGATTGATTCTAATTATTTGTATTTGACTGATTAACTAAATTTCGCGATTTCTGATTAAAAAATTATAATTTAATTTTTACAATGATCTTTCTGGCAATCTAAATGATTTTATCTACATTTGTATACATGTAGTTGAATTCTAACTGATCTAATCTTAATTCTAATCAATCTGATTTGAACTCTCTCTGACTTCTAACTGTCGATCTGATATGTATTAAATTTATAAACAAAGATTTGTTTGAGAAAAATTTGTTTTTTCCAATATTTTTCTGTTTTTATGACTAGCAGGCCTCCCTGAACAAATGAATAATATTTGCTGGAGGACTATTTTTGAAAGTCTGGTCGGCATGTATATCATATCATACTTAGTCTGATTAAACCAACTTTAGCACCACAGTTTCAAATACATGTGACTCAACGACGCATTGTTCTGATTCGAAGAGATTTGTGAGAGGGATGAGTTAATCTGCACTTGTTTGTCTTGGGATTTTTGTATACAGATCATCACCAAACAAAAAGTTTTCTTCAAGCTTGGGAATGTCACGAATTAGATACTGACTATTGGTTATTCGCATGTCCCACCGGAAACTGTAACCCTTCCACAATTGAATTAGAAAAGAATTTTTTCCGTATTGGAAAAAAAACACAATTATCTATCATTTCCAAATAGATCATGATCACGTCATAATAGAACCGTCGAATACGACAATTAGTTTGTGAACACATTGTGCTCTGACTGTCAGATATGATTACATGCCGCGATAGTGTGAGAAATCCTGCTCTTTAATAGATAAGCGCTTCGCTTGAATAACTTATATATAATCTATAACTAAAAATAGTTGTTACGATTAGTCGAAGAGTATTCGACAGTCATTAGTTTATATTCATCAAATTAGTACAATATTACTATTGCGAACGCGAACAATCTGCATTATATCTAAATTGTTCTATCAATCTGATCTGTATTCTATTTCAATTAAATTCTAATTATAATTTTTGAAAACTGTTAAAAATCTTGATTCTTTAATCATTATCTTTTGCAAAAATGCAAACTAAGAAAGAATTTAAAAAAAACAATGATTGTATTGAAGGATGATCCTTGATTATGGAATCAATCATAGCACGTGGGAGTTAATGCAATCGCTTCTGTGGTAATGCAAAAGTACTATCGATGCAAAACATTTGATATGTGTGACTTATGTATTGGCCATCAAAAGATAAAAAAATTGTACCTTAAATTTGTTAAATTTTTTATTATTAAAATCTAAATTGTTGAAATACTGAATTATCGAAAATGAAATTCAAGCTATCTGGTTGCTTTACAAATCAATTTTGATTTTTTTCCTTAAACATAATAATTATGCTTGTGTGTCTTTTTATGATCTTACAAATCAGAACAATTTTGATAGTATCATATTGTATATATCATGTTTATTGTGATGTTTATGATTAAAGAAACTATCATCAATAAATATGATATTTTAAAGAAAGAATGATTTTTCTGTAATTTTTGTATCATTCAACGATTTCTTTTTTCTTTTTTTTTCTTCTATAAGATAGTTATTTTTTCAAAGTGTATAAATATATTGAATACAATATGATCAAAGATCTTTTTATGAAATATACTTTATATTATAATATATATATATATATATATATATACTATTGAAGTATATATATATTATACTAATATATATATACTATAAATACAATTGCTAGCATTCATGGTTCTATTCTATAGATTAAAATAATAAATAGAAAATAAAAATACTTTCATCATTATAATATTTAATTATATTTGAATATTTAATATTCAATTATGTTTGATTTTAATATTATATTATTTATTTCTATATTATGCTAATATTAGATTTTTTTATTATTATAATATTATAATGTATGAAAAAACAAATAACTTATAATTAATTAATTTTACTCAAAATTAAACATTATGCAAATAAAATAAATTAAAATATAAATAAAATTTTTTTATCATTTTTCAGAATGATTATTAGAATATAATGCAACAATAAAAAAAATTGAAATTCAAGATCAAGAATAATATTGAAGGAATTCTTTTTTAATAAATTTTCTTCGATCCAAAAGCGTAAAACATATCTATGATAAATATAATATTTTTTTTCATTCTATAGACATATAATATATTCTATTATAATATAATATATTCCATTTAATTGAATAGAAAAAAATATTGCTTAAGCATATTTGAAATATTTATTATATTTTTTTTATTGAAAAAAAATTATATTGAATTATATTTTATTCTCGAATATTGAATAAATTCATTTGCTATTCAGAAAATAAATCGAATTTATTTGTTATATGATAAATGAATAATGAAAATTGTGATATAAAAAAACGAATGTAAAACAAACAATAAAAAATAAAATAGTTTGGAATAAGAAAATAAATAATAAATTATTATATTAAATTAAAAAATAACTCATTAAAAAATTAAATAAAATCAGTCATTTATTGAAAATTCAACTCAAGCTTTGAAATGTGTCTTATTTTTTTAAATATCTTTTATTTATTCCAGTATTCTTTCTTAGTATTGAATTAATTTTTTAAAGATTTGTATGCAATACTAAACTAAAAATCACCAAAAGTAATATAGATGAATTGTCAAATAAATTATCTATCAATCGTGATTGAATTTAATTTTTTTTTAATTTTTCTTTCGCATTGTCATATTTAGTACCAAATATTTTTGTTTAAATCTTTATTTTCGCGACCGAGAAATTGAATGAATATATCAATGAATACGTACATGATCTAGAATCTTTAACTATTGGTTATCTAAATTAGATCAGTAAAAAGATAGGATGTTTTTCTCACCTTGATGAACAGTAGTCAATTGATACAAGATTATACAAGACTATTTTCATAATGACTTATGACTTATATATATAATCATATCCGGCGGTAAAAACACAATAAAATCTTAACTTCAAATTTATATTAAATTTATAATAAAATGCAAAAAAAAAAAAATTAATGAAAAATTTCTAAATATTTATAGAAAATATTTATGAATTTAGAAAGTTCTTGAAACATATTATATATATATATATATATATATATACATATTACATATATTATAGTCAATGACATTGTGAATCCGCTGAATAATGATATTCTCAAGTCTAAAAAGAATTATTCGAAATCGGTATAAATGTTATACAAAGACATATATTGCTTAAAATTTGTTCTATGCATTTTTATTATAAATCTCATCAAATAAGATAATATTGATCCCAGAAACTGTTATAACTGGAACGTATCATCTTCAAAATCACGTTGCACTCTAATCAAAGTTAAAAAAAAGTGCCTTAAAAAATATTTAATTTCAAAAATTAAAATAATCTCAAATATTTTCAAAAATATTATTGTTCTTTAGTAATATTATCCTAAAGTGTTTAATTGAAGTCAGTGCTCGAAATAGGAAATAATAAATAATAGAAAAAAGTTTTCTCATATGGAAAGAATTTTCTTTCCCGAATAGGTAGATCATAAATCTTGGAAATATTATGGATTATCGATAATTAGTGATTATGACTTTTGAAAATTTAAAGTTTTACGATATTATTTAATTTTTGCTATTGAAATATATTTATTATATTTAATATTTAATTAAATATATTTTTTATATTTATATCAAATATTTATATAAAATATTTATTATAATGTAGAATTAATAATATTAAAACAATCTTCAGGGATTGCAATGAATATAAATAAATATATAAATAAATATATAAATAAATAAATAAGATTTACAATGGAGAAAATAGAATATTAGAACATATATTATCGATTTTATTAAATGTATCAATAATTTTTAAATATCCATATATCCATAATCATATCCAAATATCCATAACTTTGATCTTATATTCCTAAATATATATTCCTAAAATTAATTTGAATTAAAAATTGAAATTGTGATTTTTAAAATTTATTGTTAAGTTAACAAATTTTATAAAAATATTTTAACATTTCTGTGTCTGAATTAAAATTCAAAAAATTTAAAGTTTATCTTATTATTTTATTAGTTCCAATTAGTTTGTTATTTAGTAATGATTTATTAAATATTAATAATTATAAAATTTCAATATAAATTCAATATAATTCCACATATGAATTCATTTGAATTTTATTAATTTAATATATTTTGATGATTTTTGAAATTAATCAATGATTTGATGATGATTAATGATTAAATGAATTTAATGTGTGATTTGAATAGTTTGAATGAACGAATTTTAAATAATTTTAAATAATTCAATATGATTCAACAGTTATAATGATTAGATTTTTTTTTTCAATTTATAAAAAACTTTTTTTTCTATATTCATTTCAGCGAAGTGAAATTATTTAATGAAGTATGTAAATAACTAATGATATTACAGATTATGTGATATTCCTAAATCTAAAATTTTTCGATTTAGGAAAAAAATATCACATAAAAAATGAATTGTTTTCAGAAAAACCGATTCATTAATGTTTATTGTTAAATTCCCTCGAATATAAGATGATATTATTATTATGAATTAATTTAGCTGCTAAATTAAATCTCATCATATTCATATTCCAATCAAGTAAAATTATTCTAAAATTTTTAAAAGTGTTCTAAAAATAATATTTTAGAATAAAAATATTTTTCTCAAAAATAGTATTGTCCTCTTATCATCCTATATTCTTAAATGAATTTTTAGTTATTGAATATTGTTTATATTTCTTCTAGTCTATTCGATGTGGAAAAGAATTATCCAAATATTATGAAATATTATTTTAATATACATTTATATATCATGCAATTAATACTTTTATATAATAACCATATATCTTTTGTTTAAAAAATTGCAGGAGAATTTAACAATTTGAAAAATTCCACAGGTAAGAAAGTATAATAGAAAGTGTATGGTTGAGAGAAATGAAAAAAATGATAAAATAAAAAATAGAAAAATTATTGAATATTAAGAAGTCGGAAATGTTAATGTTAAAAAGAAAAAGATAAAAAAAAAATAAAAGGAGCGAAAATTTAATAAAACAAAGAAATTGAAATTAGGGATATTATAAAACGACAGAGAGAGAGAGAGAGAGAGAGAGAGAGAGAGAGAGAGAGAAATCAAGATGAAAGAAATTTTAATGAAAAAAAAATTCAAAAATAATATTAGAAATTTTTAGAAAATGGATAATGTTCTGATAACATGACAATTATCTGATAGAAATGATTTATTTGCAGAACTAAAATTTTCGGATGAAAGAAGAGGGAGAAAATACAAGAAAAATATATTTAGAACAATACATTTCAGAATATATAATATGAGATAAAAAGAAAAAAACTAAAAATCAAGATAGAAATGAGAGTAATACAATTAAAAAACAAAAATTTAAAGACAAAGAATATTGATAAATATTTGTATAAGAATATATGTATAAGGATATACATATATGTATAAGGAAGAATATAGATAAATATATGTAAAAAAAAAAGAAAATAAAATAGAAAAAGAAAAAAGAAAGAAAAGAAAATATATCAAGAAAAAATAGATATAGTCAATTGAAGATAAGGAAATATAGTGAAGATTTTAGAAGAAAAAGATAGACAAATATATAAAGTACAAGAAATTTTCGGCAAAATACAAAAATTCAGATATAATGGAAAATATAAATATATAAAAACAATAATCAAAGTATTTAGTGAAACACAAAATAAAAAAATAGCTAAAAATTTGCAGAAGTTAAATATAGAAATATAAAAGAAAAAAATATTAATTATTATAAATAGCAAGAAAAAAGAAGTTACAACATGAGTGAATGAGAATGAAAGGAACATTAAAGTATGTAATAGAGGAATATATGTTAGATAAATAGAAGATTATAGATGAAAAGAAAGAATAGAAGAAAGCAAAAAAATAGTAAAATGATTTAAGTATGTCGATAATAATGATGACAATAAAAAAAAACAGAATAAGGAAAATAAGAAAAATAGAAGAAAAGCAAATGCAAGATAAAAATATATGATTAAATAAATATAAATATAATATTGAAAAGCATTGAAAATAAAATTAAGCAATATGATATTTAAAAGCAAAATTAAAAAGTACAAAATAAATAATATATAATTGAATAATAGATAATATAAAATAAATCAAGATAGATTAAAATATACTGATAATTACATAGTAGTATGTTAAGTAAGTAAGTTAATATGGATCTATGATCTAATGTGATTTATAATTATTTTATGTAAGTATTTAGAATAATTTTAATATAAGTATTTAGAAGTATTTAGAAGTATTTTGAATAAAATAATCTTTTATAACAAAACGATTTTATGCTTTTCTGATTTAAGTTTGGATATAGTTTATGAAGTTTATAGTTTCTGAAATTTAAATATATGTCTAAGTAAACATATTTTTTGATTATTTTTATTGATTATTTTTAATTAGGAATTTTTAAGATTATATAGTAATGTTTGATATAATTATAAATATTTTGAATTACAATTAAATATTTTGAGTTGATTATAATTCTTAGGCTTAGGCAGAAAAGGATGATTATATTGTTCGAATTCATATATTCGAATTCGTTTTCATAAAATATTCTTGTACTTTAATTATAAATCTTGTAATTAGATTTTAAGAATTGAAAGTCTGTTTATAGAAAATTTATTTATAGATAATCATAGCAAACATAACTGTAGTTTTAAAACTGTCATTGTTTAAATCAAAGAGAATGTAAAGTATTACTGATAAATAATAAACTGAAGAGATAACTATACTTTGTTGTAGATTGTGATTGTTGTAGATTTACAATTGTGAATGTTGACGATAGTTGTATTTATCGAAATTTTGAATTTTTATTTTTAAATATATTTCAAAATTTATATATATATATATAAAATATATAAGATTTTTATATAACTTGGAAATTTTATATAATTTTAATAAAAAATTTTAAAAAAGTTATCTAATTACATAATGAACATTTTTTCGAAATTAATTTGCAATGAGCAATACGGTTATATTTTTTTTGTTGTTCTTCATTTATCTTCATATATTCTTCATATATGAATTTTGATACAGTATAATTTTATGATACAGTATAATTTAGTCTGAAACCAAATTGTGATTTCAAAATAATACTATGATGAAACAGAATTTAATTATGTTGTTTTTTTTATTAATTTTGTTAATATTGAGAAAGAGCTAAATGATTTCTAATTGTTTAATCAAGTATTGTTATTAATTATAATTTGTAATTATATTTGTTTATTATTAATTTATTGGTTCTTTTGGACGTTGATTTCCATTTTAGTTGAATATGTTTTTATCATATCTATTATAAATTTTTTTTTCTTCAAATTATTTCGCAAGATTTTTAATAATTTTGCCTAGTGAACAATTATTTTTGACAAAATAAAAATTAATATTGACTTTATTATTGTTGATTGTTAATTTCTTTCTTTTTCTTAGAAATATTATTGTTTTGTTGTCTGAGATCTTTTTATAAAACAAATATCTCTATTATAAAATTTACAGTAATTTAGATTATTTATAATTTTCAAATTATTTTTATTTTATATTTTTTATTTATAATTTTTTTGGAATAGCTAAAATAAGCTTTTTTATCACAAATATTATTATCATACTTTCATTAGTTGATTATATTCTTTAGAAGATATACTAATCAATTCTGTAATATAATGATGAGAATAATGAGAGTAAGATTGGTATTTCCTTTTAATTAATATTTGTTTCTATTTGTTCTTGGACATGAAGATTCTGATACTAGAATAATGTACTATATTTATATATTGTAGAGAAAACAGATTAAATCATTGCTTCTATTATTTTCAATATTCATGATTTTATCAATGTTCATTCAGAATATATTTCAAAATTGGAGCATATTTGTATTATAAATTTTTTTAATTCAATTAATATTTCGAATTTTGTTTCTATATTTATAAATTTCGTTGCTTTCGAAATAAGTTTAAAATAATTCGAATTATAATCAGAAAATATAATTAAAATATTAATCCTAAAAAAATTCTTCAATTAAAAAATCATTTAATCAATTTGAAAAATTGGGTGACTAGAATACATATTAAAAAAATTATTAAATTTTAAATAAAAATTTGTTAATATTTATTTATAAATAATAATATATATTATTATTTATTTGAAAATAAATAAGTTTTTTATAAAACTAGGATTATTAAGGAGGATTATTATTAGGATAATATTGAAAAAATTTAATTATCCAACCTGATTTATATTTTAGTTTGGATTATTTTATTATATTAATTAATACATTTTGTTTCTTAAATTCGTTTGTTTGATTTTTTTTATATAATTTTACTTATTTTTATTATACTTTTTACTATATTTCATTGAAGTAGATAACTGTAAAATATACAAATAATAAATTTTATTTATATCATTTTACTTCACATATATATAAATTAGGTAGAAAAATAATATCAAATTAAAATTGAAATATTAAATTTATTTTAAAATATTATTGATATTTTATTTTATATTTCTATAGATAAATTTCATTGTATAATGAAAAACTTAACTTTATTTAATTTTCTGTTTAATTTAAGCTATGAAATTTTTATAAGTTAAATGCAATCCACAATAATAAATAAAAAAATATAATAATAATAATTATAATAATAAATAATTAAATCATTAATTTTAATATTGTTATTTTTATCATTAATTATTTAATATTTTATTTTTAAATTATATTATTATTTATTTATAATTATTATTTATAATTATAATAATATATATATTATAAATATATTATAAATAATTATACTATAATTATTAAAAATAATAAATATATTATACTTATCATATAATTATTTTTAATTTTAATATTAATTTTCTATTGATTATATATGATTATATCTAATATTTATTGAATTATATTATTGCAAAAATAATTTATTATATTAACCAGAAACATATTCTAATAAATAGAAAAAAAAATATTCATATGTTTTCATATTATTATTATATTCATTATATTCATATTATTATTTCTCTTATAATATATATATAATATATAATAATATATATAATATATAATATATAATATATATATATTATAAGAGAAATAATAATATGAATATAATGAATATATATATCTACTATACTATACTATGAATATATATATCTAATATATATATATATATATATATATATATATATCTACATATATTTAATAATTATTAAAGTATTTCACTTATATAATAATTAATATTAATATATATTATATAATAATAATAATATAATATAATAATAATATTAATATATTTATTATGCAATAATAATTAATTATATATAATAAGCTAATATTTTTAATAATAATTAATTATAATTTATTAAATTTTATTAATAAATTAAATATTATTTTTATTTGATAAGTATAAATATAAATATATATTGATAAGTATATATTTATATGAAAATTACAAAATAATAAAGAATTGTATCAAATATATATTATAACGAACATATTTTACATAAATTATATAAATTGATTTGATTTTAAATTTTAAGTTTTTAATAAAATTACGAAATAAAATGACATGAATAAAAAAAAAAGTTAATTTTTTTTGTAACTTTTTTTTGAAAGCTTAATATATATATTAATTATTTTTAGTTTAATGTGATAGGTATTTTGGAAGATTTTAATGAATTAGTATGGAATAAAATTTAATTTTTCTTAGAAAATTATTAGATCATATAACAAAACATTGCAAGCGAATACCACTCTATATACATGTATACGCCTATTTCTTCTGACCGATTACCTTTCCCACGGCAGCTACAAGAACACAACCGCGTTTATATTAGTCGTGCGCATTTAGTCACAAGCAACACATACAAATAAAGTTAACATACGATTCACTATGAGAAATTCTCATTGCGAGGGCGATTGTCTGTTGCAATCGTAAAACATCGGCACTGATCCAGTTTGAAAATCAAATGTGTAAATCTCTTTGTGTGTGATTATCATCGATGAAACAATTTTTATTATAATATGAGCACGGATATTTGTTTCCATTGAACCAACATGTCCTATTTAATTTGATGGATTTATAATAAAAATATATTAAAAATATACTATTAGCTAAAAATATACTATTACTATTATTTTTCCGAACTTAATTGTAATAAATTCTATAAATAAAAAATATTTTTTTAATATTTTATGCATTTTCTTATTTATTTATTGTAATATAATATTTTATGAAAACAAAAATAGTTTAAGTTTATTATCAGATTAACTTTATATGTACTTTAATAAGATTAATTGCTAATATATAATTTTTTTTTGAAAATTTTTTAATATAATTTTAATATAATTTAAAAAATTTTTAATATATAAACTAATATTAATATTAAAGGAAATAATGATTTATTTTCATTTTTGAAAAATTTTTTCTTTATTAATTATTTTCTTAAACAACATTATTATTTAATTATATTGATTTTATATAAATATAAATAATTATATTATTTCGTATAATTTTTTATTTCATTTGATAAATATATTGATATATTTATATTATTTATAAAATTAAAATTATACGATAAATTATGATCGTATACTATAAATTATTATATATACTATTATTAAGTGTTATTAAAAAATGCTATTATTTGATTATTGTTTTGGTTGTTTTCATTTATTATTATTATTGTTTACATCTTTATAATATAATATACAAAAATAAGTAATATGTATATTTTATATTAATATATTATGATGCTACTTAATTAATTTAACAAAAATTTATTTTGTCAATAATAAATGTATAAATGATTCAAATAATAAATATCTTAATATTATAAATGTTTATAAACTCTTTAATTTTTAAACAAAAGTTATAATTATAATTATATTAGTTATAGTTATAATTATATGTATATATAAATGTAATAGAAACTTTACTATATATATAAATAATTTATGTTGTTTATAAATTTAAGTGTATATGTAATAAATATTAAATTTATGTTCTATTATATTATATTTATTATCCATTATTATTCATTATTTATTGTAACTTTATTTATTTCTTTCTATTCGAATTTAACCATATTTTCAAAAGTGGTCCAAGTTATATGATTTCCTCTCGAATTTCTTACATTCACTACAGTCAGTATTGCGCTCACTTAAACATATGGAACGTCGCGTCGTGCTTTTCTTCCGATCAAATTTGTTATGTACTATTGTACTATTGTATATGTTATGTACTACAATATATCTTTTATTTTATATATTTTGCATTTTTTTGCGAATTATTTTTCAAAAAGAATTTAATCAAAAAATTTCTATAATTACAATTATATATAAAAATAATAAATGAATGAAAAAGAATTGCTTGTTATTTATCCAAATAATTTAAATTTTTATAAAAATAAATTTTATTTCAAATGAAAAATTAATAATTAAATATTAATCAATATTTTAAAAATATTAAATAATAATATTTAATTTATAATTTTTATTCAATTATGATATATGTACGATATATATAATATATGAAAAATTATTAAATTTAACTATTTTTAATCATTGTATGTATACTACTACTAAATTTTAATGTTTTGTAATGTAATATAATTTTTATTCTATAATTTATTTTGTATTTATATTAAAAATTTATTTTATCACTATATATTAAATAATTAAACTTGTTTTTTTATTTATTATTGTGGAAAAAATTAATTATTTAAATGAAAAATATAATATATTATTAATATATATAAATATATTATCTAATATATAATTATTAATTTAAAATTAATTGAAAAATATTTCATTATGCAATTATCTTTTGATATTACTATTATTTATATATTAATGGATAATTTATATATATAATATAATATATAATTTATATAAACATTCAATAATATTTAATATTTACAATGTGATGAATTTATTAAAAATTTTCTTAATTACAAAATTTTTATCAATATTTATATCTATCTAATCTATCTTCCAATTTTATTTTCTAAATAGCAATATATTTTCTAAATATAAAATAATTAATTAATATGGACAATTCTTCCGTGAATCAGTAAAATGAATAACATGTTAGTAAAATTGATATATATTGTCTTTGTTTTCTGCAGTTTACAGTCGCGATATACACTTCGTCTATAGAAACAGTTTGTCGCGGAAAAGTGGTAACAACCCCACCTGGTTTATCGGGTGCGGCCTTTCCCCTTCGTCTATAAAGCCACTAGAAATCCACTTCTACCGAACATTCACTCGGCGCTTCGTCACTTATTTGTTCACCATGTGGCTGCTTATCCTCGCAGGTGAGTGTGCCGCTATATAATACTTTTCATGGAACAAAAATGAATATTTTTTGGTGTTCATTTTGACTTGTGATTATTATAATATTTTTGTGAAAATCAATTTAAAACTTGACTAAAAAAAAAAAGAGAACAAAAAAAGCAGTGTATACGTGCAACAAAATTAATACTTTATTATATGAAATTTTATGATTCAAATGAATATAAATTTGTTGGATATATATACATATACACAAATTTATTGGATACATACATACATATATACAAGTGCATTTGACATTTTGACATGTGAAAAATATTTTTCTTTAAAAAACATTTATCAAAATAACTGATTTAAATTTTTTTTAAAATTTTTTATTATATATATAGAATATATAATATATTTAAATATTTTTAAATTATAATACAAAAAATGTGTAAAAGTGAATATAAAAAGACTAGATTTTATATAAATTTTATATAAATTAACGGTATTTTATTTTTATTTTATTTTTTATATTATTTCTCATTATGTTCAAAAATATTTTTAAGAAAAAATAGAAGATTATAATATTATTTATAAATATATTTTTTTAATGGTTTGGCTTTTTTATTCATATATTACTATTTAACATTTATGTTTTTTAAATATTTTGGATCAAATATATCGAATTAAATATATTATATAAATAAATAAATATTAAATAATTATAATGAGAACTTTTTAAAAAATATGATAAGCATGCAGCAATACTTTCCTCAATCCTTTGAATATTTTTTGTTCACATACAATATTGCATTTGTAGTAAAAATTTGCTTCTTGAATAACTTGATTTACTTTCGCATTTTAATTTATATTAATATACACATATAAGTTTTTCTAAATATTAAAAGCATTATATCCTTCATTTTTGCTTTAAAATAATTTGTATAAATAAAAATTTTACTATATATTATTTTATTTGTAAAATTATTAGTTCTTTATATAATAAAAAAAATAATTGAAGAAGAATAAAAAAAAAAAGATTAGAAAAAAAGAAAAACTATAAAGAAAGAAAATATAAATGATTTCACGAATTATAATGTTACTATATTTTTTAATATATAATTATTAATAAATTTTATTATGATTATGAAAATATATGAACTAAGGTATAATTGTAATTAGATAATAATAGTAAATAATAGATTATATCTATTTTCTATCTCAACAATATTTACATATTTAAAAAAAATTGATTTATCACTATTATGATTATAAATATTTTTATTTATATACTTTTTTTTATAATTATTATATTATTATAGCAAATTTTATCGTACATGAATATACATACTTTCTCTGTCGATTGTAATATAATAATTACTCAGCGATAATGAAATATGTTGTGGGAACAATTCAAAAAAGATGACATTATTGTTATACATGTGAATTTAATTAATGAGATCCAACGCATGTGAAAAATTTTTTTTCGTAATTATGAAACATATTTTTAATGTAAATTTTAGATTGTATACTTATTATAATTAATAATTATATATTAATTATAATAAATTATAATAATATATAATATATAATTATAATTAATTATAATATGTTAATATACATATACATACAATTTTTTACTTTTTTTAAAATTGTAATAAATATATATTTGATGAATATATTTTATTCAAAACTTAATATAAAATTAAAACAGATCTCTTAAGATATATATATATATATATATATATATATATATATATATATATATATATATATATATATTTTATAATATATAATATTATATAATAAACATTCTAAAATTTTTGAAGAAAAATATAAATATAATTTTAAAAAAAAGGAAAAATGAAAATAATATTTAGTATAGAAAATATCATTTCATCGAAATATAAAAATTCTATCATTTACTTTCACATTGAAATTGTTAATCATGTGAAAACACATAGTAATATTTTTCAAGTCGTTATTAACTCGTAAATATCTACGAAGTTATCAATCAAAATGACACTTTCTATTTCAGTCATTATATGTGAAATTAAATTAAAAAATTTAATAATAAATTAAATAATTTTATTTTATTTTGTTTAATCTTGTTTTATTTAATAATTTTTATATTCTTTACTATTATCATATAATATTATAATATAAATATTAAATATATAATAATATGAAATAACATATATTTTATAACAGAATTAATAGAAATTTAAAAAATAATAATATAATTCAAATTAAATATAAATATTTTATATCTATCCACATAAATTTAATTGAATTTAAAATTAAAATCAAGTTAAAATATTATGTATTTGTTTAACTTTTTTTTCTCAGTAATATTGTATAAAAATGATAATTTATTATAATATAATTTATTGAGTTAAAAAAGATAAAGAAATAAACAATATTTTTGAAATGAAGAAATAAAAATTAATATATATATTTTATATATAAAAATAATAATATTTCACATATAAAATTATATAATGCATATGCATAAAAATTTAGTGAAAGAAATTACAATTGTTATTGAATTTTCATTGTTAATAAAAAGTTAATTAGAAGAAATTTTAGTATTAATTTAATATTACTTCTCAAATTTTTAAAAATAATATAGATGAATATAATATAGATTAAATGAATGTTATTTTTTTTTATATATATATTACTATATACTGTATTTTTAAAATTTTGTCGCATATATAAGAAATCGAAAAATTGTAAAGAAATTTATAAAACACAAGAAAATTATATAAAACTATAGAAATTATAAAAAATAAATAGTTTTTAATTTTTTAAATAATAATAATAATAATTTAATAATAATAATAATTATATACATCTTTTTATATAAATAAAAATAGATTAAGTGTTTTTTATCATGAAAAGAATTAATTCTGTGAGTAAAGCTATATCCTAGAAATATTTATTATTTCTTCAAAATCATTATGCAAAAAAAAAAAGAGAAGAAAAAGAAAACAGCATTATCTTTTTATTTGATTTATTTAAATATTAATAATTTATAATAATATTTTTTTATTCCATATGCATATATTCAAATACATAGAATTATATACGGAAAAATTTTAAAATGATTGTACAAAATCTATATCGGAAAATAAATGAGCATGCATATATATATATATATAAATATATATATATATATATATATATATATATGCATATTATATGATATTATCTTTGTAAAGAATAAGTTGTCGATTCCACTAGGTAGATTTAAAAAAGAGATAATTTTAATTTCATTTTAATTAAACATTTCAAATTTCTTTAAGTACATTATTTCTTTTAGTATTATTTTACAAAATATTATATTATAATATATATTAAATATTTATTATTATAATAAATTCATTAATTCAGTCAAAATTGTTAATTCAATTAATATAATTGAAAATATAGTCTAAATTTGTTTAATATATTTTTATTTATATTACAGAATTAATGTTTATAAAATATGTAAATTATATATATATATATATATATATATATATATATATATATTTGAATATTATAAATGTAAGCGATCAGTATTATTATTAAAATTTTATATAGAGAATATAGAAACTCAAAATGTTAATTAAATAAGATTTGTTAACCGGAAGTTGTTACTTAATTGTCTCTCAGTTGAAGACATTCGGCTTATTACTCAACGCGAGCAAATTACTCGCATCCGTGTAATTTCTTGCGCAATGACAAAGGAAAACAAGATCCAATGTTTAGGTTTCTTTTTTCTTTCTTAATTAAACAATTTTCCAGGGAAAACATAAAGATCGATCTTAATTCTATACAAACTGTGAAAACAGTTTGTTAATCTTTTCCCAACCTAGATTCTACTTTTGAATATGCTCATAAGTTTATATAAAATAATTAATAAATAAAAACAAAAGCAAAATTAAAATTTACAATTTAATTTATATTATACGTCTTTAAATTATTAAATTATTAAATAAATGATAATCAAATTTATTTTTTTTTAATATTAATTTATCTATAGAAAAATAATATATTTATTTTACACAATGATTATATTTAGATAATTATATATTATTAATTTCAATTATTTATATTATTATTAATTTATTAAAAATATTAATTTGTTTATTTATAAAATTTTTATATATAAAAAATTTACAAATTATTTTTATTGAATAATTTTATATTTGATATTAAGTGTAATTTTCTAATTTTTAAACTGTATCGTACATTGTCCTTGTGTGTCGATATGCAGAGAAAGTTGATTGTAAAAACTGATATTTCTAGAAGTGAAAAGACATATATTTTCTTGTATCTTGATTTGGTAAAAAATAAATTATAAATTAATTTTATTCTAATTTCATTTTGGATTTATATTATATATAATAATGTATGCTAAGCTTGTAAAAAATATTATGATTTAAATGCTTATGTCATATTTAGGAAAATGCTATTACAAAAATTAAAACATAAATATGAAATGATATGTGCTATTTATTATTAATAATTTTATTAAAATATCGAAACAGATTGTTTATTGCGAAGAATTTTAAATTTATATTTAATATATTTAATATGTAATTTTGCAATTTAAAAATATTTAGAATTAAATATGTATTAAAATTAAATGTTTAATAGATAAAAAAGATTTTTTTCATTATACTCAAGCATTCGTCTGATTGATAATTACAATAAATTTTATATGAAACTATTTATTAATTTTGTAAAATATGTATGCATCACATCATTTGGATTTAAATTAGTTAATGAAATTATTTTATAAAATTTAAATTTATGTTTCATTTGATAATAAATTGTTTTAAATGCTAATGTTAATCACTTATTTATTTTTGTTTAAATTGATTGTTTTTCACAAATTAATTAAATAAATCAATTTATCTAAATAAACTAAATAAATTAAATTAAATTGTATCCTACTAAAATAGATTAAATTAGATTACATTAGATCAGATTAGATTAAAATTAGTTTAGAAAATGAAAAATCTCAGAAATCTGAATTTTTTGATTAAATTTTAAAAATATCAATTATATATATATATTAATATATATAATATTATAATTATATATGTATATATAATAATAATATAATAATATTAATTATATGATAATTTAATATAATATATATTTTAATAAGTAAATTTTTTCAATAAATAAAATACAAAATTTAAATAAAAACATGAAAATTATTTATATATAATTTATATCTATAATATTATTATTTTATTTTTAAGTAATATATTTTACTTAATTATTAATAATATTAATATTATATATATATATATATATATATATAATATTATATAACATGTACATATTAAGAATTTACTATTTTATAATTTAATGTGATAATTATTACATATGTACAATGTTATGTTATGTTAATTGTAAGTATAAACTTATAATAAAAGCAAGTATAAATAACGTAAGTATAAACAAATATACAAATATTTATAGAAAAAAAATATACACATATATATATTTATTATTTTATATATATATTATTTATTACTATATATATATCTTTTTTTATAAATATAATATATTTTTTTTATTATGAAATTATTTTATTAATGAAATTATTCTTTTATATTAAATTTTATATATTATGTAAAAGATATTTTTTAAATATGCTATTTAATATTTATTGTATTTAAAACAATAAAATAAATTCATTTTATTCTGGATTTCATTTATCAATTTTAAACATTCCATTTCGTAATATCATAAAATAATCTGAAACTTATCTAGTGTATTATAATATATTTATCAATGTAAATTTACTGTAAAAATTATTTTATTTTAAATTAGTAGTTAATTCAATATAATAAAGAAATTGGATTAAATAAGAAGTTAGTATATAATATTAATATGAAATGATATTTATTTTAAATATCTATTCTAATATTCTATAGAATCTTATTGAAAATATTCATAACACATTTTTTGATTAAAAATATGAAATTATCAAAAAAATTTAAATTAGAAGCATTTAAAAAAAATTAAAAAATATAATAAAATTTTCAATTTTTTTATTATTTGAGATGAATGAAAAAAAAATACAAGAATTTTTCAATGAGAAAATAATTATATAAATGATATATTATAGATGATATTTTTATTTATTTAACAGTTCTATTTATTATTTATGTTATTAATATTATATCATTTTAAATATGATAAATCAATTATTAGATAAAATAATCAATTTTTATATATTGAGATTGTCTCAGATTGTCACTATACTTCACTATATTTATTTATATTATATTAAAAAAATAGAATTAAATAGAATTTATATAAAGTTTAAATTAAAATTTTAATTAAAATTTATTTAATAAATAAATTATGAAATCTATTATAATAAATATTATAATAAATACAATATTGGACTTCAACCGATTGTTAATCAAATTAATTATTATAATAGAAAAAAATTATCAAAACTAATATATTTTATAAAAACAGCAAATAATTTTATTCATTAATACATATATATTTTCCTATATATTATCTTAAAAATATTTGTTAATATAATACATATAATCCTATATACAAATAGCTAAAATTGTACTATTGCGATTTATAATTTAATATGTACTAAATTAAATATTTTTAATTATAGTTATATTATATTATAAATATATAGTTATATTATATTAAATAACATATTTATAAAAAAAATAATATATAATATAAATAAGTATAAATCATGAGATTATTATCATTATAAAGAATCTGCAAAGAAATGTAAGAAAAGTATGTAAGAGAAACTTACAGGAAATTCACTTTCACAATTATTTGACACTAATCGTTAAATAGAAGGTCATTATTTCTCATAGTAACAAATAATAATAATAGTAACAAATATAACAATGCAATTTTTCAATATTCAGAATTCCTCTTATATATTTCGATTAAATAATTATAATTAATTTATTTAACATTAAAATATATATATAGAACAATTTAATAAATTAATTTTCATTTAAAGCGAATATTTGTATATATTAATATAATTACTAATGTTTCATTCATTCAATAAATTTCCAATTCGAATAAAAAAAATAGTTTTTTTTTTGTTATGAATAAAATAATTATTTCTTTTAATCAAAAAATATTTTATATATTTGATTAATATCTTTTGACATAAATATAGTTACATATATTAAAAGATTAAAAGAAGAATAAAGAAATTTAAAAAATTTCGAATTTTCAAAATAATTTTAATGAAATTATGTTATATAAAATATTCTTTTTAATTTCTTTTCAATATATTTTATATATATTAAAAAGGGATATAATATTCATTTAAATATATCTATTAATACAATAATTATACGTTTTTTTAAGTGATAATAAAAATAAAAAATAAAATAGGATTAGAACGAACAAATTTTAGATAGTATGTATTTATATTTATAAATAATGTAATTATTATACAAGAATTATTATATAATATTAATTAATTGATTAATTAATATTATATAATATAATTATTATACAATATTATATAAATTAAAAAAATTCAAATTAATATTATTATATTATTAATAACATTTTTTTTAAAAATAATTGTAATGACTACTAGTTATTTCATGTTCAAATTAGTTAATTTCTTTTCAATTTGTTATTATGTTATAATTAAAAATGAAAAAGAAATTACTTTTCTGTTTCAAATTAAATTAAGCGTAAATTAACACAAAGTAATTAATATTATATCTTAAATACAGAATATATGAAACGATTTTTATATAAAAATTAATAATATTTAAAAGATGAATATTTTAATATAAGTGAAATATACATATATTACATTTGCATTATATTGAAAAGCTTAATGCTTGATAATTCAATATTAAAAATATTAAATTATTGAAAAATTAAATTAATACAGTAATCATGAAAAGAATTTTGATCTTAAAAAATTAGATAGATAATAAAATTTGGAATAATGTTTATTATTCTATATCTATATTTAAAATATATCAAAATAAAATATAATGTATGCTATATTGCAATTTGATTGAATGAATTTTATAAATTAAATATAAATACAAAAAATAACACATAGAATTATAAAAATAGAATTGTAATATTATAATTAATTTAATATTTTTGCTTATTGATGAAAGATTTTATGAAAGACGTCGAAAGTGAATCTCGTGGGAAAAGTTTCTCAAGAGCACGTAACTTTCTCTGCATTAGACTGCTTTCCCAACTCCTTTCCGCCTTCGAACTATACATATGTACATTCTCAGTCAAGCAAAACAACATAAAAATCACTTGCGAATTTGTCTTCCGCAATTCTATTAAATCGCATTAAAAATAGATCAACTAATTTTATTTATTATATTTATATGTTATTAATTTATAAGTTATTATATTATAAATGATAATAAAACGATTAAATTTATATTTATTTACATTAATCTTGTATCTAAAGATTATAGAAATTGGTGAAGAAACTTTCATTTTAAATAATTATCAATTTTACATAGAAATAATAAAAGAAACATTAAGTTTAACTTAATTTTATAAAATGGAATGATATATTTTTCTATAAGTTATTTTACGATTGATTATTTGAACATTTTCTTCTCTGATTATAAATATATTATTACGCATATTGTAGAATATAAATAAACATTCAATTCAAACATTGAATTAATCTATGAATGTTATTATTAATTATACAATTGATTAAAATGCAAATTTATATTATTCAATTATGAAGTTATTATATTATTAGTTATTATATTATGAAGTTGAGAGAAGTAAAAAAGATTTTCATTCATGATAAATGAATTATGAGAGATCATTAAATTATGAGAGAAACATAACATTTATTATAAAATTTTTTTAGAAAATCAGAAATGTGAATGATAAAACAATTCAAGACAATTAATTTATTATTATAAAATAATAATTTATATAAAATAATTTATTATTTTAAATAAAAACAAAAAATTTATTATTTAAAAAATAGCGAAAAATTATTTATATATAAATTATGTATAAATTATTTATATATATTATTTATATATATAATATTCTATCCATAAAATAATAAAAATGAAATTGATATGTATCATTAATAAAATATTTGTAAAATACATTGCTTTAAGAATATCCTTTTCAAATTTTACTTTTTATTAAAAATCGAGAAAATGGTTTTATTGAAAATGGTTTTCAAAACTATTTACAATTTTACGAATGAAATTTATAAAAATTACAAAATGACGAAAATGATTTTAACTAAAATTGAAGTTAAATTTATAATTATATATATATTTTATATTATAAAAATGTTTTTATAATATTTTAGTTAGCATTTAAAATTTTTATAATATTAATCTGCAATATGTATTCTTGATTAATAAATAATAATTTATAAGTTTGAAAAAAAACAATAGATAAAAACTTTGCTTTGTAAATATCTGATGCGGATTTAATGTGGAATAAAATAATTGCTGCATATTATTAATAAAACATTAATTAGACATAGGTATAAATGGATAATAGAAATTTTGTCAAAATTGTTAATATTTTATTGAATTCATCAGCACAATCAATAATACTTGTAAAATAAATATTATGCTTATACGAAATATTACAAAATTTCTAAGAGAAATTTAAAAGTTATATATATATAATTATCAAGAATTTAATCAAGTAGATAATGGTTTATATTTTTAGCTTCTTATTTATTAGAAAATTAAATAAGTATACGAGATAGATTCCACATAATTAAAGAAAATATGAAAGAATATATAAAAGAGTTTGTTTGTAATATATATTAATATTTAAAATCATATTATAATATCAAATATATTAATTAATGTTTATTTTTGTATTCGTAATTTTTGTATATTAATCAATTTTTTTAATAATTCTTTTCAATCAAAAATGAAAGTTATTTTTCTATAATATAAAAATGAGTGTAATTAATACTTGATATATTTGAATGATATATTTTTTAATATATTATCAATATTATATTTACAATATTCTGTTGTTCAATATATCATAAAAAATATCAGTTTTCGTATATTCTATATATTTTTATATTTTTATTGATTATGAATTTATTAATTATTATATTTTTATAACTTATAATAAAACTTTATTCATAGTTTTACATTCCTTTTATGCAGAACTTTCCAAATTTTTATGAATCAAGATCACTTTCTAAAACAATTATTTTTCACGCTTACTTGTTTGTAATATATATTTCAAAAGAAAAAAAAGATTTGAATAAATTCAAAAGCGATATTTTTTATTTAAATCTCATATTTATTGAATATATTTAATTAATAATATAATATAACAATAGTATATACATTTATTTATCAGATCATAATATAATAATATATATTAATATAATAATATATATGTGACATATGGATTTTTTTTTTGTTTATTGTCTTTTTTGATGCTCTTAATATTTAATCTGATTTACTTGTATAGGATATATATTTTAAGAATCTCTATTCTTATGTATCATAAAGAAGTTATTATTATTATACATAATTATTATTATAGATTATTATAGATATTATTTATAGATAATAATATCTATAAATAATAATAAACAAATTTCTATATAAAATATTTTGTTTTGGAAAATATAAAATACAATAATTATGTTGGCAAAAATATAGATATTATTTGTAACGATTAATAAAATTAATAAAATTTTATATAAAAAACAATTTTTTTTGTTGATTTGAATATAGATTTCAATACAAATATATAATTTAAATAAGGCAAATTTTTTATGTAAATGAAACATAAATTACAATTAAATGTATGTAATATTAAATACATATATAAAGAATTTATGTATGCATATAGATATTCATGGAATATATATTATAAATATATATATTTATTATATATATTTATAAAAATGAGACTTATTTAATAAGTAATAAATAGTTTTAATTTATGTTTAAGTAAACTTCGACAGAAATAAAGTGAGATAATTTATGAGATATTTTATATTTTAATTTCTGTTTTTATTTTTAAAATCTTTCAATGTTCCATAAATATATAAAATATTAAAGAAGAGAACGCACGAATTTAAAAAACTTATATATAATATTCAAGAGGAGAAAAAAATATCCAATCAATGTAAATCCTGTAATCAATTCTTTCGAAGTACAATCGATTTTTGATCATTGACAAACATTCGAAAAAATTAATTATAGAATCTATTTCTTGTTTCTCTTAATGAATACTGAAAGTTCTTAAAATGGACCATTTTTTTTAACACTCTGTATTAATACAATTAATTTATATGTATATATTTATTTATTGCATAAATATGATGATATATGTTTTATAATAATAATTGAATATATTTTTTAATGTATTTAAATGTTGTTATCATAAATTCCTTTCACTTTCGATATTTATTTATAGTTTCTTCCGTTCACGGACTTTCTAAATATTCTGAAATAAATATAGTTTCATATTGATCATATTATATATAATACATAGTTTAAAAAAAAAATAATTTCAAATATTGAAAATTTATAGAGGAGCAAAAAATGTTCAATCAACATATTTTACAATTAATTTTTATCATTGACGAATATTTGATATCATGAGTGAATTTCTTTTTTAAATCTAAACATTTAATTCAGAAAAATTTTTAATTAATTAAAATTATTAATTTAAGATCAACAATAATTAAATTAAATTATGTATTAAAATATTTTTATGTTGTATATATTTTTATGTAATATATGTATAAATGTATTATAAATGTATGTATTATAAATTTTGATCTTAATAATTTTTTACTCTGTTTGGATCTATCATTTTTCGAAATTTATATTGATTGAATATTTTTTGTTTTTGATTTTATAAGCCTTTAAAGTGAATTTCATTTTTAATATCTCATGTATATTATTAGTAAGTAATATGGGACAGAAACCTTTTTTTTATTTCATTTAAAATAGAATATTATAAAATATCAAATATGCTTATTTAAATATTTTATAAACAAAATTATATATAAGAAAGTTAAAAAATAAAAAATAAGAAAACAGCAACAAAATCAAAATAATATGATTTTAAATTAAATTAATTAAATTTTTGCGAAAATTTTTTTTTAAAAATAATTATATATATATTGCATTGTTTTGTAACAAAATATTTCAGTACGTTCTGTTTTATTAAAAATCGTAATTTAATTTTTAATAGGTCTTTTAGCGGTTTCCGCGAGTGAGGAGACGATTTCAAATGCAGCTGAAAAAACAAAAACTTCCCCAGATGATACAGACGATATTGTCATGTTGGAAATCGATGTCAAGGAACCTGTAAAGAGATCACCAATTTCAACCTCTGCCGAATATCGTCCTCCATCCAATCAATACATTCTTCAATCAACTGATGGTACTCAAGAGGTAGTAATTGGTTATTTCATAATTTATGATTCTATATTGCTAGTAATGTTTTTATAAGATATTGCTTAATTGAAATGAGGTCGATGTTTGATTTTTTTTTAATTTTATATCTAAATGCATTAAAAAAAAATATTTTTGTTCAATAATTTTTAACAATATTTTTATTCATTTTAATAAGTAATAAGTAATGCATCTTTTATTATTCAGTTTCATTCAATTTTGAATAAAAGCTAATTTTCTTATAATAGTATAATTACTATTATTATAATTATAATTATGCAATTCTAAATTTTTAAAAAATAATCATAGAAATTTATATATACAAATAAATGTTTTTAAATGTCAATAAAATTATTAATGATAAAATATAATAAATTTAAGTCCATTCAAGAATTTTACCAATGCTAATAATTATATTAAATAATATCAATATGTTTATTTTTGTTGCCCTAAAAGAAGAAATTTATTGAAAATATCATATTATTGCTCTCGGTCAACCATGACCATTGGCCGCCAATCACCAACTAATGTAGCGAATGGCTACATAAATAGTAGATATGAACAGAACATTTTTCTTTTCTGTTAGAACGGAGAGTTCGCCTTCACGAACTAGATATTATGTTGTAACCAACAATTGCAATCGATCTAATTCCATTAATGTCGTCACTAACAATTGTCATTTTTATCATCTGTCATCTGCGAAAGCTGAAATAAGAATATAGAATTATCCAATTCTTAAAAGAATTATGATAATTTTATATTTATTATATTTATTTGGAAACATATGTTTAATTATATGTTTAATTCAATCTAAATTTTAAATTCATATAAGTCTTTTTTCTAATCCAATTTCAAATTTAATAGATTTTAATTATTTCTTTTTTAAATCAATTTCAAATTTAATTTCAAAATAATAATATGGATATTTGATTTGTTAAATATAATTAAATATAATAATTGGCAAATAATAAAATAAATTAATAAATGAAATAAATTATTCGTATTTATTATCATAATTATTATTAAATATATAATTGACAAATTAAATAAATTATATATAGTTATTATAATAATTATATGTTGAGATTAATAATATGATTATTATTAAAAAATATTTATATTACTTATTATATTTATTATTTTTATTTTTCTTATTTTTTCTTATTATTTTTCTGGTTATTTTATGTTTTTGATAATATCAAATCGTAATAGAGTGATTTAACTTTTGAAATAAATATATGAAATGATACATTAAATAAATATTAAAATATGAAAATATGAAAATATAAAAAAAAATTAAATTCAAAATGAAAAAATTTAAATATTATTCATAATTCAAAGAGGAAAAAGTAAATAGGAATGAATCATTCATGTTAATGTTTTAGTTCTGAAAGTAATAATTTTAAATATCTTCAACACCTACACTCGTTCATGACCGTTTTGACGTATTAAACACGATCATGCTCTCTTGCATAACTTTTACCTTCTAATCGGTTGCCAGTAAAACCGGTAATACCACGCCCAATGATTGAAAGTATATCCGTCTATAAGTCTTGCAGCTGGTAGACACATTCTCTATGCAATGCATGCTCTTGTTTCCCGTTACCATCATAAATTACTTGGAAAGTAATCTTTACCTTATTTATAGGTTATCAAAGGATTCATTCATAGAAAAATTTTTAACTTGTTAAAATTTTATTTAAAAGTATTGAAAATTATGTGCAAATAAATAAAAATCATATATATAATATAAAAAGTATTGATTAATTAACTGTTTGAAATTTAAAATTTAAACAAAAAAGTATTTAAAAAATGTTTTTATGTAAAATATTTCAAGTTAATTATTTTTCATTTAATTTTAAAAAATTTTAGAAATATTTATTTTTGTTAAAAAATAAAATATTAAATATAAATATGCAAAAAGATCATTAAAATATTACTTGTGAGAGGATTGATACATAAAAGACATGAGAGATAATAAAATAGTTTTGTTTGAATACTTACTAATATTTCAAAATCTATAATATTAATATTATAATATAAATATATAAAAATATAAATATATAAATATATATATATATATATAAATATAAATATAAATATAATTAAATAAAAATATAATTTAATTAATTATTAATAAATAAACAAAAACAAATTAAAAATTCATATTTTATTCATTTTAATAAAATAAAATTTTCAATGAAAATATTTAAATTAATGTTTCAAAATTAAATATTACATGCTTTAATCAAATTAATAATAAGTATATTGTTCTTTTGTAATTTAATTTGACTAAGTTTAAGATAATTTGATATACTTCAAATTTATTTATTAATAACTTTTACATTTATGTTTATAGATATTTTTAAGATATTTATGAAAATATTTTTATTTTTCCTGTCATTTTTTATCAAAATTTTTTTGTTATATTAAATTAAAATTAGACTGTGAAAGTTACTAATACCGAATATTATTTTAAAAAATTTCATAATAATTGTATACTATATATTAAGAATCGTTTGTTTTCTTAAAAAATGAAATTATTTTCAAGTTTCATTTTGCAGCCTCAAATCGCAAAATAGAATAAATTTTTTTTCAACATCTTATTAGATTGATATAATATGATTATTTTTATTATTTTTTGTCATATTTTATTTTTATAAAATTATAAATTATAATTAATATAATAAATATAATAATTAAATAAATGATATTTATATATTATATTTGATATTTTTGATTATTTATTTATTTATTTTTGAATATGATATCTACTTTATTAAAAATGTATATATATAATATTTTTATATAAAATGAAATATATTTAGAAAAACATATATAGAAAGTATTTTGTTTTTATTAATTAAATTTTAATCTTTTTTTTAATTTTAATAATAAAAAATTGTAAGTTTAAATATTGAATTATTAATTAAGTTCTGCAGATTGCTTATAAATGATAATAAGTTTGAATAGATATATATTTTTTTTTATATTTCAAAAGAGACATTCAGACATTTTTGTATAACAAAATATATTGAAAAAAATTATTAATAAATATATCGGTATTAATAAATATTATTAATAAATAGATTTAAAAGATATTGTAATAAAGATAATGATAAAATTAAGATGATTGAAATATCTTAATTTTATAATGCTATATGATGTTAAAATTATCGACTTTCGATTATTGAGCAATTACTTTGCTTTTCATTGTAAATGGAATCTTTTCATTGGAATAATTGCAATAAATAATTCAAATTAATTAAAAAAAAAATAAAAAAAAAAATTGTAACATTATTTTAATAAATTTTGTAAAGTAAAGAATCCGTAGAATTTAATTAACAATTTAATAATTTAATCGATTTATTGATTTTTCTATTATAATAATTACATGAAAAAAATATATGAATTTTTAGTTACCACCGGAGTATTTATCTGTAATACCACAATATGCACAAGAAGTACCGCAATCACCTGCCTCTTCAGGAAGAGTACAACCAGAATACTCAAAGGAACAACAATCATTACAACAAGCTTATTACAACTACCGAAAACCAACAGTAGTACCACCTCGACCTCGTGCTCAACTTCATCCTCAAGCTTTAGCTCAAGCTGAAATAGCTGCAGAAATTCAAGCTCATGCCGAAGCTCAATCTCGCTCAGAAGCTATTCGTACCGCACGTTTAGATTTGAAACCTTCTGCATATCAAACATCATATTCTCAACCAAAATTAGGAACATTCGAGCAAGAATTATTACAATTAGTCTCAGCTAATCAAGCCCAAGAATTTAAATTGCTACCAACACAACCTAAAGGAAGCACATCAGCATATTCACAGCAATTAGTAAGTTATCCAATTCAATATGCAAAATCAACAGTGCAAGCACCTCATTTACCTGAACAATATCACATTGAAACTTCTCCACCACGATATCAACAACAACAACAACAACAACAACCTGTTTATCAATCAATTGAGGAACCTGCTCAATATCAAGCAATTCAACCAACCAAAGCTCCACAATACGATTACGCAGTTGATGACGACGCGTATCAGAAAGCCCTTGAACAGGCTCAAGCTCAAGCTCAAGCTCAAGCAGAAGCGCAAGCATTAGCTTTTCAAAAAATTGCGCAAGCTGCATATAAAAAACATCATCAAGATGCCTTAGCCCATATGAGGATCACGAACGAACATTATAGACAACAATCTGCTTTAGAACAGATTCAACAAGGCTCTAAAGTAAGTGATGCTGGACGTGCTCATTTACAAGAACAACTTCATCCAAAAGGAGCAGAAGCTACTTATAAAGCAAAGCTGAAAGCTCAAATAGCTGCAGAAGCAGCTGAGGCAAGAAAATTACAACAAGCGCAAGAATTTAAGGCACATGCTGATGCTATTCGTAAATTGGAAGCTCAACAACAAGCTCATTTGAAAATACAAGAAGAGGTTCATAACTACGCTCTGAATTTTGAAAAAAATCAAGCTCGTGCTCAAGCTTTAGCGCAAGCTCAAGCCGAAGCTCTTTATAAATCCCAACTTCAAGCTCGTAATCAAGCTAAGAACGAAATTTTAGCGATATCTAAAGGTCAAGTGCAAGCAAAGAAAGTTGATCCAGATTCATCTGTGTATCATTATACGCTTTCAACTAGTACAGCTCTTCCTTTATTGAACAATTATTTTACCAATGATCAGTTACAAAAATATCAAGCTTCTGGTTCTTCTTATGTTCCTAGATCAGTTTCAAAACTCGATAATACAAATCCTGTTGTTGAAACAGTACCAGCTCGAGTGCAACCCGTTATTACGCAACCACGCCAAACTCATAAATTAAAGATACCTTCGTCTTCTCAGTCAGTTTATGTGTCTGAATCAGGTTTATTAAAAAAGTCACCCATCAAATCAATAACTATTGAAGAAGTTACTATCCAACCAGATCAAATCGGTAATCGTCCTACGCCTAAAGGACGTATTCTGACGGAAGAAGATTTATCAGCATTAATTAATGCAGGATATACTGTTACTCCTGTACCGCAAACTGATAAATCCGCTCAACAAATATATACAACTGATAATACATCTGTAGGTTATTATATGAAAAAAGAAAAGGCTCCTCTTACAAGGTCTGAGTACGTTACTTATGAAGAAGTGATTCAACGTCCACGTAAACTTATCAGAAAAAATAGGCCGATTTTAAAGCATAGTGAAAGTGAAGGAAGTGATGCAAGTGCAAAAATTACTTATTTGGTACCTCTTGAACCAGCTTTTGGTACAAGACAACCTTTGCTAAAACATGAAGAATGATTTGATTTAAATTTGGCTTTTTCTTATTCTCGTTGCGTTACAAGTTTAGAATATACATATCTAGTTAAAAATCTTTACAGACTATGTTTCATTTTTCATATTATAGTAAAAATCATAAATTTCAATCATAATTGCTTTCTAAATTTTTCTGCTGCAGGTTCCATGAAAATTGCATCCAACTTATTCCATCCTATTCACATCAAACCTATTTGTTCACATATTTGTTTTATATTAATGTCGTTACGAGACATCTTTTGTTTATTAAAATATATTTTTTTCAATATATATATTTATAATTAATATAACAATTTTAATAAATCAAAACAATAAATAAGATTAACTTATATTTTTGTATGAGAAATTAAAAAAGTCGTTAGTTAAAGATTAATCCTTTGACAATGTAATAAAATTATAAAAATTATAAAATGTTCAAAATAAGTAACTTATAAAATAATTATTTTTTTATTATTAAGAGTTTTGAATTTTTTATAAAAAAAATATACTTTCAACTTTTTGTAGACAACAATTTTTACTCTAATTTACTATAAATATATTTTCAAAACATAAAATTTGTAAAATTATTTTCTATATCTTCTATATACATTTAATACTATAAAAGATTACTATGGAATAATATTGTTATTGTTTTATTATAATATAAATATAATTGAATTTTAATCAAAAAATAAAATTGATCACACTTTTTTTCATGATGTATAATTTCTACAATATTATTACTATTATTATTATTAATGATGACTTTTAATTTATAGATGCAATATGATGCAATATATGCAATATAAATGCAATATTTCTTTCCATTTTCAAAGGCTTTTTTCAGTTTAATATTGTTTTGAATATGATCAAATATATTGAATGACTAATATAAGAATTTGATTCAATATCTATTAAAAATTTTTAAATTCTTTTATTTTAAAATAAAATTTATATATAATTATGATAATGATGAAATTGAATCGAAGTTCTTAAAAAATGGATGTATTATGTAATCGTTAATGGTTTAATTTCATAGCGTAAATGAGTAACAATACAGTACTCTTGTACGCAATATCATTTGCGGGTGATGTCATGTGCGATGGTGCTGAGTTGAATCATTTTAATTTATACTATTTGTATATATTAGATTTTTACTGAATAAAACAATTCAAAAATTTTGCTCTATCATTTACAATATATTTTTTATCCTACATTTATTTTATTTTCTATTATTTTTATTTTATTTTTATTTTTTATTATTTTCTATTTATTTTCTATTATTATATATTAAATGTTTCTACTTTTTTATAATAATAATTAAATATTAAATTTAGGAATAAAATTAATTATTCATTTTAAATATTATTATTATATTGATATATATTATAATAATATTAATATGATAAAATATTTGCATTAAAATTATGCTTCAGAGTTATTAATATGAATTTAAAAAAATATGATACATAATATAAATTTAAAAAATGTTTTATATAAATATTCTTCTTGTTAAATATTATAAATACTAAAAATAGAAAGTATATTTTTTAATTTTCATCAATTTATTATTATTTAATTCTTTTTTCTTATTTTTTTTCTTTATAATAACTTATTATTTAGTTTCATTTAATAAGAAATAAGAAAAAAATCATATTTAAATAAACATCATATTTTATATAGAAACAAATGAAAAATAGGAAAAAGATTAATTAAGAATTTATAATTATTTGATTACTGAAGTACTGAAAAACTGAAGTTATATTTTTTTACAAGTTTTTTGCCACAATGTACTCTTTATCTTCTTACACAAAGTATACTTTGCTTTTATTTAATGCATGAAGATTTTAATCTTGCAATTCATTTATTAAAAATAATAATTACTTTTCTTTTAGATTAAAATTTTTATAAAAAATAAAAAATAACATTGAATAATAATTAATTACATTATTTTTTATATTATATCTAATTATCTAATTTATTTATATTTTTCGATATTTTAATAATAGGCTTTGTTTGTATAGAAATGTTTGTAAAAATGATTTATAATAATCTAAATTATGTTAATATTCTGTAGTACAATATTGCAATAATATTTGTAAAAAAATTTGTAAAAAAAAACATTTATTAATATTATATTAAATTATTATATATATAGACAATGAAATTCAAATTTTTTATATATGTTTATTTTTAAAAATTTTTATATCATTATCATTTTAATATATTAAAACATAATATTATATTAAATTTACAAATTATTTATAATATAATTAAATTATTATGTATTTGAATAAATGAAATTGATTCGAATAATTTTTTAAATAAATAAATGAATATTTGTATATAAATAAATTAATAATTAATAATTGATTACACGAATTATTTCTATAATATTGTTATTATATATGCAAATATAATATGTAATTAACATATTTTATATGTAATTAACATATAATTTTCTATTCTCGCAGATAGAAAGAATTGGAATATTAGTAGGAATAACCTGGATAAATTTGATCGCAAAAATTTTACTATTTATGTTATTATTAGATTCAGTATTTACAATATTTGTCTAGTCTATTCTTTTCTGCTTATTATTTAAAAATTATTATTATTTTAATAATAATTAATAGCCTGTTTTTGTTGAATTTTGTGCTGTATCCCAGTGATTGTTTTAGAATTGCCATTGTTCTGCAAATTATTCTTTAAGCTTAAGTATTTAATGTTCTTTTGTCTTTCTTAGGAAAAGAATTTTCAGGCATTCCTGACATTAATATTGCGTGAGTATGAAAATTAGTTTTCTTATTTATTATTATTTTTTTATTATTAGTTTTATATTATTATTATTTACAATATTAAATATATTTTAAATAATTTTAATTGATGGAATATATTATATATAGAGATCATTTTATATATACAATTTACAGAAATAGTTATATTATAAAGAGCAGAGAAGAATAGATCCATTTTTCATTAATTAACTTTATTAAATCGATATCTTAAATATTATTGATAATCTACTATTTTGTTGCTTCTTGTAGTGCAATTCATGCATTTGACTATATCATAACAATTTGATAAATTAAAAATAAGAGATTGTTAAAAATAAAAAAAATTATTAATATTAAAACACATAATAAACAATAATAACAAAAAAATATAATATTATAAACAATTTAACAATAAATATATATATATTTATATATAATTTTTAAATCTCGATTTGAAATTGCATAAAAAATAATACATATTAATATTATGGTTTGCTATCATTATAATTGAATTTTTTTTTTAATATCAAAAATTTGTAATTTAAAAATAGAAATCTTAATTTTTGGAAATAAAAATTGAAAGTCTTGTATTTAATTTTAAAATCAATACAATTTAATATATATATACATATATAAATATTATGTACATATTTAAAAAATATAATATATATATATATATGTTATATAATGTATTTGCACGATATACAAATTTAATTTAATAAAATAATAGATTTATATTGTTTTTACAATTTTTAATCGTGATTATGCTGTTATCATCTTAAAATTTAAAAAAAAATTTAGAAAAAAAAATCTAATTAAAAATTTTTATTAAGTTCGAATTAAGATTGTTTCTCTTCAAATTTAATAACATTCGCATAAATAAAATGCTCTTTCTGATCATCCATCCATTTTTACATTTATGATTTTACAACATTTCATTTAGGGTTTTCAAATATATTAATTTTAAAAAAGTAAAATATTATTAATTTTAATATTTATAAATAATTATCAAACCATTAAAATCTTTTAAATTTTTTATTCAAATAAAAAAAATTATTTTTATTTTAAAAAATTATTTTATTTTAATAATTGAAATTGGACTGCATCGAATAATGATTTATAATATATCAATTTAATATAAATATTCGATCTGAATAAAAAGAAATTAACAAAAATTTTTTAATTTAAAATACTAATATCTTTATTCATTATATCCTTATATCATTTTAAAAATTTAACAAAAAATACATTTTTAGAAGAATGAAATGATTTTTAGAAAAAAAGAATAATTAAACATAGCTAAAATAATTAAACATACATGTATAGTATATTTTTTTTTTTTTTGATTTTATTGTCTTTTATGACAAATTTATATGACAATATAATAATTCAATTAAAATAATTTTTCATTTAAAAATACTTTTATTACGTAACTTATTCTATGTGATATGTTACTGTTATTTAAGAAATCTTTCGTATAATATTTCGTTTCGAAAAATTAACATTCATATAAAGATAGAAAAGACAAAAGAAAGAGAATGATATAATAAACTTGTGAAAGTGTACATAAAACTTTTTTATCACTTTTTCGTGTGGCAATTAAATATTGTACATATAAAATCATAAAATAGTCCTTGCTCGAGTTATATACAGGACTTTCTCTCTCTTGATGTGACATAATGTTTTAAGCATTGGAGAGTCGGAACTCAAGAGTCAGAACTACGTTGAAAACTGGACTAGTTTCATTTATTATTACGTGCAGTACAGACATGTCAAGAAAATACTGCAACTTGATAATATTATTGTTAACTATTTTTTTGTTAACAACAGATACTATTACTTTACAGGTAAGAATTATTTTTTTATTAAAGAATTTTTTATAGTATTAGTAAATTTTAATCTTATTATTTACTATTTTGATATAATCTAAAATTTATTTAGGATTTATTAAAAATTTATTTATTATAATCAATAAAAACACATATTAAGAGATATAATAAATATTAAGAATTTAATAATTTTTATAAAAAAATAATGTATTTATAATATTTGTGAATTAATTAATTAAATATAAATATTATGTATATTATTATATATAATATTATCATATTATACAATTAGCAATATTAAATATGTAAAAAAAATATTATTTTTATAATATTAAAATTAAATTAATATTAAATATTAAAATTTTATTTTTTTAAAATTATAATTAAATATTTAAAGAAATTAAAGATATGATAATATTATAATTTATGTTATAATATAATAAAATATTATAATAAAATATTATATTAAAATAAATTATTAAAAAAGAAAAACAGTTAAGATTAAATTTATATTAATGAGATTATATATAATGAGATAGAAATAGTTTGTCTATAAAAAAATATATATAAAATTAATATTTTGATTAAATAATATTATGATAATTAATTTAATAACAATTAATTATTATTTTAATAAATAATAAAAATATTACATTAAAATAAAAAATTTATTAGATAGATATTAGAACATTATTATTAAAATTATAATTATTATAATTATTTATATTATATATTATTTATATTATATTATATATATTATATTATTTATATTATATATTATATATTATAATTATTATAATTATTTATATATTTTTTTAATAATTATAATTATTAAAAAAGAAGTATTCTTTACTTTTTCTTTTCATTTTTAATGATTTTATTGATATATTGAATAATTTAATGTGAGATATAATAATATATAATTTAATATATAATTTAATATATATTTATATTATATTACATATAATATAGATATAAATGTAGATATAGTTATAATATGGATATATTTTATATTATCTTAAATTTTATATTATCATTCTTATTATTATTTATATTTTATTATTAATTATTAATTATATAAATTATTAATATTTATAATTATTTTTTAAATAAATTAATACAAACATAATGAAATATTTGTTATTTAGCATCCAATAGTGGTCGCCGAATACGATATTAATGAACGTCAAAATTATAACGAACAAGAACAAAATTACAATCAACAAGAACAAAGTTATAATCAACAAGATTATAATTTCAATGAATATCAAAATTTTCAACCAATAGTAAAATTTGATAGACCAATTGTTGTGAAAGCTATTGAAAAACCAAAAGATCAGCAAGATTTTAGTAAAATTCCTGGTATTCCTGGTGTAGACTATCCTTTGTATCATAGTGTACCTTCAACGAGTTTTTCATGCGCACACGTTCCTTTCGTACCTGGAATGTACGCGAATGTGGAAACCGGTTGTCAGGTAAGTTATTTCATTTTACATCATACCTTTTTGTTATTTCATATTTTTTTATAGTTTATATTTTATATTATATATTTTGTTATTTAAATGCATATAGCTTATTATAAAAATTATCATATTTTAATTATATAAGTTATATGTAATATATTTATTATATATTGTAATATTATAAATTATATAAAAAATAATACAAATATATAAATATTTATATATATTGAATTTATTTAATTATTATTATTATTTTAATTCCAATAGGAAAATTTTTTAAGTATTTATTTATTTTTTTTTCTTTAGATTTATTTGTCAAATATATTTTTCGATATTTCTATCATTAAAATTCTTACATTCTTAATTTTTATAACCATTTTAAATATATCACTTAATTCTATTTTTATATGATAAATATCTTTTTAAAAACATAATAAAAAAATATATGAAAAAATAATGTTATTAATGTTAATAATGTTTTTAAAAATAGTTTGTAATATATATATGTATATATATATACATATATATATATACATATATATATATATGTAATAAAAAATATCTAAAAAAATGAATAGTATATCAAAAAAATAAAAAAATTTATTTCAAATATATAGATAAGAACAAAATAATGAGTTGTCTTTAAGTAAATCATATCAAAATCTTTAATTAATTATATATTTATTTGAATTTCATTTATTTAAATATATTTTTTATTCTATAAATTTTTCAAGATTATTACATATAATAAAGCAAATTATCTAAAAAGATATCATTTTATTTTTTTAATTATTTGGTATCTAAAAATAGCAATATCAATTAATCATCAAGATTTTTTCTTAAAAATTTTTTTCAAATATGCTTATATATTCAGTAGAATAAAAAACAATATTTTTAAGAAAAATAAAGATGACATTTTTGAAAATTTGTTTTGATTTCTTCTCTTTTTTGCTTGATTTATTTCTATAATAATAATTTCTATAATAATTTCGGATTTTTATATATGCTTAATTAAAATCTGAAACAATATATATAATAAATATATATATAAAATATATATATAAATATATAAATATATATATATTTATATATATATATAATAAATATATAAATATTTATATAAATAATTATAAAAAGTTATACATTATTCTATTTCTGTTATTATTTATAAAAACGAACAAAAATAAGAAAACATATTAATATGAGTCAGATATATAAAATCTGAAAAATCGAATTGAATCAAACCTTAGAGAATTTGTCTTGAAATTGAAATCTAACCTAATAATCGAATCGAATTTCCGAAAATAAAATTGAGTATTGAAATTGATAAAAATTTTTAATTTAAGTGATTTATTAAGGTTTACGATTAAAAAAATTAATAATTAAAAAATTGATAATAGATTGATGAAATGAATCATCAATTGAGGGATTTAATACTAGAGAATACTATGTTATAGTAATAAGAAATATTTTTAATTTATAATATTTTTTATAATTTTACAATTCTTAAAAATTTCATCTTTCTTAAAAATCTTTAAATTCCAGAGAATTTCTTCATTCTCGAATTCAAGTCAACTCAAAATTTTTGGATCTTTATATCCTAATATCAACAAGATTTATTATAAAATATTTTATTAATTATTGAACATAGGAGAGAAAGATAAAATATTTTTTAATTGTTATGTATTGTTTATTTTTTAATTGTTTTTTTAATTTTTGATAGAAAAAATATCTATTTCATTTAAATAATTCAAAAACAAATTGATATTTTGTTATTTCAAATATTTTATTAAAATATATTATGTCTTTCTTGATATTATTACATGTTACAAAATAATAAAATATACATTACATGTATATGTAACATTTTTTCAATCAAACTTTGTATATACATGTAATCCTTAGTATCTTGTTAGTATTCTTATAAATCAAAAGAAAAAAATGTTATATAAATATATCTTATTGAAAATATTATTAAAAAATTATAATAATAAAATAAAATATGAAATAAACAATAAATGTGTGTTACAAAATATTATTCTTGTTCATTGAAATAAAATAAAATCAAAATGAACTTTAAAGAATTTTGATTTTATACTTCTACGTTGTTTATATTTATATATATAACATATGTTAGAATTATTTTGGAGATAGATGAAATTATTAAATCTAATGATTATTAGATATAAATATTGTTAATCTAATCACATTTTGTTATATTATTATAAATTTTTAATAATGTTTATGATATGTATTTATATAATATTTCTTTTTTATTTTGATCTATGGTATACATTAATTAAAAGGATATTATATATTACTATTTTATTTGAGAAGTTTTTTCATACTTATTATATAATAATATATATTATATATTATATAAATATATATTTTCTATATAATAATATATTTTTAATATATTTTTTTTGTTAAATTAAATATAGTAATTTAAATATTATTTTTTTTATTAAATTAAATAAAATTTGCAATGTTTTTTTAAAAAACTATAAACTATAAATTAAAAACTATAATTATAAAAAAAAGTTTTATAATTCTGTTAATAAAATAAACGATTAAAAATTTATTAATGTTTTAGGCATATCATATTTGTCACGATGGACGCGAAGGTCATCAAGGTGCATCTTTTCTCTGCACAAATGGAACTCTTTTCAATCAACAAGAATTTGCTTGTGATTGGTGGTATAATGTGAACTGCGCTGATGCACCGACTTTATATAGGTATAATTATATATTTTTTTTAAATAAAATTTGATATTAATTTTTTTAAATATTTTTTTAATATTTTATTATGAAAAAAAAATGAAACTATAACAATAGTTAATGGACTATTAGACTTAAAGAAAGAAAAGACTATAAATTTATTCAATTTAAATAAATTTATTAAAATAATTATTTGATATTTCTTAACATAAAATTTTTTAACATAAAATTTATTTTGCAATACTTAAATGATTCTGACAAAATTTCATTCATTAAACAGATTTTATATAAATGCATGATTTTTTCTAAAAATGTAAAACAAATGAAACGTAAAATTGAATGTTCAGTATTAAATATTTGTTTAAATGTCTCATTTTTTTCTATTTGTATGTCAAAATGTTATCTATCAATTTCTAGAACTCCTTCAATAGGCCGAACGTTTGCTTTATCTTAAGTTTAAAATAACGACAAAAAGAAGTGTTTCACTCATTCTTACTTCTCATTTCTCACTCTTCCTTCAAACACAATTCAATAAATGAAACAATAAAATTCTTAGAACAATCAACCGTATAAGAAGCGCAACACGAATCCCAATCTGTAACATTTAATGTAACACTTAAGTAGATAATACTGTAGTTTTAAATGATAAAAAATTTTTTAGCGTAAAGATATTTTATATTGTATTATTGTGATATTATATATTGTGTTAAATTTTAAAGATATTTTCGAAAAGAATTTATTCGAAAGCATTATGAAAATAGTTTTAAATTTAATTAAGTTTAATAAATATTCAATAAAAAAAAATATGTATATATACACGGTATTTTATTACCAAAACAGTCATTGATTTTTTATATTCTTTGATTCGAAGTGAATAACTTTGCACAAACTTTGATCAATGTTAATATTATTTTATTATTTATTATTAGGTCATATATTCAATTTCTATATAATAATATATAATATTATAATATAATATAATAATATAATTATATATATAATAATATTCTATATAAAATATGATATATTTATTCTTTTCGAATATTTTCTTGAATTCAAAACTATATAACATCGTATCATTTGTGCAATAATTTAATAAGAAACATTTAGTGAATATTATAAAACTGAAAAATTTTTATTTATTAAATTTTCTATCATAAAAATTCGGAAATGAAATTATTTTAATATCGAAATCAAAATTTGAAAAACAAATTTTTATAGAAATAAACGATTTTGAAAAAAAAATCAGATATTACATAAAAATTAAAAATTTTAATATTAACGTGAGTTAATGTAATTAGAAAAATACTATATATTATTACATTCTAATAATAATTTATTTATGTTGATGATAAATAATGATATTTTTCTTTAAATATTCGCCTTTCATCAATGAATGTATATATTTATATATTTGTTATTAAATCATTATCAAATGAATTATTAAAATTATTTCAAATAATATTTCGGAAATATTTTCAAATAAAGAAATAAATATGTTATAAACGTATATTTAAGATCTGAAATGATGTTTTAAATGATTTGTCAATTCTATTAAAGAAGTTATAATTTTTCTTTTAAGATTTTTTTATATATAAACATAAAAGAAAAAATTTTATTTATAAATAATACAATATCCAAGAAGTTATAGAAATAATTTAAATTGAAATTTAATATAATTCAATAATAGATTAGATATTAAAAAAGTTAAATTTATTTAAATTTATTTAAATATTCAAAAAATTGATTATAATGTTTAAAATATATTTTAAACCAAAATTTCGAAAGAATCTTTAGATAGAAATGTAAAGTACATTTACATGAAAAAATTAAATTTGATACTTTAAATAATACATTTCTTAGTACATCAGTGAATGTACTAAATGGTACTAGCTACTTCTTATAAACAAAATAATATTATATTATTATTATTATTATTATTATTATTATTATAATATATTATTATTTATAGTAAAAAAATTATTTATAAAAGATTAATAAGAGATACATTTTGTAACAAAAGCAAAATATCACGAAGTAATAAAATATAATATAAAATAGTAAGATATTACTCTATTCATGTATCCTAAAATGAATGATATTTATAAAAATTTTATAAATATAAGTCTAAGAAAAGAATTTCTTCCTTATTAATATACATATAATATACATATATTTAAGCTAGTTTTTAAGAACTATTATAATTATTTATCTGAATATAGCAAAATACTAAGATAGATTAAAGAAAGTAAATGAAGAAATTTTATTTTTTATTTTTTTCAAGAAAATGAAAGAAAAAAATTTGTTATATAAAAAAATTGCTACTTAATATTAATTTCTTAATTTAAAATCATTAGATTTTAATAAAGTCATTGAATTTGTCTTAAAATCAAAACTATCAACGGTCAAAAATCTGCCAAAAAACTTATAATCTTATTTTAAGAAATCAAAATAACTTTGATTTTTTAATGAAATGAAAATTTTTTCAAATTCTTAATGATGAAATTTGAAAAGTGAATTAAAACTTTGAAAACTAATTAACTTTTTTGTTAGATTAATTCTTCAAAAATCATTAATCACAAATTTATATCACTCTACATATCTTGTATATTTATAGATCATATATTCTGTTTATATTTTACATATCTTTTGAATATCTTTCGCATATTTTGATATATATATATATATATATATATATATATATATATATATATATATTATAATTGTACAAATATTCGCAGATTGTAGAATTTTGAATGCAAATGAATCTAAAAATTTTTTTATATTTAAATATATAAACAAAGTGTTCCAAAAATCGAAAAAGCTCAATTCCTAACATGATTTTAAACAATTTTTTTTTTTACGCAGCAGTTCTATACATTCTGTGTGTTAAAAATTAAGAGTTAGGATTGACTTATGAAGCAATTTATGACTCTCCGATAACTTGAATTTTATTTTTTCAATAGTTTCCGCATTTAATAATTTTAGATTCTCAATAATTTATCAGTGAAAACAGTTTCTTTACTCTTTTGTTCTAGATTCTTAATTGTTCAAGAAACTAAGACATAACAATAATGATCAATTGATAAATTATTGAGAGTCAACCAATTGTCAATTAATCACCGAAAAAATGATTGCAACAATTTTAACTGTCATCTCCAACGCGATTTTATCGATTCTCTCTTATTCTGATTACATTTTTTCCGCGAATTAATTATTTCTGAAAAATAGAAAAATCCACAACCACCAAGATCCACCAAGTTTTTTAGAAAAGCATTTTAAAAAAAGCACAAATTAATTAGAATTAGATTAGATTAGAAACTAGTTAGAATCTATTTTAATTTAGAAGAATAGATATGAATTATTAGATATCATTAGATATGAGTTCATTATTAAAGTTGATTGAATATTTATGATATAAACAGTTTCACACAGTGAGTGATTCTTTGAAATACAATATTTAATCCAAGTATAATATTCAATTCAGACTTTATGCATCGTAATTGGACAGAATTTACTAAATTAATTTACTAAATTTGTCTATATTACTATTTATTTCTATTTTATTATTGTTCATTATTATTGATATGTATTAGATATGTATTAGATAATAAATATGATGGTTTTCTTTTTATCCAGATATATAAATACTATTATTTGAAATTGATTAGATATTTTTTTAATTGTATAAGCATATTTTTTATACTATCCATTGATTAGTTGATATATTTTCATATTTTATGATTTTATTATTTCTGGATCTAGTACTTTCTCTTTAAAAACACACAATATTCAGAATTTCGTTGTTATTTAAAACATATTATATATATCCAACTGGCATTTTTTCTTTCATAATGTGTTTCTATTTATAATTTTTACAATAATTACAATAATTAATTAATTTACAACTATTTTATAATAATTAATTTATTAAACAATACAATATTTTTGCAAGGCGCAGAGAGTAATATATCTGTTTTACTCTATATCGGGAACATGATTCCATTTTCAAATATTTTGAATATCAATAATAACCAATATTGTTATTTTTATATTATGATTTATGTTAACTATGATATTCTACATTATGATTATTGAAGTTCGTAATATTGTTGTTCTTTTTTTAGAAAAAAAAAAAACAAACGTTTCGTTCGCAGTAATTTCACTCAAATTTCATTCTGTTCGCTATTATATTCTAGATATTTCTAATCTAAAAAAAAAGATTTATACATATATCTGCATAAATATTCTTCAAGACAACGAACACTTCGATATTCATCATCTTAGGCAAAAATTCTGAGTAAGGTATTAATATTCTTTTTAATTATATCTTATTATATTTTTTCTTGGGTTTACCGAATCTAAATTCTCTTTCTTTACCTAAATCTTTTTGTCTTGAATCTTTCTTTTTTTTTAATTTTCTCAGACAATTTTAAATTCCCAACTAAATTCTCTATCCAATATTTTATGGTATCATTTCAAACTATCTTAAATCAAAGTAATTTTACCATTCCTTTTAAAATGAATCAGCATATCTCTTCACTATGAAATGATATTTACCATTTTTGATCCGTTATTATATGTGTTATAAGAGCTAAAACTCTGTTGTTCGGAAATACAATTTTTTTCCGAATTCAAATTCGAAAAAATATTCCCGCAAATGAACTTTATCGAAATCTCCGATCGAGAAGAAACTATCGATAACAATAATATATTTTAATATACGTTCTTACGTTCTGCTATAAAATATTTTTTCTTCTTGGATGAAAACTTCAATTCTGTTCAATTTCTTCTTATTTCATTTTATTTTTTATTTCATTAATTTCGTATTTCATCAATTGATGATTTATATGAATAGTTTTATTATTTGTTTGATGAATATAGAATAAATTATGTCATTTATTGTTATTATATATATTGTTATTATCATTTGTTTCTAACTATAAGATTCTTTTCAATTCGTAACTTTAAACATTTTTTTTTTATTCTTCATTAATGTAGACATATTTTTTCTCCTGAATTAAATTCGTGGCGTATACATGGCTATCATACTACGTTTTCATTTTCGTCGAACAAATTTCTAATCTTTACCTTAAATGAATTTTTTCCATTCTTTTTCTTATTTCTTTCCTATACATTATGGTATCCTCTTCTTTATTAAGAAAAACTTTTTTTAATAATTATATGGACTTGTAACTGTACAAAATCATAGCTTGCAACATGTATATCGACTTGAAGTATAATAAGTTAAAAGTAATAACGCAATTCATTTGACTCAATTACGTTGATCTTCAACAAATATCGACAAATATTAAAATAAATTTTAATACTATACAATTTGCATGTGTAATCAAGATTTTATTTGGTATCGATAGGATTTATGCAAATTTTTTCGCTTGTCATCGGCGAATTTTTCGAAAAATCATAAAATATGATGTTTTATTAATCTCAATAATTCTTTTATGGTCAATTTGAAAAATTTTTATTAATTGATATTGCTTTAACTATCCGGAAAGTCGAATCACGATGAAGCCATATTGTATAATATGAGAAATTCTTGCAATATCAAATAAATTATCCTTTAATTAAACTTCACATATATTCAATAAAAAGTCATGTGCAAAGTGCAAATATTTGGATCTTATATTAAAATGTTGATATATTTTGAACGAATTGAATAAAGCACAATTGAAAACATATGCTACTTTTTTGATCATTTTATAGTTTTTCTGTAAATAAGATAATAGCTGAGATATTGATCAGCTCGAGTCACTCTTTTTATATATATTGAAATCTAATACACATTTTTGAATTTTGATTTTTTTACATATTTTTGAATGTCGACTGAATCAGCATTATGAATAATAGAAATTATTTGTATCATTTTCTTTCTTAATATTTATCATAATTGTGTAAGTATTTCATCTTTCTGTTGAAATACTGGAAAGATTCAAAAACAATTTTAAATTTTAATTTTAATTTAGCCGGAAATCCTCGGTTTTATCACGTTTTATCATTCCACAAACCCGAATTTTCTTTCTAAATAATTCTCTATAAATTCCACACTTATAATATTCCATTTATAATAATTATTTATATACAGATAATAACACTTTCCAAAAAAATATGTCAATAGTTTCATTATTGCATTTCTTAAAGTCTATCCAACATCTGAATATATTTTGAAACATGAAATATATCCCGTAATAGAATCGCATAACATTTGGATATTATATTTAGTAATTTTCGAAAGATTATAAATTTTGAAATTCATTCATCCATTTCAAGATCCATACTTCATCCATGAAAATGTTTTACCCAGAATTAAAGATTTTTCGAAACTTTTTAAAAAAAATAATCTATTATGCGTTGCATTTTAAAGGATCAATCGGTATTATCACATATATCTATATATCAAAAAAATGTAAAATTGCTAATATATGTTTAAATCTATTATGAGTCATAATTTTGTGAAATATTGGTTCCAACAAAGGATTCGTTAATCAATAAGTGTTCATTCTTATTTTCTTTTATCAATTCCATAAGAATCAACAACGCAAATTACTTTTTAAATTCATCTATAGTAAAAATTTAGCACTTTTTTTATATTGCTTGTTTTTATTAGAGTTTTGTTTATATATATTTACTGGTTTCAATGCTATTAAATTCAAAGAAATCATTTCCAATAAATAGATTTACGAAATCTTCGATTTTGTATATCTTTCTGAAAAATACATTAGGACGCAGAGATTCTTTGAATTCATTATTGTTCTTCGATAAATCAAAATCTGACCATTCTATATCGTGATTTTCATCTTCATTTTTCTGTGTCAATTGACGTATTGTTCGTCGAATTCTTTTTAACATGCATTTCAGAGTTATTCGAAGATTCTGCATCACTTTGTTATCTATCTGAATATTGTAGAGTCTTCTATTTATTTGAAATCCTCAAATTCAATTGGAACATTAGATAAATTGTCGATGCGATTATTTTGTAGAAATATATCTTTTTTTTCGTTTATTATTTACTATTATCAAAGAACATAATTTCTTATTAAAAAATTAAAAACATAAAATTTATTAATATGATCGTATTGCAATCTGTAAATTTTTAAAATAATAATTCTTTTTTCTAATTCCAAGCAGTCCTACATAGTTTCCCAATAATTTTGAAATACTATAATAGGTGATATAATAGGTGAAAACTGTGCTATATCTTTGACTCAACTTGTCAACTTTTTGTTTTCTTTTTTTTAAAAATGAATTCTATTTCTTATCTTTTAATTGAGCCAATTTCTAATCTTCTAAATTTGAAATTTCACAAGTTTGAAACATAAGGAAAAAATCCTGGAATAAATATTTTTTACTGTTTATTTCGGTGAAGACATTGTTATAAGCTTTACTTTCTTAATACTTTTTGAATTTCGAAATCATATTCTTGTAGACGTTCTATTTAAGTAAGTTTGTCCCGCTGGATTCTTGAAAGTACCATAAATTTGTATAATCCGTCTTTAACAGAAATTTCTACCCGTAAAAATGATGATGAAAATGTTCTATTAACTTCATTGCTGCTAACAATTATTTATGAATTACACAGGAATTAATCTCTTTTTCCAATGTTTTTAAGAAATAAATAACTTTTTCTTATTTTTCTTGCTTCTGAATAAAAATTCCGTTCGCAAAACTTAACACATAAAATAAATTTGTTGTCTTTTGAATGATACGTTAAAATTTTTAGAGATTATGTCAATTTTATTTTTAAATTTTGGAATTTAACAATCCAATTATATTGTATTTTATTTTTACATGATGCGAAGATTTTGCAATTAATGAAAAATTATCGATAAACTTTCTGTAATAAATACAAAATTTCAGGAAAATTCTCAACTGGGATTTTTCAGAATTTTCCATTTTAAAATAAATAGTTTTAATCTTGTCTTGATCTATTTTTACTTCAATTTCTGCAATAATTTTTATTTCATTAAAGAAAGTGCATTTCTTCGGGCATAAGTAAATTTGCTTGACACAATCAAGAGAATAATTTTTTTTAAATTTATTATTTTCTCTTCAAATGTTTTTTTAGAAGTAAAATAATTACATATATATCCATATATACCACGCAGATTTTCCAAGTGAGATTTCTTAACATGATCCATTAAATATGACAAAGTTCGCATTATTTTAAATTGCCATAATTTAGTTTCTACTGCAAAAAGCACTTTTCTTCTTATTTTTCTCATTCATCGAGATTTGTCAATAATCATTTTGAAAATTAATTGTAGAAAATCAGCCAGAATAATAATAAAATTAAAATAAAATGGATAAAATGATTGAGAATTTCTTTTATTAGCAAAATGAATAGGATTTCTTTTTACTAATTTCATTCAATACAAAATCTTGTGTTATTGTTTTAACAAGCACAATTGAGGAAGACAAGCACATTCAATTTTTCTACTATTCCTTTTTTCAATATATTATTTAACAATTCATTTATTCGCGACAATTAAAAAGCAATTGTCACAATCCTTATTTAATAGGTTGATATTTTTCAATGATTTTATGAACATTGTATTTTCTAATTTCTTTTGAAAATATAAAATACAAAATTCAATAAATAATTTTGAAAATTCAATTTGTTGTTTCATTAATTTCTTTACATATTGATTATGAAGTTCTTGTAAATATTCAGAAATTTTTTTTTTTGAAAAATAATTTTTTTCCGTCAATGAACATATTTTCGATTGAAAAATCTAAACAACATTTATATTTATATTTTTTTGAGATTCTTTCATATTGGCTAGCAGGGAATCTCCTTTACTTTTGAAATTTCCTGAGATTAACTAAAGTTAAAAAAAATTATTCATAATTTTATAATTATTCTCTAAAAATTGAAAAAACATTTTTGGTTTCTAATCCTGCTATGCCAAATTTTTGCGAAATCATGATTCAAAATTTTTTCAAATATTTTTTTTCAAAATTTAAACTCTAGTGTTAATAACAATTTTAATTCTTTTATTATCGATTCCTTTAATTAATAATTTTAAAAGTAAATTTATTTTTAATACGATATTGACAACAAGAACCGAAGTCAAAGATTTCCTCTTTATGTTGACTTCTGGTTTTTTTTCTTTTTTTTTTTATATATATTCATAATTCTTTTGGAAATATTCTTACTTTCTGTATATCCAACATGCCAGGTTTACTACTTTTTTTTTCATTTCTTTTTAGTTTCCCAAAAACAAATATAAATTTATATTTATTTTGCTTTACGAGACATAGTCTCTAATTTCTATCTTTAAAGTTCTAATAACAGTAAAAGATATTTTAATAAAAGATATTTTTTAATTTCCTTAGCTAATGTAACAAATTAAGATGCGACTAAGTTGTTCCATATTTTGTCTTGATTTGTTTTGGGATAATCGATTAAAAGCTACTTGTGCTAATAGTTAAAGATGATATTAACTTTCCTTTTTGTTGATAATTTCGGAATAAAACATAATTTAAATTTGATAGATCTTTGCATCGAAATGAAATTCAATTGTCAAACTTAATTTTGAATAATCCGAGAAGTATTTGGCAGGAAAAAAAATTATATTTCGCCGAATCTTCTAATGAAGCAATCAAACCATGCCTTGATTTTTTTCCTCCCACATTTATCTGCGTCACTACTTTGAATTGTATTTTTAATTTTTCTCAAAATGAAAATGCAATGTGGAAATTTTACCACATATTCAAGTGATAGGCGGTTTCAGTAACGCGGACAAACGAGGAATGGAATAAAATATAATATTAATGAAAATGGTCTATATATAGATACAGCTACATAAATTTCACTATTTACATTAATATTCGAATTACTATTTATATTATTCACAAAGCTATTTGTCCCGGTTATTGTAATATTCTAGTATTCTGACTATTCTGAAATTATTATTATATATTATATAAAATTTATTATAATATAATAAATTGTTAGATTTATTCTTCAAGATGAACCATTCATTAGGATCCATCTTTGTTTTTTTTGCTTTTTTTTTTTCTATTAATACATTATTTTTTCTATTAATACATGCTCCTCTTCTTATCCTAAAAGCAGCAGAAGTCTATGAAATGGAGCTTTATGCATCAGTAATCAGTTCCATCAAGAAGCATATTTTCGAAGACATAGATGAATGTTCTTTTTAAAAAAAAAAAATCTTAATTGGACACCAAAATTGTATCCACTTAATTCTTCCATAATATGTTTTTATTTTATATAATTTTCACAATAATTAGAACAATTAATTTATAATTTATTAATTTATGAAAAACTAATTAATTTACTAAACAATACAATATTCTTGTAAAGAATAAAAAACAAATACATCAATTCTGCTCCATGTCCGGAATATTGTTAAATTGATATTTTGGATATCAATGATATTTTTATTTACTATGCCGCGATTTATATTAATCATGATGTTCCATACTTTGGTTAAAAACTCGTAATAATATTATTTTATTTTATAATATTTGAATATAAAATCTGTATATATAGAATCAATAGATCTGAAAAGCATTATATCAATACGAATTCGAAACTATCGTCTTAACTCTTCAAGAGTTCGATCATGAAAATTTAAATTCTCTTATTCTTTTATCAAAACATAAATAAATATTCTTAAAAAAGAATTTTTTCTAACAAATTTGTAACATATTTTTAGAATTTTTTCGAGATTCAATAGATTTTCAGTTAGTGGAAATATTATTATGTGAAAATATAATTAATCGAAATATTATAGTAATTGTTACAATCATATAAATTTGATATAGTGATCAAAATTTTTCAACTGCATGAAACTATTTCCGATTAATCTATGAAATAGATGTTTATCTAACTTCTTATGCATCATATCGCATATTGGTTCAATAGTATAATCCTTTTTTTATTATGTTATTAAATATATAATATATTATGATATTAAATATATTTTGTACATAATAGCTAGTATATAATATTATAGATAAAAAAAAGTAAATCCACAAAAAAAGCAAATTGAGAGAAAGTTAATATGATGCCTTTTTAATTATACAAAATAAAAAAGTTTTTAATATAATCGCAAAACTAGAATATCAATAAAATAACATCTATTATTAATTTCTGCAAATTTAAAAAAAAATCTATAAGAAAAACTAGCAGTATTGTCATCGTTTGTGATTTTGAATTCCTGTTTAATTAATAATAGAAAAAGTTCCATTTATGGGAAATATAAAAAAAAATGAATCTTGTTTGATTTCCAAATTTGAAAATAATTTTCAACTTTTTTAATTGAAATTTTTTTCTCGTTTTCATTTTCACAAATTTATTATTTATTAATCTTTAGTCAATATAAAATCGTGAAATATGAGAAAAAGATAAAACAATTTAGAATATGTATAAATATATATTCGCAATTACGATAGCGAAGTAAAGTACGATAATTAGGAATTAATGAACAGTTCTGACATATTATTATAAGAATCGTAGCGGAAAAAAACTTATTATTCTAGATATAACATTCTAGATATAATAATATAATATTTGCAAAGAAATATTATGTACTTTTGATTAAAATATTTATATTCTACCGTTAATTTTAAAGATATGATAAATGCTGGCATCTAATATCTTTGTATTATTAATAATAAATTTTTGCTTATAACGAATTTGTTATTCAATCCGCATTTATATGTGATGCAAAGAGAATAATTATTGATGTTGAAACTGGAGTTCACCTTTGATATAAAATTATCTTTTCTTGAAAATACTAATTTTTGTACTGTTTGATCCAAGAAAATTTGCAGTTTCACTTCTTTTTTAGTTTCAGTTTCAATGATTCTACAGACTAATTTTTTTTAAGAAATTTATTTTTTAAGGAAAGATATAAAGAATAAATAAATTTTTTTTCTTCTCTGTTATAAAGAATGTATTATTGTTCTTTCAGATTGAAACTATTATACCTAATACTATAATATGTAAAGTATGAAGGATTTTTTCGATTTGAGAGATTCGTGATTTCTAGTTAAAATCTCTTCAGTCGTTTGAGCTAATATTAATTTTACAATTTGTGCTACATACTTTAATTTTTCTAGACTTATATAATATTTCTTAATAATAATAAAAAATTCTTAATAATTCTTAAACTTATATAATATTCATGTTTTGAATTAAACAATAAATTTTCTACCGATCTAGTTATTTTTTATCTTTTTATCTTTTACCTTAAATAATTCTTTTTTTCATTTTTATCATATTCTTAAAACATCAATTATTCAAGCCAATTCGAACATAATTTTAAAAAAATTTATTATTAATACGATGATTAGTTTTTTATTTTTCTCTTAATTTATTATAAAATATTTTAATCTTTTAAATTATATTTCAATTTATCATAAATAAATTATATGCTTTAACAATATAATATTCATAAATTAAATTCTAGATTAACATTGGTTGTAGAAATACTATTCTTTTCACAAAAGAAAGAATGAAAAATGTTATTTTTTTTTAGCAGAAAATTATTTATGGATTGTCAATATTAATGGAATTAAAATAAATATAAAATAAATATTTATTTGAATTTACAATTATTTAATAAATAATTATTTACATTTATTGTTAATAATAATCTAAAAATAACACATAAAGTCAAAATTAAAATATCTATATAGTATTTTTCTGATGAAAAACTTTTTAAAAAACAAATTATATGTTTTTCTCTCCACACAAAAATAGAAAAAAAAAAAGCATTAAAAAGCCTCTATGTACGATATTAATATTCATAGCATGATATATTCACCTTAAAGGCATTCTGATAGTTACAAGTAAAAGTAAAATAATATTTTAAAATTCAATAAAAATTGAATCAAATCATTTGAGTTTTTTTGAGAAGTTAGAAATATTAATTATCATCAATTAAAAAAAAGTGATTTTATTTCTTTTCTTTGCGATTCTGACGAATTATTTTTTTTTCAAAAATTTTCTATATATAATAATAGCTATTAATGCTCAAAAGATTTTATATTTTTAAAAAACAAAGCCTAAAAAAATATTAATATTAAAATATTAAATCAAATCATTTTAGCATATAATAGATAAATAAAAATAAGAAAATATATAATCAAAAAAAAGTTTTATTTTTTTTAATTATTATTATTTTAATTATTAAATTTATAAAACACACACACACACATAAAATTCTAATAACTAATTTTCGATCATAAGAACTGTATTATATCGAGTCCTGGAATATTTAGATTTTTTTTAAGATTCGAAAAAACTATATTATATCGAATTAATGTTAATTGAGTAGCGTTAAATAGGCTATTATAGTATTATTTAATATAGTGATTTTTGTAACTTCTAAAAAAAAACTCAAATATAAAAAGAAATTTTTAAATCAAAATTTAATTTTAAATATTTTTGATCATATCGTATTCTTTTCATTATAAAAATAAAAAAATTTTTTAAATTTCATTATAAAAATAAAAAAAAGATCCATAGATACCATGATTCTCAATCATTATTTTGAAAAAAAATATTAAATTTCCACTAATTTTCGAATTCATTTTATTTATAATTTGTTTATATTCTTCAGTTAATTAACGAGAAAAATATCATTTGTTGTGATATTGTATTCCAAAATTATTATTATCATAATTATATATCATATCATATCATTATTATATATCATAATATATTCCATATTGGTATAAAACGTTGAACATGTTAAGCAATATCAGAAAAAATCTAAACTCTACACGATAGCAGAAACTAAAACTCGATGATATTTTTTCTCTTTTTTTACAAATAATAAAGCGGAAATATAGAAACAGAGAAAAAATGGACACATTAGAAAAGAAATATCAGTCATGAACGGAGCATTTCTAGTAAATTCGTTTCAATTTTTGCTATTTTTTTTTCATCAGATCATTCTCTTTACTCTTACTCTCTTGCATTTTACAAAATTCCTTTTACAAAATTCTTCCATTTTTTTCTTCTTTTTCATTTCTTTATATATATTGAAACATACATATGTATCAATTCAAAATAATATAACTTACACGAGATTGAATTATCACTCTATCATTTCTATTTTATATCAATCATTTAAACCTATCAATTGAGTTGATACATCTATCGCAATATTTTCAATATGTATAGAAATTTTTAAAAATGCAAGTTTAAATGTTGTTTAAATAACAAGAAAGAAAAAGAAAAAAAAGAAAAAAAAAGATATGTGATTCATAATACATCTGAAATCTACATGTCATAAATAAATAAATGTCATTTTTCTTGTAAGACAAAAAAGTTTTCTTTACTGACAAGAATGTAAAAAAATTATAAATAAAATAAATTTAAAAATTAATCGAACTAATATTTTTTTTTAAAAGATAATTCTTTTAAGATTTTTTATCCTTGTCATAAAATATAATAAAAAAAAACTTTAACCTTAAATTTTAAAATCAAGATCATTTTCGCAAACTTTTATTTATAAATTAATTCAAAAATATAGAATCATATTATGGTCTTTATATTTATTTTTTATACACATTACATATATAAAAAAAATATTTCTTTTAAAATTACAAAAAGTACAATACGTAACAAACAGAAGTAATAATTTTTTCAAATTTTGTACACTTATATGAAAAAATTTAAATAATTTCAAATTAAAATAAATAGGAATTTTTTTTTAAATATCATAAAAATACAAATATTGCACAATTTTTTTAATCTGTTATTGTTTATAAAATTTTTAAATATTATGTTCGATGGACATTCGATCTTCCATTATATTTCTCTATTTACAAATTTTTTACAATTAACTTATAATTATACACTATACTTATTTATTTATTAAATGAAATAATATTTGTTCAAAAAGCAGAAGAAAACATGATCTATTGCGTATTTAAGCGATTTCGATTAATATTTGCGATATCAATGACAATCCTCTAAACTTATTTTTTTTTGTAGTTCACGTTAGCTATTTCTAGCTACTTATACTTACTCCTTAGTTACTTCTAACATTATAACTGTTCATAACAACATATATTAAAAATTATATTAAGAATTATATTATATTAAAAATTTAATTCATGCTGATTTAATTCCGTTTGAACCCATCACAAATTGAATTTAAATATAATATCGTGAATATTACAAAAAAAAAATTGAAATCAAAATTAAAAAAAAATAAAAAAGAACAAATTACAACAAAATTATAAAATAAATGAAGTAGGAAAAGTTTATATAAACAGCATCCAGCCACAGAACTAGCTTTAATTTTTTTTAGCTATTATATGCTTTTACTTATTGTGATAAAAGATCTTTTTTTAGTACTTATAATTTATAGTCTAAATGAGAATTTGGACGTTGATATTATTATTATATTGATATTAATTTATCTACTTTTGATTATGATTTCACTTTGCATTAATGATGTCGTTTCTTTCGTTTTTTTGTACCAACTGATTGATAATATCTAATAAGAAACAATTGATCATCAGTTTAAACAAGAAATAGTTAGTAATTCTTTATTAAATCAAAAAATTTTCCATATTTTCATATTAAAGAAATTTTTACCACTACAGCTACTTATAACACCACAGAAGCACCACACTTTATTTTTGGTTTTTATTAATTTTAAGAAATAACGAATTCATATATATAGAATATTAAGATATCTTTGGAGAATCGATTCTAGATTAAAACAACAAATGTAAAGTTGATATAAAAATATCTAAATAAAATGTCTTAATTAAGATTTATTTATTAAATTATAAGCAATTTCAATTCGTATTAAATAAAGAGAATAGAAGAGTTATAAAATTAACTAAATATAAGAATCTTCATATATGATGCAGTGTGCATGTCGATAGATTACACAATACACCATGATTTAATTTATTTTATTTTTATTTTATTATAATAGCGGCAAAAAACATAAGTCAGGCGTTGTTAAATGTTGATTTGTAGTTTTATTTTGTTGAAAAATTTTGCGATAAATTAAATCTCTCGCAAATCACGATATAATAATGAGTTCAAAATGATCTAAAGCAACATCTGATCTATTCCAAAATTCAATTATCAATATTTTTAATATTTTCTCCGAATATTCTCAATGATAATTTTCGAATGAGATCATGTTTGATAATGAAAAATCTACCGAATATTGAAATGTATACTAATAGAAATATATTCGCATCTTTGCAGATTATTATCAGCCAATCTCGATTTTCAAAAACCTCTTGATCAATGTTAGTATTTTCGATCGATTTTGGAATTATTATGCATCATAAATATAGCATAAATTAAAAGATTTAATATAGCAAAAAAATCATCTTGAATAGGTTTCTTAATTATTTGTATCATTTTATTTTACATCAGGATCGATATTACTCTAGTCACTTTAATGTAATAAAAAAAACTTTAGTCAGCGAAAAATCAATTAAACGAATTAATTTATTAGTAAATAATAAAAATCATAGACAATAAATTCAACACATTAGAAGAAATAGAGTATTTGGTTCTATCGTATATGTTATATTTTTAGTGAGAATTATGAAAAAAGAATGTCAAACAAATCATTTAAAGATAATTAATGAATAATATTTTATATATAATACAAAGAATTGCACATGATTTTCACGCAAAATATGTTTGAATTCTTATTCTTCCATTTCTTGTCCAGCGATTCTATACTATTATTTTTATAAGGCAACATCTTGCAAGAATTTACAATTTGATATGACTAACATTAATTTAAATAGATTAAACAATATAGCTTATCCAATAAGCAATACAATATTTTTAAAAGAGGTGCAACGAGTGAAAATTAAATTTTTTTAATGCCAAGTTAGAGTCATAATTCCAATCTAAAGAACAATCTTCCAGCATTAAAATGGCAATTGGAAAATTACGCGCGAAGAAAAATTTATATCTATTAATTATGCACATCGTGAATTTAATGAAAATATAATAATTTCTCAGATCTATAACTCTCCGAATATTTGACGAATTAATCAAGAAAGAAGTTATGAAAATCTGTATTTTATCGAATGAAAAATCGACTTAATAGACATATAATTTGATTATTATATTATTTACATACTCTGTATATTATCTAATTACTATCTATACATAAATATTTACATTTTAATCTTTATATAATGAAATATATAATAATTTATATAATACTAAAAAATACTAATAAATTGTACAATATTAGTTATGCATAATATTTAATTATATTAGATTTATTAGATATATATAGATATATAGATATTTAGATATATAGCCGATTCTATATTAGTTTATTTTAGAATAAAATTTTAGAATTATTGACATCTTATAGCATCAATAATTTTATACAACCATAAATCATAATTTCTTTTTTATTGTTTACCATTTTATTTCGAAAATTTAATATTTATTTTTTTAGAATATTCTTATCAATCTTTAAAATTTTGCATAGTTATTACATATTCATTAAATTCCCTTAAACTAATTATCTTATGATCATTTTTGCTCGATTTCTGATGTAGTGCAATTGCTATTTGAGAATGATTATTTTTTAATTTAGTGATCATTTTTCATTAGCCATTTTTTATCAATAAGATAGATTCGACTATCTTTTTTATTGTTTCATAATGAAATGAAATCAGTATTAATTGTGTATTTTCTACGTAAAATATATGAGGCAATTCCGACTTTCACAGAAATTCTTAAAAAAACTCAAAATTCCAACAAGCATTAAATGTATAATATAAAAGCAATCGAAGTCATTGTAAAGAACATAGAGAATTTATAATTAATTTTCACAAGTATGGTCCTTAGAATTAGTAATAAAAATTTAATCGATACATCTCGTGCAAAAACAATCAAACCCGAAAATTTTACGATTATTAACAGCATTAAAATATTTTTATATTATTTTATAACTTCAATATATAGTTTTAGAGAATTTAAAATTACGTAGTTAATTTCTAAAAGTTAAACATTGTATTATTTGTCATTCAATTATTGAAATGCAATATCTCTATTTATTTTAGTATGCGGTTTAAAACAAAAAATAAAATGAAAATCCACTTATAAAATGCAGATGAAATTTAGTCATGATGTAAATATATATATGAAAAACTTAATCAAGTCTGTTATTAGATGATACTAGTTTAATGATATAACTTTTCCTTTCTATTCTCTAAATTTCATATCAATCAGGAATACTTTTCGAAAGAATATTCTTTCTTCTATTTTATTTTATTTTAACTCGCAATAGATTAAAAATAAATATTAGTGATTTAAATACTAATAACGAATCTGTTTCCTTTGTATTTCATATCTTTGTTATAGCTTTTTTAATGTTTTAAGTGATTTATATTTATTATAAGTTTATTATATGAGAATTTCATTTCTAATAATATTATGCTTATCGGATATTCTTCATTTATTTATTTTATTTTATTTTTACATTATAATAACTTTATTTATATTTTATTTACATGTATATTTCTTAATTTAAAGCAATTCTAATATTTTATATTATATATTATATAATTATTATATATATGTATAATTATATATTATATAACTTGACATATCATATTGACAATATTTGTTGGATGAATATTCAATATAATTCTTAAAAAATATTCATAAATTAAATGAAAATTGATTTTACTTGATTGATTGAACCTATTGCTATGTTTATTATATTTATTTTTATAATATTATATAATTTATAATTAGTAGAATAATAAAACAACCAAATAATTAATATTTTTCTTCGAAATCATTTTACAAATGCATCATTACATTATTATACTTTGACGATAATTATATTAATATATGGAATTATTTCACTATCATAAAAAAAATTTAATTATAGAATATCAAAAATTTAAATATATGTTATGATATTCAAAAGATTAATTTTTTTATTACCATATTTCATTATTTATATAAAATTATTCACGTATCTAATTTTTATAAATCTCATTCAAAGATAAGATCATAATAAATCATTAAGTTTTTATTAATCTCGCTGATGAAAAAATATATAGTCTTATTAAAAAAAATATTATTGATATTTAATTTTAAAAATTAATTTCAAAAAAAATTTTTGCTTATCATGATATTTATTTCTTTAAATTAAAAAATGCTTACTACAAATTATTTTTATCATAAAAACAAGAAATATATTTATTTAATATAATATAAGTACAATATTTTAAGATTAAATAAATATTTAGTAAATTGTAAATATTTTAATATTTTATTACTTATTTTAAATTTTATATTATATTATATTATATTATATTATATTATATTATATTATATTATATTATATTATATTATATTATATTATATTATATTATATTATATTATATTATATTATATTATATTATATTATATTATATTATATTATATTATATTTATATTTTATTATATTTATATTATATTATATTATATTTTATTATATTTATATTATATTATATTTATATTTTATTATATTTATATTATATTATATTATATTTTATTATATTTATATTATATTATATTATATTTATATTTTATTATATTTATATTATATTATATTATATTTTATTATATTTATATTATATTATATTATATTATATTAATTTATTTAAATAATTGTTATATATACATATGTATTTCTATTTTGTTTTAGGTTAAACGCAGATCCCTTAAAAAATCCTTACGCGCCAAAAGATAAACAAAAACTGGAAGAATTTCGAAAACAAATATATTCAAAAATCGTTGTAATTTAAAATTTTTTAATATCTAAAAGTATATTTATATGAACAAAATTTTTATATTTAAAACTAAGATTTTATGATTTGGATAAATAACTATTAAACGTTTAATATTATAAAATAGTTTTTATTATATATTAATGTATCATATATTAAAATAAATTTAAATATAATTTAAATTTAATAAAAATATTTTTCTAATATTATATTTTTATTAAAAAATTAATTATTTCATAATAATTAATAAAGAATTATTTCATTATTTCCTTTCACCGAAAAAAAATTATTCTAGTAAAGAAAATTTTAATTTATTAATTGTTATCATATGACTAATTTGTATGAATATCTGTCATGTAAATCAACAGGTTTATATAAATAGAATTATATTATATCTGCAAAACATAGCAATTATATAGCTATTTGTATATATATAATTTTACTATTAAATATAATTTTTATTTAAATATTCTTTTTCAGTAAAATTATTGACAGCCAAATATTCCTATATTATGATTCAACTACAATATAAAAATATAAATATTTTTTACTAAGTTTTTACAAAATTATTTAAAAAATAATTTTATATTTTTATCAAATTTTGGGAGTAAGTAAAAGTAAACTACACAAAATAATCATTATTTATGTAATTATTATCTTAAATTTATTATCTTAAATTATCTTAAAAAAATTTTTTTATTCATAAAATTAGTTTAGTAAGATCAAAATAATTCATTTGCTTTGTTTTTTTTGTTTTAAATTATATTTCCTTATTTCACGAAGACCTTAAAAATAAATTTAAAAAATAATTATTCACAATAGAAAGTAAATATCTTAAGAATTCAAATTTAAAGGAGAATTGGAATATATAATATAAATGAAAGATTATCTAAAAGGTGAAAATAAATATTGATTGTAATATAATACTGATTTACATAATTCATTATTATTTATTTTTTTTTTGAAAAGAAATATTATAAATTAATTAAACTAAATAAATAATTGATAATAATCTTAATTGATCATACTATTAGATTTTATCAATTTTTATATCTGTATATCAATTATATTAAATAAAGATCATTTTCATTAAAAATGTTACAAAATCGGAATTATAAGTTCAAAATTCAAAGATCGCGATGATGTAAAGATCAGTGTTTATAAATGTATAGTTCAGCTAGAATTAAAAAAAGACTTTCTGAAAGTGTTAGTGATTGCCATACTGCATTTAAGAAAGTTTAACAATAACTAAAAAAAATAACTAATTAAAAGTTAAAGCCGAAATGAATAGAAAATATCTATTATATTTATGTATATGTCTTTGAATATTCTTTTGAAAGTGGCCGATTAACTTGAAATTTAAGAATTTTAAATTCATTTTACAAAATGGATTTTAAAATTATATTTATTAATTTCTAAGATATTAATAAAAATCTTTTGATACTATACATTCAATATTAATTAATTGATATTAATAAAAATCTTTTGATACTATACATTCAATACTAATTAATTAATATTAATTAATTAATTAAATTTAACATGCTTCAATTCTATTTAGCATCATTATTAATATATATTGAATACTATCAATTTGAATATTATTAATATAACCGATTTTATTATAATAGTTTTAATCGTTAATTAATAGCCAATGACAAAATCGGTTTTATAATGTTTTTCATCTATAATTTTTCTATATAATATATCATGATAGTCATTCAAAATAACGAGTGAAATTAATATTACTTGTTATTATTTAGTATTACGTATAACAAACTTGGGCATTCATGAATTTTTGGAATGTATTAAGGATATTGCATTATACAATGCACTATTTAGAGATTTGTTTTATTATAATAACGATATTTCGATTATTTTACCAAAATTAAAAGACAATTACAAGATTGTTTAATTATTTTAGGATTTTGAAGAATAAAAATTTCTTTTTGAAAAAATACAAACAAATATCTTACAGATATAAATGAAGAATATATAAATTCTGAAGTTGAAAAATGTTTGATTGATGAAGAAATTGGACTTGAAATTCTTTTAAATTATTGTTTGATGAAATTATTGATGTTGATGGAATTTATTATTAACGATTCTAATTAGATTTTAAATTTTGCTATTTTTTTATTTGAAATTATTCTAACATAAAATGAAAAAAAAATTATATTTTTATTATTTTAAAATAAAACAAAATGTGTATTATTCTCTGTTATATTTAAAAAAAAACTATTTACATAATTCTAACTAATTTCGCTCCTTCATATGATGCGGAATTCTTGTAAATTCCTATAAATTACATCATATTGTATATAAAATATTCGTAGGATATTTTTAGAAAGTTAATTTTAGAAATAAACAAAAATGTTGATATACGAAAATATTGATTAAGATTTATTTATTAATTTATAAACAATTGAAGTAGAAAACAATAAAGAAACATAGAAAACAATGAAACGATGGCATAGGTTAGATGTAAAAATAAATCAAACATGAAACATATTTTTTTCAGATTCTTAGGATTCTAAAATCCCATTATCATTTTCATATCATTATTATCAGTAAAATGAAAAAACTATTCATATGGATTCCATATTGTACCAATATAAATCTCGCAGAATTAAATAACAATAGCATATACTGCTTTTTATTTCATATATTAATTTTTAATATATTTACAAAAATATGAACAGATATGAATGAAAATAGATATAATAAAATTATATACACATAATAATATCATAATAATATAATTAAACAACCGATACGAAATATTTAAACGATTTCCATCATTTTCACTATTGCTTCTGATTCCATAATAATATAATTCAATCTACCAAACGATGAATAACTGATCATTAGTGAAATCAAATCAATCCTATATTGCATTCTGAAAAATCATTCGCAACAAATTCGCAGATGATATTCCAATCATTACAAATCTAAATATTCTGTATAAAAATAGATTACAATTGCTCAATCTTTTTCATAACAATAAAGACTTTCTCGCGTAGAAGAATCATATACACGATTATCGCACAAGATATCAAAAATTTCATTATTTTACTATTATATCAACATTGATTTAAAAATTTATCATATTCTATATATTAACTTAACAATTGAGATGTTTTTAACAACGTTAAAGTGATTCGCACAATGCAGAAGAACCAATTATATATTCTAAAAATGCAAAGATTTATAAATAATGTGCGAACTGCATAAAGCACACAAAAAATAATAAATTCAATAAAAAACTTTGCAATCATTATTTACTTTGAAAACAAATAAAATAACATTTCATATCACTCCGCATTTTGACGATATTTGCAAACAAAGAAGCATTATATATATAATGATATATATTTACAAATTTGATCTATAAAAAAATTATTGATTAAATAATCTAAACAAATGATACTACTGATATAGTATTCGATATAGTTCGTGATGTGATTTTGGCTTTCGGCATTAATTATACATATACATTATCGATTGAAATATTTATTGCAAATATTAGGCGATCTTGATTTTTATTAATGTAACATATAATTGCCGAGCCAAACAAAGGAGAATTATAATTTTTTAAATTAACTGTTTTCTGAATAATTATTTTTTTTATAATCCTCTTTTCCGAATTATACAGAAAAAGAGAATAGATATTTGATATTGGTAAAATTTTCATTTTTTTTAATTCCTCTGACCTCAAACTAATAAGTATTTGATCTTTAATTTCTGAATTTTTCAAATTATGTTAAGATAGCAGAGATTTAAGTCTCATTACAATATCAATTCTAATCAATTCTAATTACACATTTCAACTACTTTTATCATAAGATGGCATAAATGATCAATCTTTTATGATCTCAAATTATATTATTAATACTATTCTATTAAAAAAGTTCATAGAATTATATCAATAAAATTTACTGATTCAATTTCTTTCCAAATCAATAGTATTCTTTTTTAATAAATAATTCATTTTTGAAAATATATACTTATATATTATTCCAATGACTCCAATGACTTTCCATTACTCAAAACAATGTTAAAAATCTTCTTATGAAATTCTCAAGATTATTATCGCTTCGCATTTTATGTTTTCAATATCGTCCTTTAATAAATAGTTGCTTGCTTTATACATCTTTATACATTTTTTTTAGATCATCTTTCATACATCAACTGCTACAATTCCTTTTTTCTCGTTTCGAGTTCCATAAGAAATTTCGCATTAATGTTGTTTTTAAAAAGATTAAAAGATTTTTTTAACAAAAAATATTTTTTAAGAAATATACCGAAAGCCAAAAGAAATAAAAATATTACCATAAATGATGATATTGTAAAATTGAATTTTATAATTTATAGATTATATATATTTATTATTTATATTTTATAGATTATATTTATAGATAACTATAAATTATATTTCTCATCGAAACAAATCGCCACAAAAAATGCTAAAATGACAATAAAAAAATCATTCTATGATTTTTTCTATGATAATTTCTTTTGATATGTTTCAATTATTTATTTGTGCATTAATTGATTTCAAAGAAATACATAGTATATAATATATATAACTAACATAAATTTATAAAACATAGTTTTTAAATTTTCATTAAACACTGAGATAAAAAAATTAAAAAAAAAAAAGTTATTTTTCTTCACAATTTCGATAAATTACTATTTTTTCAAGATTTTTTTTTATACATTATTTAATAAAATAATTTACTTAACTTCTCAAAAAAGCTTAAGTCGTTAAATCTAAAAAAGTTATCGTCTTTTAAAAGGTGTCTATTTTTTAAATTTTATGCTAAGTTTTCAAAATATTATCCTTCATTCTATTCTTTATATTTTTTTTTTTTTTGTAAAATTTTTCTCATTAATCTTTCATTATTTATATCTTCACAATTTTCAATTATTTTTATTTGCAGAGCGTTTTCATCACTAATATAGGATGTCTCAAAATTAACGCAAGATTTAAATTTGCCGCCATTTTTGCATTAAATTGTTGACAACCCTGAATAAAGAACAGTTTGACAGCTGAGAATTTAGGGTTAATAAAAATGGAGTGTTATACGATACAACAACGTGTTTGCATTATTAAACAATATTTTAAAAATAATGAAAGTTTGACGGCCGCAAAATAATCCTAAGCGATGAAGCACATTTTCACCTCGATGGCTTTGTTAATCGCCAAAATTGCCGTATTTGGGGTTCGGAGAACCCATGTATGATTAGCGAAAAACAAATAGATCCACAACGTGTCATTGTTTGGTGCGCATTTTGGGCAGGAGGCATCATCGGACTATATTTTTTTGAGAATGAGGCTGGTCAAACAGCAACTGTTAATGATGCTCGATATCGCGACATGATAATACAGTTCTTTCTGCCGAAATTGGACGATACTGATATGGCCAATATGTGGTTTCAACAAGGTGGCACATGCCATATAGCCAATGAAACAATTCAATTACTGCATGAGACATTTCCTGGTCATGTACTCTCTCGTTTCAGTGATCAGAATTAATCTTTAAATCATATGATTTAACACCATTAGATTTCTTCTTATAGGATTATTTGAAGTCAAAGGTCTATGTCAACAATCCCACAACCACACGTGCATTACAAGAGGAAATTAAACGCTGCGTCAACGAAATTCAGCCACAATTATGTAGAAAGGTCATGAAAAATTTCAACGAAAGGATATGTATGTGCCAGCAAAACCGTGGAGACCATTTGTCCGATGTGTTATTCCATAAATAACCCTATCCTATGTACTTTATGATTCACTTAAAAAATAAATATTTAAAGACTAAAAACTCTCTTTTATATTTAATTCAAATCTTACGTTAATTTTGAGAAACTCTTTATCTTATATATAGAATTCCTTAATATATCAAATTCATCCGTTAGATTTTTAAAGGCAGATTCATGCAGATCTAGTCATAATGGCCACTTTATTGATCATCTGCGACGAATTCATCTATTTTTAAATTTCTCATTGAAAATTCTTCTTAAGTTGCTGCAAAAATATATTGTATATATATTTCAACATGTATAAATTATAAATTCTGTATTATATCCAAATTAATTTCTATGAGCAGAAATATCAATTTTTTTTGGAAAATATTGTATAATTTTCATTATCATTTTCATTATAGTCATAAATGCTAGCAAAAAAAACGTTATATTATTTATTTATTAATATTATATATTATTTATTAATTATTTATTATTTACTATTTATTATATATAGTCATACATTTATCAAAAATTGTTTTTAAAAATTTCTTTAGATTTATACTATTCTTTAGATTATATACTATGGATTTTCATTTGTCCATGTATGAATGTATTCTCATTAAATATCTCACATAAATATAACTTTGTCCACAAATAATATTTATTTGGTGAATATTGCATCTTTACTAAATTTTCTTTATATATCTGTGCAAAATGACAATCTCTGTGAATAAGAGAATTAATGAAAATTAATTTTTAAATTTTTTACTAATAAAAGAGATGTAGTTAATTCTTTTTCAATATTTGCCATGCAGAAACATAATTCATCTTCTTATCTTTTTCGCTAGAATTTAGGTTATTTCCTATATTCCAAACATTATTTCTTTTATAGCAAGAATTCTTGATGCTTCATGAAAGTATCATATGCTCATAATTTTTGATCAACAATCGAAATGTTTTTTCGTTCGATGTTCGACGAGATAAAAAATAAGCTATATATCTTCATCGTTCGTAATGATTTTCTTAAATTCGCTTTTTCTTAAATTTCAATCACGCGTCATTGTAATAATATGTTATATTAAAATAAAAATATAAAGACTAAAATATCATAATAACAATAAAAAAATTAATTAGAATAAATAAAAAAAATTTAATAAAAGAAAATAAATTAATTATAAAAAATATCTTTTGTTAATTTTTTTGTTAATACTATTTTTTTGTTACTTTCCCGATTATATAGACAATATTTTTATTTATAAAATAATATTTTGTTTTGATAAAAATGTATGAAAATATAAAAAATTATAAAAATATGTAAAAAATTTATTGAAAAAAATATCTTGATAACAAAGACTGTATCAGCACATCTTACTTTCTTTTTCGTTTTTTTTTTATTAAAATTTATTTTTTTTAAATTCAATATTAATATTATTTTTTAACATTTAATTATTAACTGAAGTTCTAAAAAATAATAATTCATAATAATATGTGAATGCATGATTTTATAATTATTATAATAATATATATATAATAGTAATTAATATAAATAATTGTAAACTATTGAAAATATGCCAAAAAATAAATAAATAATTATAAATAATTCTTAAAAATTATAGTTGTTATAATGTTTAATATGAACATATTTTCACAAGATCATATTTATCATATTTTTACAAGAATTATATAAATAATTTTAATATTGTATAAATAAATGAATAAAAATTATTTCATGAGAGAATTATTGAGAATAATAAAATATATGAATATGTATATGTAAGAATAGAGAAACAATGTAAAATTAAAAAAAAAATGAAGTAAAAAATTTTAAAATAGCAGATTAATTGAAAAAATATGTTTATAATGATAATATAAATCTTGTGTATTTTATTTCAAATTTTGTATTAAATTTTATTCCGTTCAAATCATTTAATTAACATTGCATATTATAATTATTTTTATTAACATTCCATATTACAATTATATTAATATAATAAGTTTATTTATATTTCGAAATAAAATTGTCATTAAAAACAATTTTTATGTGAATTATTTTAACAATAAATAGATTAATAAATATGCATATCGATACTTTATATTATACATCAAATTTATAAGATACAAAAAAAATCTCATGAAATTATAAAAATAGAAATAATGATTTACACAAATTCATATTCACAATATTTCGTCAATTTAATGCTTTTATTTTTTAAAATAATTTGTTTAATTTTTGTTTGCGTTAGAAATGATAATAAGAAAGATTGAATATGAAATAAAAAGAAAAATTCAATTATATATTACATTTATTTAATTTTTATAAATAATATATAACAAATAATATATAGAAAAATACATTCAATCTTTAATCCAATCCAAAATCTTATAAGAATCTTTTGTCTCTATCGATTTAGACAAGTAAACAAATTGAATGTAATATATAATAAATAATATCCTAATATGCCTATTATTATTATTTTAAATCAATTATCGTACAATCATCATATAATACCGAATGTTATGGAATTTACTATAATTTGTTTAGATAAGCCTTGAAAACAAATTATATAAATTTCAATTTGCATGCTTAAAAATAATAAAATTCTTCTTTTCTAAAATGATAATTATTGAATAATTATATATCTTTATTATTTATATATATTGCATATTAAATTATACAATATTAAAAAAAAATTAAAAGAAATTAAAAAATAATTAATTGTAATACATATAGTATATAAAAAACATTAAAATATCAATTATTTATTGAATGGCATAATAATACAATATTATCGCGCATCCAATTGAGTGTTTTTCAAAGTTAAAATGCTTATAATTATTATTAATGAAATTTTATTGAATTTTTTTTTCATCTAAAATTTTTTTGATATCTAGAATTCACCCTTCAATTTTATAAAATTTTTTTTATAAACTTTTATGTATATACTTATTTATATATAAATATATATGCATATATTTAATTATATCCTCTATTATATTCCTTTCCCAATTATTAAGGATTTAAATTTCAAAAATATGTTCCTGCATGGAAAAAATAAAAATATTATTAAAATCAATTAAAGGAAAAAGTAATAAAACCAATAAACTCTACTAATTATAATAGTGAAGATGATGATATTTCTTTGCAACAATTATTCCGAATTTCTAAAGCAAACTAGAGAAAAAATATTCTGAAAAGCAAGACTACAAAAGATGAGATAAATTTTTTAGAAAATACTCTATTACTATTAAATTTTGAAATACTCTTTACAAATTATTCTGCTTTTTTCTCTTTGACAAATTTTTTTATTGAGATTTGACAATCATGTATTTACAGTGTACAAATTTCTTCAAATACGCCACTTCTGAAGAACTTTAAAGATTTATAAGTGTTATCATTTGGATGTCATTTATTTAATTACTCTACACGAAGATATTGGGCTCGAAACACAAAAATTGCCCAAATGGCAGATACTATAATCGTATATATACCTGTAATCGTTTTGAAAAAATATTTGCGTTTTTCTAACAATATGGAGAATACAAGCTTCATGAAATATTACCAGTATTGGAAAAAATAAAAAGTTCTTACTAGTTGGAATAAGTAAGAAATTTCCAATAGAAGAAGGCTTATCTTGTAATGAGCAGACTATATCTTTCAAAAGAAGGATAAGCCTGAAAACCTATAATCCAAAGAAATCCAACAAATGAAGATATAAAATGTGAGTACTTCAGGTATATCTAGTTTGTCATATAATTTTGAAATAGCAATAGTCAAATCAGTTCCGAAGAAGTACCTAAAGAACCAAACTTAGGCGCAGCCAGCAACATAATACAATATATAAAATTATTCTAAGAAATGTCAACCATAAAGTATTTTATGACAACTATTTTTCTAATTTGACGGCATATTTATATAATCTAGAGATTCAGAGTGTTGCAATTAGTTATTGTTGCAAGTTAGTTGTAGTTGAATAAATGAGAATAATAAGAATAAATCGGCTATGACTTTTTTGGACAATCAGAAAAAGATATGAAAAAACAAGGTAAAGAAAATATAATAGAGTTACAATGGATAACGTAAAGATTCATGCCTTGCAATGGTACGACAATAAAATTGTAATACTTGCCTCGATTGTTGGAATTTTACCATCTGTTGTGATAGTAAACCGATTCTTTAAATCGGAAAACAAAAATAGAATATCCAAATATTATAACAGAATCGCTATATGGGAAATGTAATCTACAAGATTTTCTATTGAAACCTATCAAATTAAAAAATAAAAAATGGTACTATAAAATATTTTACCATATGATAGATATAGTAGTATATGCCTGGCTAAGAAAATAAAAAAGTAAATTGAACAAAAGAACAAAATTTTTGCTTTCTTAGAATTCAAAAGTTTTTAGTAAAAACTTTATATAATATGGATATTCAAAATTCTATAAAAAGGGACCGATCTAAAATATGATATAGATATAATATAGATGATATAAATGATATAGATGAACTTATTAAAAAAGACAATGTAAAAAATTGTGACCAATTTTGGATGTACAAACTGATCACATTGCACATTGGCCTCTGTGGACTGAGAATAGACAAAGATAAAGTAATAGAATATAAAGACAAATCAAGAGTTATGTGCGAGAAATGTCACATACATTTGTATTTCTATATTAAAAAAATTGTTTTTGTGATTTTTATACAAAATAAGGTTATTATATATTATAGATTCACACATGGAGAGTTTTTTTTTTATTTGATTGATTTTGTATTTACATATATATTCCCATATAAAATTCCCATACAGAAACAGTCATAAAATATAATAAATAATTTCCAAATAAAATTTTATTATTTCATGATCACATTCATTTTTAAATAGACTAATAGCTATATATTTTTTTTTAACTCATCATAAAAATTCATACAATATATACATATATAGACAGCAATCAGTTAATATAACAAAGAAATTTTATTAATTACTTTTATCTTTAATAAATATTTGTAATTAAAATTTCATATTTAAAATCATTTTATTTCTTTCTCTTACACAAAATTTCGTTTCAATAGAATAATTAGATCATACAATACTTTATTTTGATTTTCTCATTATCAAAGATTTTCTCAGATCAAAATAATAATCATACTTTAACCATATTTTTATTTCATATATACAAGATTTCTGAAAAGTATAGTATATTTCCGTATGAAAAAATGTTGAAAATATTGTTTTTAATGTAATCTACATATCCTATATATAGCTGGCGTATATATATAAATGGCGTTGTTATATATATTTAAACTTTTTTTTTTTCTTTTCATGCGATATGAATGTATGTAAACTCCTGCGTGTTGTTTGCTCTAATAAAAGTTATTTTCATTAATTAATTAATTGCATATTATGTACATTATGTACATTTCTTACATCCTGTGCGTTTTAATCGATTATGGGGCCCAGAACTAAGCTTTGCATTCTTTTTTTTTTCTCTCAAAAAAACTGAGAAAAAAAAAATTTCTTTTTCGTTTTTTTCGTCTTTTTCGTGCTCGTTATAATAAAAAGAAAGGATTCAGCATCAAGAATACACAAAATAGAAATATTCAACATCGAAAGATAATTATGAAACCTGGAAAATTCATATAGAAGCATGATTAACGAAAAAGAAAAATAGAAATTAGAAATTGTCTCCGGTAAATGTCTGAAACCAGATTTTCTATAGAATGATGAAGTCTCTCGTGAAACTTAGCTGATGACCATGGCGAAGATTGATTTATTGATTTAACAATAAATCTTTTTAAACTCCAATAAAAAAATTTATGGACATCTCATGAAATTTGGAAAAAGTAGAAGAAATTTATTGATTAAAAAATTCTCCCAAAAAGGCTCCTTTATTTCATAAATTTGTTTTATATAGAATGCAAGAAAATTATAATATAAGAATACAACTTTTTGAATAACTTTTTTGAAACGATTAAGTTACGTGAGATGGGTATTGAAATAAATGATGAATTATTATCGTATCTGCTTTTAATAAGATTGTTAGAAAGTTTACAAGTTTCTAAATATGCTATGCAATCTAGAGATAATTTATCAAGTAAATATTTTTAAGATAAAAATTTTATTTAGAAAGATTTAAATTCAAGGAAAAATCAAAAGATAGTATGTCAAATGCTATGTTTCTACATAAAAGAAAACAACATTTTAAATCATAGAGAAAGATTATAAAGATAATGTAGATAATAATAAGAAATTTGTTAATGTTTTAAACTTTTTAAATGTCAAAAATATAGTCATAAAATAAGTGATTATATTAAAGAAATAATACTTATTCGCATTCGTATAAGAATAATAGAAACAAAATGAATTTGCTTGCTGCAATATATAATGTAAAGGAATTTGCAATTAATATTGGGAAAAAAAATCAGACTTGGTGTTTAGATAGTGGCTGCACTTCACTTATGTGTTCTGATGAAAAGAGATTTTCTGATTTAAATGCAAATCAAAATAATATATTAAATCTTACTACTACTACTTATACTAATGTTAAAGGTATACGAGATATTAAAGCAATATTTAAGAATGATGAAATTCACCAAGCTGCTAATTTGCATAATTTTTTTCACTTTATTTGCTTTAAATTTAAAAAATTTATTTTTTGTAGTCAAAATTGCAGATCAAAATATGACAGTAATTTTTCAAGATAAAGTTTAGATAAGATTAAGAAGTTATATTTAATGATAAGATTAAACTCAACCTGAAAGAATAAACAATTTATATTATATTTGAGAAAATAAAAATGTTGCCAATAAAATTACTATTTCAGAAGATTCAAATTTAGATATGTTATATATATAGTTATATATATATAAACAGATGTCTTGAATAACTGAAGCTTTAAAAATTTAGTTAAAAATAAAAATGCTATTGTTATTAAATTTAATTTGAATGAAAAAACGTCTAATATGTGAAATTTATTTGAGAGGAAAAATTACTCACATCCTTTTTTCAAAAGGATCTATGAAGAATATGATTCCGTTGGAGATAATTCATATAGATTTATATGATCCAATGAGAATATAATCAATAGAAAGAATTAAATATATTACATATACATATTAAATATATTTTTATTGATGATTGCACTCGATAATGTGTTAAATTTTTATGCATGAAGGATGAAGTATGTGTTTTCAAAGAAAATAAGGCAATGGTTGGAAATTTATTAAGAAAACATATATATATATATATATAATAACAGACAATAATTATTGGTTATATATATATATATATATATATATATATATATATATATATATATATATATATATATACAAACAGAATATTGTAATGCAGAATTTGATAATTATCTAAAGTCTATTGTAATTAAGAAAAAATTAAGTGTAATGTTCAAATAAAAACAAATTTGAAGCAGGCTTTTATGAAGCAATAATAGTAAAATATTCTAAGATAGTTATTATTACCAGAGATGTTAAATTTTTTAATAAATTTTCGAATATCCAATGAATTTGTTGACAAGGCCTTATCAAAATATAAATCATCTATTGATAATTGTTAAAACTTGTTTAATAAATAGATGATAGATGCACCAATCATGAAAACGAGGGATAATCAAATCAATGATTTAAATGATTGCATTGAAGATAATCAGATTAATATAGATGAATATAATGATATGGTGGATAATAAGGATCAAATAGAGACAACTTCGAGAAGAAAAATTAAAAGATCTTGACTGTTAAAAATTGGAAATTGAAAGTATCACGAAAAGTGTATACAGCATCCAAAGAATCATTAACAATAATAGAAATGAATGAAAAATCTGAAGTAAATCATAAAGTCGTCAAATATAATTAAAATATTCATTAAAGAAACATTGAGTGAACCAGCGCAATAAAATAAAGCAATATGTCAAATATAAGGCATTTTAAAAAAATTATACTTGGGATATAGTTGAAAGACTAGCAGATAGAAATATTGTTGATAGATTATCGAATTGTGCTCAATTATAAATATATATATAATTAAATATAAATATATATAGAATAATTATATATATAATATATATATAATAAATATATTATAAATAAATATAAAACGAATAAGAGTAAAAAGACTAAATTTGTAACAATTCCCAAAAAAAAGACATTGACTTTACTAGTATTAAACTAGATATTTTCTTTAATCGTGCGTACGAGTTCCATACATGCAATGATGGCATTAGCAAAAAAAGCTTCATATACAACAATTAAATGTATCTATTGCCTTTTTGAATGAAAAATTAAATGAAACTATTTTTATGGAATTGCCATTAGATTTTAAAGAAACTTTGATCATAGTAATGATAATCAATTACAAACTAAGGTTCAAAAACAACTTAAAGCTTTGAATAAAGAGAAAGTATGCCTATTAAAAAAAAAAAAGATTTATGATAAGCTAGAATAGAATAATCAATAGAATAAGACTTTTAATCAAACTCTGAAGAAGATGGGAAATGTATAAAAATCGGTTATGTTGCCAAGAGAGATAACAATCTAATTATGATATATGTTAATGACATTCTTATAATATCTCAAGATTTAAATTAGATATTAGAGATAAAAAGAGATCTGATGAATAAATTTGATATTAAAGATTTGGGCAAGATCAACCGTAATTTGATTAATTTCATTCAGATTTCAGGAAAGATAACGATGTCTCAAAAAGCATATATTGAAAAGTTATTAAGTCGTTTTGGTATGTAAAACTTAAATCTTGCATCTACTACATCTTTTACTCTTAGACAAGAGTAAAAGATTAGATAAGCTGAAGGAAATTGATACCATTAGAAGATATTTATATAAACAATTAATAGGTTCTTTAATGTATTTAATAATGTGCATCCGGACGAATATCGAATTTTCAATGAGTATGCAGAATCAGTTTAATGATTGCTACTTTAGTTATTGGTCAGTAGCCAAACGAATTCTCAGTTATTTTAAGTACACAATTAAGATTTAATCTTTGAAAAGAGTATCAAAAATCTTCAGAGTTGTTATTGTATATTGATTCCGATTGTTCATGATCGTTACTCGTACAGGATATGTTTTTAAATTATGTGAAGCAGTCATCAACTAGGAAGCTCGGAAATAAAGGATAATAACTCTATTTAGTACTGAGGTCGAATATATGACTCTTTCAGAAACTAGGAATCCATTTATCTCAAAGCATTTCTGAAAGACATTGAGTACTAACTGAATTCACCATTAATAAATTCATTGCGACAATCAGAATTCACTAAAACTTGGAAGTACTTCTGTATCATGGAAGAACAAAACATATTGATGTTATTATTTTGTTCTACGAAAAGTTCTACATAATAATATTGTGAAATTAGAATATATCTCAATTAATAATAATAATAATAATAATATGTTAGCAGATTTCACGAAAAATCTAGGTAGTCCCAAACATGTATTACTTAGAAAGTTTAAGATCATTTTTATACATATTTTACTTTCTCTGATATAATACATTTATATTTTTAGGTATTTTATTTTTTTACGTTAACTTTGGTATTCGGATTAAGAAATAATGTTGAAAATTTCTTTTCTTTAATGTAATTTCTATAATGTATACTTTATGTACAGCACTAGATGGCATTGTTACATCTATCTTTTTTTTTCTTTTCATGCGATATAAATATGTATAAACTCCTGTGTATTATTTATTTTAATAAAAATTATTTTCATTAATTGATTAACTGCATATATAAATTATATATAATTTAATTTTTACATCCTATATCTAACAAAAAACCTTTTCCGAATTGCAGATTATGAATCTTGCAATCATTTACTGGCGAATACTTTGAACTTTGATTTTAAATTTTGTTTTACTTTAAAAATATTAAAATAATTTTAATTTTTTATATAATATATATATATATATAAAATTTTTTAATATAATTTAATTTTTCTTTGTAAAATAAAAATTTATGATAATAAGATTGATTGCTATTTTGAAATATTTTCAAAAAATATTTTCATTTGTACAAGTTAAAAAATAGAAAGCAGCATATCATAAAATTTTAAGTTTCCAGAATAATGATCATCAGTTAATAATCTGATAAAATTAATGAATAATGCACACAAATTCAAAATTGTGTGTATTTTTATTTAGAAATTAAAAGATTAATAAAGATTTATTATTAAAGATTAATTTATATAATATTTTGCTTAATTGATATAATATATTGATATAATATTGAAACATGCGAACAACCAAATATTTAATATTAAATAGTGAAAACGTTTTTTTTTTAATTTTTTAAAAATGGCAGATCTTATTATCGTAAACTTTTGTTTTGTAAAAAAATATTATTTTTGTGTGTGTTATTTTTGTATAATGTGTATCTGTAATTAGTTTTTATTATACACAAATATATGCTAACAATTAATTCTATAGGAAAGGATATTAAAATATTATCAATAATAAAAAGGATATTCAAGAAAGGAAATTTAGAATTCGAGTTGAAATTTCAGGGAGTAAGTAAATATTTGATAATTTTTAATTTTTAATTTATATAGATAATAATTAATAATTAATAATTTTTAATTTAATATAGATAATATATTATTTTTTTAAAACTATATTATATTTTATTTTTTTATTCCAAATATGTATTATCGTTCATTTGTTAAAAAAGTTTTATATTAATTTTTTTATATCACAATTTGACATTATTCGCTTTACATGACGAATTTAATTTATTCTATTCAATTTGTTCTATGAATAACAATTAATTAATTTATATATTGTTCATGAATAAAATGTAATTTGATATAATTTATTTATAAAAAAATATTTATTATATTCAATATTTTCTTGAAACATTTATTGCTTGAATTTGTTCGTGTTCAGGTGAAGTAATCTACAATGTAATCTACAATATTACTGTCATAATTTGACTATTCTATTATCGCATTATGTAATTAGCTAATTTTTGTTAATACTAGTTAATAAAACAATAACGAAAATTTTTATAAAAAAAAATATTGTATGAAATACCTCAAAAATCTTCAATTAATCAATGTTTCTATATTTTTGAGGATCCTGTATTACGATATGAATATATAACATATAAGTTTGTATCTGTTATATTCTGTTTTGTTTAATAATTTTGATTTGAATTGGATTCAATATAATTATTACTCTCACCATTTTAAATCAGAGTATATCAATGACTTTTTGCATAATTGCAATCTGGATTTCATTTAGGATAAAAAGTTTTATTTTATCTATGTCTTTTTTGTCTTTATCTGTATCTAGTTACTCTTATTTTATCATATGTCAACAATTTTTTTTAATTAAGCATAATCAATTAAACTTGTTTTTGCTCTAATATCGATAATGAGATAATAATTATACGAGAATATAATTTATGATCTTTCTCATGGAATCAAGACAAAACATGTCTTATTTTGCTACTAACAATATTATCTAATGCACAATATTGATTTCATTCAGAACTTTTTTAATGATATAAAAATATTTAGATTCTATATATTCTGTTAATTTTTGCTCTATTTTAACATTAGTAAATTACAAATAATATTATAAATGTATATTATTAAATATATATAAAATCTCTTAACTCATATCTCAGAATGCATTGCATTGAATCATTTTTCGAATGAATTCTTATCCAGTCCAAAATCTTTTAATATAAAAATATAAAATATATTTTCATAAATTACTATTTTTTTCTAATTTTGTCTCCTAAAATCTATTATCTACTTAATTACATGATCATTGATTATAAATCAACTTTCTTAAAGAAATCTTAAAATAAAATATTAAAGAATTTAGAATTAATCGCAATTTCTAAAACAAAATTCCAAATTTCATTAATTACAAATGTCGTCGAACTTGTTTCTTTGTGCCAATTTTATTTCTTATTATTAGTCATAACTTTTTTAAAATTTTCCGAAATATTAATCCTATCAAAATATGTTTCATATCATTCAGATTTTGAATTTCTTATGTGCAACACATATTTTTCGAATCTCGCATATTGTAATTTAACTTTTCATCTAAATCAACATTGTCTTGTTCGATTTTATTTTTATTTAAAAGTTTTTCTTTTTCAATCTCATCATCATTTAAAGATTTATTACAGCTTTCAAAATTTTCTATTATTTCTTTAATTAATCTGTTTATATCTAAATTAGAAAGATTAAAATTTTTATGTTCTTTCTTTTGAATCCTATATATTTTGATCCTATATATTTTCATTGAATGATATATTTCGCCTTAATCTTACAACTATTTACATCATATTAATTCGAATTATCTTTATAAATAACGTCATTTTATTATTTTTTAGCGTAGTTTATTACACACTTTTTATGACATAATGACAAGCTTCCAAGTATTTCTTTCTTTTCTACATAAATGTTTGGTGAATTTCAAACAAAAATATGATCAAACGAGAACTTAAAAATAATTTCAAATTATTTTTTTGTTTCAAACAAAATTTAATAAGATAATATAATACAAAATGGAATTTTTTTCTGATTAAATGATAAGAAATGAATTATACATATTACTATTTTATTAATTTTTTTAATTAATTAAATAAAATGAATTATCAAAAATGAAGAAATATATAATATAAACAATAGAAAATTCATTTTTTCCTTAAAATTTTTCATGAACAAGAAAGTAAATTCAATTAATATTTTCTTTAATGATGATGATTTAATGAAAAATCCATTCAAATTATTGATTGAGAAAATTTCTGATGATAAAATTTTTACAATTAAAAATTGATTCGGAAACTAGAGATTTATTTGAAAAGATTATATAATAGATATAATTAGTTAATTTATGAAAAAGTACAAATTCAACATTTTATTGAATATCTTTTTTTTAATAACTTTATGTAACTTTATATAAATATATTTAAAATAATTTTTTTAATAAAAAATTAATAATAATAAATTAATAATTAATAAAAATATATATTTTTAAATATTTTTAATATTTAAAACTTTCTTTTTTTTAATCTCGTTTGCTATTCAATTTTTGTATTTATTAATGTTTTTTTGATTTTTAAATTTAATTTATTATATAAATTTTCTATCATTATCAATAAAAATAATAATTTTTCCATCAATCTTGAAATTTGTCAAAAATCTTTGACAAAAATCTTTTTATCTATTTATTTATTTTTTTGTTTATTATTTATTTATATTATATAATATATTATATTATATAATAAAATATTATTATTTTATTATACATTGCTTCAATCAATATTGATTTTTTTTTCACTTTAATAAATTTCTAAAGCAATTGTGAAGCAAAGCAAATTTGAATGTAAAGCATATTGAAGCATATTAAAGCAGCATATTTTTCATTTAAAGTATAAGATAACGAAAAAAAATCATATATCAATTTCTTGTATATAGATCATTATAAAGGATAAATTTTCTCTTAAATAAAATGATCTTAAAATAAATCATAAATCTGGAGAAAAATATTATAAACTCCGTAGAATTTAAAAAATTATTTTAAAAATTTTTTATACAATTTATTTTTCAAATTATTCTATAATAAAAAAATGAAATTTCTTCCAAAAATAAAGTTCAAAATTATAAAAATAGAAGGTTTGTGGAGACTATTAGAATGAGTTCAGAATATCATATTGGAGATAAATTTGAATTATTCTTATTTATCCTTTCAATGGGTGTATGAGAATGAAAGAGATAGAATGAGTGAAATGCGCATACATGTCAGTAATATCAATAGATCATTCCAATAGATCCATATAATAGATTCCAATAGATTATAGGTCCAAATTGCGAAAACAATTAGCGAAAAATATATATTTTTAAAATTAAATTGATATATATTTTTAAAATTAAAATAACATGATATCGTTATTTTCGTATGATGTAAGTACAATGAAACAAACATATAAAAATGAATAGCTAACGAGGATTAAGTAATTAAATAAAAACAATTACAAAATCTAAAAAATGGAAATTGAGAATGTGTTTATAAGAAATGATTTATACAATATGCAAATGATGACAAAGAAGCTGGAAGAATCAGAACAGAATAAAACAGAATAAAAATAGAAGAATAAATAAAAAATGATAAAAAGACCAAAACTAATTGAAACGAGAATATGAAACTTAAAGATCAGTATGGCTAAAATTAGAAAATATATATACATCCAAGAGGTGATATTAAACAACTCATATTGTCAGAGATTATCTGAAAGAAAGAATATCAGAGATCATATAAATAAATTTTTTGATATTGTAGACAAATTGAAAAATATGAATGTTGATATAAACGAGAGTTTATTGTCTATAATTGCTATATAGCTTCTTTCGAGAATTTTAGATGTGCCATTGAATCGAAAGATGAATTACCGAAATCCAATGTTAAAAGTTAAAATTTTAGAGGGATACCAAGCTAGATTGCAAAAAGCCGAAAAATAATCTAGTACTATGACTGCCTCAACGCATATGGATAATAATAAAAAATGGAATTTAAAATATTACAGATGTCAAAAAAGAAACCATATAGTGATAAAATACAGAATAATTACGTAAGTTCTCAATCATGAAAAATGAAAAATCAAGAAAAAAAATAGAAAATATGAAAGAAAAAATAAAAAATAGCAAAGAATCAAAAAAAAAGAGGAAAGAAAAGAACAAAAAAATGGAATAAAAAAAAAAAGAATAAAAAAATGAATTGAAAAAAAAAAGAGAATAAATATAAGAGAAAAATATAAATAATGAAGAAAATAAATAAATTATTAAAGAAATTGGAAATGAAAGAAGATAATATAATAGAAATAGAAAGAAAGAAAATATTGTTGATAAAAATAAAAGAGATTAAAAAAAGATTAATGTTATAAAAAGTTGAAAAAGAAAAAAATATAGCAGAATAAAAAAAAAAGCAAGGAATAAAATATAAATAGAAAAGAAATGATATAAAAGAAAAAAAAAGCAAAAAATAAAACATTGAAAAAAGAACAGTAAATAAATAAAATAATAATAATAAAAAAAAAATAATAGAAAAAGAAAAAAAAGGGATTAATAAAAGGGAAAGAAAAAAAAGGTTGTTTTTAGATCTAAAGATAATATTGCAGATCTAAGGATAAAGATTCTTCTATTTTCTGGTATTGGTGATAGACTATGTAATTATAGATAAAAAAAGAAAAGAAAAATCGAAAAAGATAAAAATAAGAAAAATATCGAATTTAAATCATTTTTTATTAACAAAAAAATTTAAAAAAAAAAGAAAAGAATAAAGAAGCAAAGGAAAAATAAAATAAAAATAATAATTGAGAATTGTTTAAAAAAGAAATTATATCAAGAGAAAATAGAAGAAACAAAAAAAATTGATGTTAAATAAGATTATTGTAAGAATAAAAGAAATTATAGAGCAACAAAATAAAAGAAAAGAAAATAAAAGAGAATGGATGATGAATAATGTAAAGTATTTAAAAAATGAAGAAAAGAAAAAGAAAACAGAGAAAAATTAGAAATATAGAGTTGAGAAAAGAATATAAAAGAATATATAGAAAGAAAAGAAATATAGAGTAAAAAATAAAATGAAAAAATAGTGGCAATAATAGGAAAAATTTGAAATATTGATAAATTATTATCTGATAAAATTGAAAAATTGATATGAAAAGAAACATGTAAGAAAAAGAATATAAAGATATTTATAAACATATAAATAATATAAAATAATATGAATAATAAGAATAAATGAAATATCAAAATATTTAGACAAATATTTAAAAGAAATGAAAAAAAAAATGTATAAATTATATGAAAATGAGATAAAATGTGAAGAATAATGGCAAGAATTCTAGAATATAAAAAAAAAATAATTAGAAAAATTAAAAATAATAAAATTAATAAGAAAAGAGCACACTTAAGAGAAAGAATAAAAAGAATGAAGGAAAAAATGAGAAAAATGAAGAGGAGAAAAAAAAAGAAAAAAAAAAGAAATTTTCTTTCTTTGAGAATGAATGAAAAATAAGAGAATGAAAAAAGTGATCTCAAAGAAATGGCTAATAAGGAGAAATTAAAAATCTATAGAAAATTATTAATTATTAAGAACAAAAATAAAGAAGATATGAAAAGAAGATATGAATAAAATTAAAAGTAGAACAATAATATTGAAAATGAATAAAGAAAAAGTAAAGAAAATTTAAGAAAAAAAAAAGTGAAAAGTGGAAACCACATAAATTATTTTGATTATATAAGTTAAAAAAATGACTGTAAATTTAAATCTGGTTTTAATAATCGTAAATATTTTTAATTTCTTTTAATTTCTATATTTTTTTATAATTAATTTAGTTTAGTTTAGTTTTAAATTATAAATTCTTTGTATATAAATATTTGACAGAAAGTTTGATTAGTTTCAAATTAATTTAAATTGTTCTGTAATTTATTTAATCTTTTCTTGTAAGAAATATTTTCGTTTATTATTTATATTATATAAATGTATTATATAATTCAGAAAAAAAATGTATGAAGAATGTAATAACTTTTTTATAATAATGTAATAATTTTTTTATACAAATCTCTAAAATATAAAAAAGTCAATAAAATGTAAATATTATGACCAAAATAGTTCTTTTTTATTATCTTTTTTATTAATTTATTAATATAGTTCTTATAAAATTTCAATTTCTACTAATTTTACACTGAGAAAATATTTTATAAAATATTTATATTTTATTTAGTTCATCATATCTAATACCTTTTTCGATGATTGGCAATTTTTAATAAAGATGATCTATAAAAAATCCATTAGAAAAAATATGATATTGACATCATCTTTTATCCATTTCTTATGATTGTGTACGTTGTCATTCTTCGCCTTGCAATATCGTTTATAATTTCAGAAAGATTTTTTTATTTTTAAAACACATTTGAAATTTTCACTGATGATAGTTTTTATCATTGAATTTAATAATCGTGATTATATTGAGTAACATTTGATTCTTAAAAAAAGTAGATATACGATACTAAGACTTGATGCACTTGCACAAAGGTTATGTAAAACACGTGACATAGAAAATAAATACTTTTCTTCGTTACTTTTTGTATATACAAACAATTTTTTTATGCATTGTGAATGCATTTTAAATTAATAATCTATTAAACAAAGCACATTTGAATTTTTTTATGACAATAACATAAACTAATTTATTTAATAAAAGAATACGAATGTAGCCTATAAATCACATGTCGATTAAAATTTTTCATTTATCTAAAAACATTCTACTTTTTTTTCAAGTTTTTATATATAATTCTAAATGTCATTATAAATAATTATATATACATAATTACAATATTTAAAATTTTTAATAATATAATTGTATTTATTGAAATAACTTGTTAAAATAAATTATTTGTTGTACTAATTTATACAAATTTATTTAAATTATAATTCTACAATATCTATCTGCAGATCTTATACTACTAACTTCCGATCAAGAAATTTAGAAAATTCGATATCACATCACAAATCTTGCATATTTAAGCATGTATTTTGACATATAACTCAAGAAAAAAAAATATCTTAGCAATTTTATTAATTTTATGTTAGAAAATAAAAACATATTTATATATATGCTATTTATTTTGAGATAATTCAGATATTTTATCATCATTCAAATTAATATACCATATATATATATATATATATATATATATATATACATATATATATATATATATATATATATAAATTATTAAATTATTAATTTGAATAACTTAATTCATTAATTTTTATTTAAAATATATTATAATAAATTATGTTTATATATAATAATATATTATAATAATATATTATAATAAATTATGTTTATATTATATTATATATATATATATATATATATATATATATGTTATATCAATTTATAATGAAGTTGATATGAATTTATAATTTTTTTAATTAATTATTTAGTTGGTAAAAAAATTCCTCATTAATTTCAATGATTTTATAATATGTTGTTAAAGTATTATTTTGAATAAGATTTTTCATGAATAAAAAATGTATGAATATAAATCTATGAATGTACATCTATAGATCGGTGACTTTAATTTTCAAATTATATGCAAAATTATTTTTCATATATATATTTTATATTGACCAATTTAGATAAGACTTAGTTATAATTCATATGTGATATTTATTCTGTAACAAAAACATATCAATATACATTTTGCACCAAAAATTTATCTTAATAAATAATATATTTTGATTATATAAGAAAAACAGAATATTTCATCTCATTTACTATGAAAAATATTTTTACTTCATAATTTAAAAATAAAAGCCAATCAATAGGATATTAATATATTCATGAAACATCTTTGGAAATTCTAGAATCCAAAACAAACATAAAAAAACAAAATATAACATCTGTATTCTATTTCCATCTCATTTCATTTAATACAAACTTAAACTGATTATAAATAAATCTCAATCAACATTTTTGTATACCGAAATTTTTATTTATTTAACTTCTAGAAAGTATTAAAATCAAATTAATCATATATATTTCAATATTATTAAATTTAATGAGAATATAACTTTCCAATAAGTTATCTAAAAATCTTATTAAAGTTTGAGATTTCATAAATTTTGATCAATAAAAAATAAATCCGTAAAAAATCCCTATATATTAATAAATAATAAGAAATAATATTTACATATTAATATACATATGAAGAATCATTAATCACAAGTCAAATTTTTTTAATTGATCAGCTGAACAATTAAAAAGATATTTTCAAATGCTTATTTAAATGATTAATTTTGAATTTAATTAATATTGAAAGAAAAAAATTTATAATATAAAATTCATATAAAATTCGTACTGAAATTAAATTTATATTGAATATGTATTTATAATAAATATTTAAGAACATTTGCATTATAATAACATAACATTTAATTATAATAACAAATTAATTATAATAATTCTAACTTAAAGAAATTAAGAAACGCTAGTAAATACAATTTATATTTAGCTTCAAATAATAATAATAAAATTCAAATTGACTTAAAGTAAAATTCAATAAAAATATAAATTTATTTTCTTCTAAAATTATTAAATTATTTTAGAATTAAATTGATTATTTACACTGTACTGTATTCCACCATTCACAACGCTTTTTCGCATTACTGAATGCTGTACCTGAAGGACAAAGTGATGAAGTTTTAGACCAACCAGAACAATTGTGAAAAACCTAAAATTAAGAAATATGATAATTTATATTCTAATACAAACATGCATTATAAAATAAAATGTATATAATAAAAATAAAATATTTGAAATAAAAAATATAGAAAAATATATAACATATATTTAATATATACACGTACTTGACAATTAGTTTCAACATCAGCAAACATGCCTTTTCTACCATCACAAGTGAAATCAGTTTCTGGAATTTTGGTAAGATTTGGATAATGGAAAATTGTATCGTCAGTATTCATTTTAATGTTCTGATATGATATTGTTTTGGTATTTAATTCAATATTTTTCACATCCGATTTCCAAAATCGAGGAGAAAAATTTTGATTCCTTTTTATAGAATGAGATTCTATATGTCTTGAAGATCGTTCATGACAATTATTTAAAAATCCTTGATAATCAGTAATAATCTAAAAATAAATTCAAATATTAATTTATGTTTGTATTAATATATTCTATTTAATTATTTTTAAACAAATTATGAATTTGTATATAATTTCTTATTTATGTAAAAAATATAAAAATACATTTTTTTGTTTAATAATTTAATTAAAAAAATTAATTAAAAAATATGAAGTATATTATTAATAAAAAATATTAAAACGAGATATTATAACCAATTAAATTTTATATATTATTTTAATTACATATATTTATAATATTAAATATTACAGATTGACGATAATTATATAAAATATTAAATATGATAATTTTAATATTTTTAAATTTATAGTAATTCTTAAATAATAGTCTGTTATTTTTCATTCTATGCATTATAGCATTTATGTGTATCTAAAATTAGATTTTATTTTTTTATTTGTTATTTAATTAATAATTAAATTTGTTATTTGTTATTAATAATTATACTAAATTATAATTATATTAAAAAATGAGTTTAATTATAAATACATAATATAAAAGAAGATAAATAAATAAATCTATTCAGTCATGTTTTTACAAATATTTAAAAGATTATATTAGAAAATTATATATCATGATTATTATATATATTATTAGCATTCTCTCCTTTTTAGATAAACAAAATTAAATAAAATTGTCCGAATTTTTTAAATTAAACAAGTTTTTGATTGTATATTATAAAGATCAAATTAAAAAAATAGATTGAAAGTCAACTATTCTTTTGAAAAATGATATTAAATTTCTATTAATTTTTAAACTAACTTTATCTATAATCAATTTATATTTTTCAATTACAAAATAATATGCTATTAACGAAATAGAAAAAAATTATTCATTAATTAATTTTTCATATCAAAATATATTAGAATACTAGATAAATAATAAAATTTGTATAATGATCACTATATCCAAAAAAGATTTCAAATTCAAATATAACTTTAATAATAATTCAATAGATCACTAGTTTGATGATAGAAATTTAATATTATGATATTTTATTCAATATATAGATATTCAATATAGATATATGATATACAGACTATATATAGATATAAGATATATATACAGATTGTATCATATTCATTATATTCAAAATATTTTGTTTAGAAATCGAATTATAATTAATATTGATTAACAAATATAATATACAAAATCATGGATTATATTATAATTTTTGAAACATTTAACATATAACATCGAATAATATGCTTTTTTACAATGTTTGAATGCGTTTTATAAATATGTAGATATTTTTAATTTTAATTTTTACAAATTATTTATCACACTATCTACTAGAAAATTCCCATTTATTATATTCACGCCTGCAATAGTAGTAACGGACGGAAGCTTACATGTACGTACATATATATTAACTGTGTATGTAGAAGCTGAGCTTGTGACAGTTTGTATTTTCTTAACGATAATGGATTTTCACAATTACAGTAGGTGATTGTGTCCGATAGAGAACACGATGCATAATTAATATAGAGAAACTTTCTATTTATTGTATCCGACAATTAAAGCATGATGTGTTACAAGAAAAATATCTATTTGTGATATTCACGAGACGTGTTCACAATGAATTCTAGTTAAACTTTTCATCGAGTAAAGCTCATGTCTTAGAAAATTTTTTCCTAATTCAATTAGAAGGATCGCGGTTTCTCAGTGGAACATGATAGAACATGATAATAATCAATAATATCACAAATTCGCGAGATCTCTAAGTTAGAGAAAAATTCCTCTAATTGAATTGGTGATCAGTGTATAAAGATATCAAGATACTGCTAAGGTATCAACGATCTCAAATTAAAATAATATTGATTATCGTTGAGTCAATGAAATCACCTTCATTATTGTATCTGAAGTCACCTTTGAGATCAGAGATTCCATTTCAACCATGGCTAAAGCATGTCAAAAATACATAATTATAAGCGATCGATAATGTGACTCTTCTCGGCAAAAAAGGCAGTTTTCTCAGATAATATTATCCTTTATTTAAACTTAATAAAAATTGGTGATAGATAATAATAAAAAAGAGTTTCCATACGAATTTTTGGTTTTGATGAAGAGAATATAATACAATAAAAAAAAAATATGACTTGAAAAACTCGATTAAAATTAAATTTATAAGAACATTATAACAGATTAACAACAATCTAAAGATATAAGATCCAGATAATCATATAATATAATTTCTTTTATATTTTATACATATGATTCATGAAAATATTTAAATTTGTACAGAAATTTTATAAATATAATATATGTATCTATATTCATAATAGTGCAAAACTATGTAAAATTTTTTAAAGTATAATTTTATAAATTTTATAATTTAATAAATAAAATTTTTATCTCAATAATAAATATAAAGTTATTTAATTATACTTAAAACTAGTTGAACTAAATAAATTCTTGGATTTTTTATATATCGCGCTAAAGAATTGTTTTGGATCAAATATAATTACTGACTGTATCTTTTTTTATATCATTACTAAAGATATCATAAAATTACAATATCAACCTTTATTTGGAATGGATAGATATGCTTGATTTCCCTAGTTAAAATTTGGTTGTATTATATTATATGTATTTTATTTTATTTTATAGAATTAGAGGAAGAAATAAATTTATATTTGGCTCAGATTCGCAAGTTATTATCATTTAAAAAATTTATGAAAACAAATTCAGAATTACATAAAACAAACTTAAAACTCATGAGAAGACTATATTCTTCATTTTTTGAAGACTATATTCTTTACATTTGAATGATGGCTCATAAACATCACATGGTTTACGATAATTCAAGAAGTGAATCTCACTTAAATTCGAACAGCAACAATATTTATTTATTATTGATTTTTTAGAATATTGTTTGATGAATGGATTCCTAAGCTCATTATATAATCTTATGAAGTGTAGAATAAGATATTGTCAAATAGCTAAATTTTCTTATTTCAAATTAGATCGTGATCAAAATTAGATTGTATTTTCGGCATTGATCCGAGTTTAACAATCGTGGCAATAGGAATATTATTTTCAAAGTTTTTGAATTTTATAGCATAGAATGTAGTAATGAAATTCAAGTGAAAATGAGTTTAATTTTTTGTTATTGAGTGACGAAATTATTTATATTCAAAAAGAAATTAACAATAGAGAGAAGGAAAGCAGTGATGAAAATAGAGATGAAGTAAGAGTATAAGAGTAATAAAAAAGCGAAAAATAAGAATAATAAATAGAATAAGAAGAATAAATAATAAATAATTATATTAACAGAAATTAAGAAGGATTATAAGGTTTGCTCTCAACGAAAGATGAAAGACATTTTACTGTGTTATTACTCTGACAAACTGAGATCTTGGCTGATTACTTTATAAAATATCACACAAAACATAGAATTTAATATTCAATAAATTTTTTTTCTTTATATGTAAAGATATATAAAATATCAAAATATAAATGTTTTACATTTTTATATTATTTATGTGTGAAATCATTTTAAATTAGCTATAAGAAATTCACTGAACATCGTCTCGAGTTGTTAATTCGGTCAAATGAAAAAGACCTTGAACGCAAAGAGTAAATATCTTATCATCATCAAAATATGTTGAATATTAATCTCATTCGTAATATAATACATTCATCGTTCACAATATAATTTTTTATCGATAAATAATATTTGCTATATTTATAATATTTTTTTCGCCATGTGTTGTTTGAACTTGTTCATACTTGTTCAGTGGAACATAATCAATGCTACTATCGCATTGATTAAGCTACCTACTAAGCTACGTGATTGATTAGTGTTTTTTATTAACAAAACTGTAAAAAATTTTTACAAAAGAAAATGTTACTTAAAATTATTATAAGAATTTGTTTTCATATCCTATATAGTCACGATGCTCATGTACATCTCGCCTAAAATATAGACTGTCAAAATTACATCAAGGAATAGTCACAATATTTTTCTCGTTTTATTTAGACTTATTTTTCTTATTTTCATAATAAATAAATAAATAAATAAAAAATATAATAATCCTAATATTTTTCATTTATCTTACTAATAAGTAATAAACTAGAAATTAAATAGACTATGTAATTTGCATTTATTATTAATGCATTTATTATTAAAGCACTACATAAATATGATTTAGGATTATATGAATGAAATTTAGCATGAATATGAAAATAAATATATTTATATCCTATAAATGTAATAAATATGATAGTTTCATTAAATATTTTGATTTTAAATTAAATATTGAATTTAAAATAGTTAGATGCATGTTAAAAACATTTATTAAATTTATTCGAAAAAAACTTAAAAAATAAATTTATATATAATATATATACATATATATAGAATTATATTCTATTTATTTATTGCAAATAAAATGATAAAAATTAATCAAAAAATTAATTATTATTCACTAGAATTTCATTAGAAATAATAATTTCATTTAAAATTAATCTGATTTCTATTTTCTTCAAATATTATTTTACGAACATTATATTTAAAATATATGCAATAAATTGTTTAATTTCTAAATATATCTTTTAATTTTTTTCAAACTATATAATCTATATCTATATAATCTAATTAAATAATTATATTTACATAAGTTTATATATTTCAAAAGTTTTACATATATAATATGTATATAAAACTTTTCTATATAAATATTTCTATGATTAAATACACATTTTAATTTATTACATAATATTAATAAAAAAATGTAATCTAAATTTAATCTAAATTAAATCTCATCTATAATTGTAAAATGTAAAATTAAAGTAATAATTTATTACTAATAAAAAAAATTGAGAATTACTATCTTTCTCATTAAAATTAAAAATTTTTAAATATTTTTAAAAAATTTTTTATTTTGTAACATATATGTAAATATTTTGTAATATATATATATATATATATATTATATTTAAAAAAATATAATATTTAAGAGATAAAATTTCTACAAAAAAATATAAATTTTTTCTTTAAAATAATTATAAATACTTATATATGAATATTTATATGTATATTATATAAAACGTATATATTTATGAATAAAATAAAAATTGAAATTACAGAGAGAATATTCTATTGAAATATGCAATGTAAATGAAAGTAACATGATTTAATTACTATTAATATAAAAGATATCTTAGATTCTTAGATAAAGTTATATATTATTTTTATACATTTTATCATTAGATTCCATATCTATTATTATCTATTATTATTTTTATGAATTAAATTATTTATTAATCATTTTTAGTATATCATTTTTAATTGAATTAATTTATTTTATAAAAAAATAATGTAATATTTTTAATATATGCAATCGTTAATATTTGTGAAATTATAATATATATAATATTATAATATATATAATATTATATAAAAACAATTGATATTATATAAAATATCAATCATCATTTAATAATTGCTTTAAAAAATCAAAAATATTATATGATATATTTGCTTTATTGATAAATATTTAATTTGAGAGTATATATATATTTTAAATATATACCTGATGAGAATTAAAAAGTGCTATATTGTTGATAATATAATCATCAAATGGTTGATAGATAGAATTCCAATTGTAATGAATATTCCAAGTGGGTATATAAGATTCTTCTAATAAGCCTGCGTTATTAGAAAGTACTAAAGGTGTTATGATAGGTTTGTAAATTTCACCTTCTGATGCTTGGATTATGGGTACAAGTTGTTTAAAATTTGTATAAGTTTGTGATTTTGGAAAATCTCGATGTTTGTTAAAGTAATTAAATTTTGAATTCTCACGATTATTATATCGTGAATATGGAGTACGAATAACATAAGTTGTGTCAATTGTTTTTGCACGATTGTAATGAAATCTACCTTCTGGTGGAATATATCGTCCATCTGGAGTTAGGTATACCTTTAAAAATAAAAAATCATATTAATCAATTTTCATTTATATTATAAACTATATCATAATAAACCAGTTTATAGGTTTATATATATATATACAAGACATTAATATATTCATAATCTAGTTTTTGAAAAATTGATTCTGAAAATTCAAATAAATATTAAAGTTGGTATAAAATGTCGATTGAAATTTATTTATTATGTTAGAAATAATTGAAATTAGCATTAGACTTAATGAAATTATTGTTATGAATTTATTATTAATAATAAATTTTTAATAATTTATTTTTATTTAGTATCATAAACAAGTTCTAAAAATTGATTTTCACAAATACTGCTATTAAAGTTGGATGACAAATCTAAATTTAAATTTTGTATTCCATTAAAATTTCAATTTAGATTATATAATTTCAAATAATAAATATATCTTATATTTTTAATGAATATTATTCATTTCATTTTTAACAAAAATGAAAATATATTTATTATTACTTGTTACAAAAATAAGTCATTTTATTTTATAAACAAAATTAAATATCTTAATTAGTCTTTTGTTTCTTAAAAACTTATTTCATCTACATAAAAAATTTAAAATTTTCATATAGAATAATAGTTTGAATAATAGTTTTATTAGTTTTATCATAAAAATCAATTTCACATTAAAATTTGTACATTAATATCTGAATCAAATTTAGAATTTTTTTCAATATATAATAGATCTTATTAACAATAGATTTTAAATGAAATTACATAACTAAATGGTTTCTTATATTTTATGATATATATTATATTTGCAATACAACACTCAATAATATATACTCAATTTCATAGAAAAATAAAATAGTTATTTATATGCATATTTTTTTGAGAATAAAAATATTTTCCTTGAATAAAAATATATAGCTAAATATATATTTTCTATTTGTCTCATCATTCATTCAATCAGAATAGCAGTAATTAACAAGTTTATATTCATCTGTTTGCATTTCAATGCAATTTTTTGAATTGAATTTATATTTCGAAAATATTTTAAAAACTTTTTTTACAAAAAACTTTTATGTGTTTTAATAGATTTCTATATCAAACCAAGTTGTTATAATATATAAAATTATATAGCTTCTTGGAATGGAAAATTATTATTATTATTAAAACTTATCAATATTTTTATTTTTATTATCTTTATTATATATTTATCTTTATTGATTTATTGCAATTAATTTTTTATTTGCATAAATGTATGAAATCTAATTGAATGCTGATCTTGTATTTTAAACTTAACTTTCTCAATTTTGATAGAATGTCAAAACTTTATCTTTTTTAGTTTTAATTTATTTTAATATTTAAGAAAAATTTCAATTCTTCATTCAAGATCTTTAATAATTAATTCAATTCTTTAAAATATAATAAATAAATTAAAATTTAATATAATTTAAAATAATAATAAAATAAATAAATAATATAAATTTAATATAATTAATTTTTATATAAAATATAATAAATAAATTAAAATTTATGAATTAATTATAATAATCTGATTATCAACATAAATTATTAATATTTTTTATAATTTTATAATTTTTCATATTTCTGTTATTTAAAAATAATTTTATTATATTTATACTTAATTTTATTATATTTATTCTTAAAATTTGAGTTAATTTTTCATTCCATTTTTTGAATCTTTAGTCTGTATGAAGTTTGGTATAATTTGTTAAGAAATTTTTAATTGATAAATAATTGATAAAGAAGTTATATTTTTATATTTTAATTTTTTTTATCCATTTTATCATTTAAAAAAAATCAATCTTTATATCAATCATATAAATGTTTTTTTGCCAAGTTTTTATTTTGTATTCATCATTGTTACATATATATACAAAATCATTAAAGTTAAGTAATTTTTTATTTATTTATTTTTTTTAGTTAATATTTTGATTTAAAATTCAATGAACTTCTAGAGCTTTTTGTACTTTAAAATTTTTTTTAAATATTTATTTTTACTATTTGATATATATTCTAAACTATTCTATATTTCATTTTTGTCCATTTTTTATTCTCTTCTATTTCTTCTTATTTTATTTTATTCTAATTTATTTTTTCTTTCTTTTTTTTTTCTGTTCATTGCATAAACATATCTTGAATAATTTCGCTTATTGTTTTTAAATTCTTTAATGAAATATTATCCTTTTTTTAAAAAAAACAATATCTTTACTAAAATATAATTTTTTTATTAAAAATAATTTTATGATAGTTGGATGCATTAATTTACAATCTTTTTTATTTTCATTTGTAATAATCAATATCATAATCATAATAATATCATAATCATAATAAATATCAACTTTTTTTATTTATTGTTCTATTTTAATTGTTTCTTTTCTGCCATAATTATGTAACTGAATATTCTTTAATGAATAGTTTTAAATCTAATTTTATTCTAGATTATTCTTCTGCTAAAGTCCAATTTTTAATACTAATATAGAGGATTAGAATATAAACTGTTGTAACAGCTTTCAATATTTTTTAAGCATATTTTTGATAGTCTCATTAGCCAAATATCTTTGATTCTCTTATCATAATTTTTTTTCTATCAGATTATTTTGTTGTGACATATATAGAAGACATAAAAACTAACAAAGCTGATTTGTTCAGAAAATTTAAAAAAATTATAAATTTAAAAAATTTTTAAAATAAAAAATTCTATATATTCTTGACTATTATTATATATAATACTTTTTATTTTTCTTTGTTTTGTTAATTTTCTATTTTTATCTTAAATTTATTATATCTATATTATTTCTTAAATTTATAATTTTACAATTTTCAATTTTTAATTTTTTTTCAATAAACATATATCTATAATATATCTATCACTAAAATTATAATACTTAACTAAAAATATCTGACTGCTTTAATTAAATAAATTTTATCCTTATAATGGTTTTTTTAAGCATATCTCATATAACAAAATAATCAGAAATTATTTAACTTTAACATATTTTTTTTATCTATTAAGATAGATATAAGATTTCAATTTTTTATGTCAAATATTTTTCAAAGCATTTCTTCTAAACTAATTTTATTATTTGAAATTATATATATATATATATATATATATATATATATATATATATATATATATATATATATATATATATATTTTAAGTATATATTCAATCTATATATTTTATTAATTTTTTATATAAATCACATAATTATGTAAAATATTATAATTACATTATCAAAACTTAAATTAAATCATTTTGCTTAATAAAATATTTGCTTTTAATTTTAGTACAAATAAAATTAGAATGCAATAATTACATTTAATTTTAAATCATTTTAGCTATCTATTTTTAAATTTTATCTATTTTTTAATATTTTTTTATCTATTTTTTTATCTATTTTTTAATATTATTATTTATCATTTATATCAAAGATTTGCATTTTTATTCATTGATATGTGAAAAAACATTATTAATATATAATAGCATTATCGCTGAACTTCTAATAGTTAATTAGTCATAGTTATTTTTATATGATGCTATATATATATTATGTTTTTTGAATAGCGAATATATTATTTTGATCACTACTTTTCTTTAATGCATACTACTATGTTCATTTTCTTTAATGATAATTACTATATGCATATTTATATTCATATTTATATTCATATTTATATTCATATTTATATATATTTATATATTCATATTTATGTTACAATTATAATACTTTATATTATTTTAAATTTTGAATCTTTTATTATTCTTTTTGTACAAAAACAGAGTCATTACAACTTTTAAATTAAATCTAACTTTTTGAATTTTTATTATGTTAAAATTTGTAAGCTCTTATTATCATAAATTTAAGATTGAAAGAATGTAACAAAAATATTCTGATTTATTCTTGATCAACAATAAATCCTAATAATTCTATCAGTTATTATGCAAATATCTGATCAATATTTAATTAAAATAATCATCACTTAAGTAAATAATATTTAATTTTCAAATTTTATTGTGACCAATATTTTAAATAAATGAATTTTTATGATTAAATCTAAATTTTTAAAAATATTCTTGATCTTAATTCTTATTTCTTTATGTGTAACTATACTTCTTATATTCATGTAATTTTCTTTATTTATTTTGAAGATTTTGATAATTTTGTTTTTGCTTTTATCTTTTAGTATCAATAATAGCTATCATATTTCCTATTTCTACAAATTATCATATCTAAAGTCCAATCATTATAATCTTCTTTTACGAAAAATTATTTTCCTATTGATAAAAAATTATTAAGATTGTCATTTTTTCATTAAAACAGACTTATGCTTTTTTTTTATTCTTTTTATGACATTAAGTTTTCATGAAAATTAAGTATATTATGCTTATGTGTAATATTACATATATAAATGTCACATAATAATGAATGTTACATATTTTTTTCATATAAAAATTTGCTAGAAGAAAATGTCACTTTTAAAGAGTGAAAAAACTAACCTATCCCTGTTTCGTAATCCTAATGCTTATTTTTATTAGAGCCATGAAGTTCTAAAAATTAATTTTCTTAAATACTATTAAGATTATGTTACAAAATGCAATTTAAATTTATCTTTTAATAAGATTAAAAACACAGATGGAATGAAATATTTTTATCATATTTAAATTTACTTTTTTGAGGAAAATTGAAAAAAGAATTAGTATATTGATTGATTCATATTATAAATAAATAGATATAAAAATTATGATTGAACAATTATACAATACAATTATATAATACAATTTAGGCATGATAGCAATGAAACTATATAAATGTAACGCTGATGATATCGCTCGTCTCTGCTTCATTTTATCTAACATAAAAATTCAATAATTTATAATAAATAAGTCTCAATCGATATTTTTTTATCAATCAACTTTATATTTGTTTTGATAAAATCCTAGAATTCTGTAAAAATGTGAATATATTATAATATATTCTATATTTTAAAAATGGTATTGAAGTGGTATTGAACTAAGCGAAATTTTTTATCAATAGATTAGAAAATACAAAATAAGATGGAACTATCATGATCATAACATTATATTATAATATATGCTTTAAATATAAAAATAAAACTATAAATTAAAATATAATAAATAAAATTAATATAAAAGAATATAAAAATAAAAAAAATAAAACTTATTTTTATGAACATTTAATCTTGAATCCACCAAAAAATAGTTTTTGCTTCTATCAATACCAAAAAATACTTCTTGACATCAAAATCAGCTTCCTTAAATCATTTTAAATTGAATTAAAAATTGAATTAAATAAAGAGTTATAAGAGTTATAATAAAGAATTATTTTTTAAAAATTAGAACTTGTAGAGTTTGTAGAACTTTATGTAGATTTTTTGTATAAAAATTATACATGAATAATAATCATAATATTATTATATATTAATAATAAAATTATATTATTACATTATACAATAAAAACATTTATTATTTGCATAAAATTAATAATTAATAATAATAATTGTAAAATTAAAATACATAAGAAAAGTTAAAAATAAAAGACATATAATATCAAAATAAAAATAGAATATTTTATTTATCATTTTAAAAATATTAAAAATAATTTATTTATTTAATTAAATGCATTTAATATAATTTTCTTAATAAAATTATATAAAATTTTTTTATGCATACCTTTATTACTTCTGGCATTGTTTGAATATGTTGAGTGTGTTTATGTACATTTCGAGCATCTAAAATCACACCATCAGGCACTGTAATGCCTTCTTTGTTTAACCGATTCAATGCTAAGCGATCAGTTTTAAAAGCTTCTTCTGGAATTTTGCCTCCTAATGCTGGTAATACCTGTTCTCTAAATATTTGTCGTTTTTGCTATAAATATAAAAAAATCATTTAAATAAATCAATTAATAATAAATTTAATAATAATAAATTAAAAAAATCATTAATAATAAATTTTAAATTTTAATAATATAATGGAATATTAGAAGAGTCTAATCTTTAAAAAACATTTTAAAACAAAAAATTAGATATTAAACAAAAATGAAATATAAATAATATTATAAGAAAATAAAATTATAAGAAAATAAATATTTATAAGAATATTTTATGATAATTTATATGCGAAATATTATACATAATGATAAATAATATCGTTATAATAATCATTACAATTTTTTTCTGTTAATTTAATAAAAAAATGTAATGAATAAAAATTGAACAATATTCAATTAATTGATAATAATTAATAATAATTGATAATAACTATATCATATTTATTATCAATTTAATAATCAATATAAATATAATAATAAATAATAATAATGAAATAATAATAATAAAATGACAACAAAATCATGTTAAAGATAATTAAAATTTAAACTTTTAATTATATTGAGATTTTATATGATACAATCGTATTTTTAGATTAATATAAATTTTTATTAAATTAAATTTAAATTTTTCGATTTTTTTACAGTGAATGTATATCACAACAATATGTCCAAAGAAATCGATTTTTTCTAATTATAACATAAATAAAAAATGAGATTATTTTTGAATTGAGAAATTTTTATTTTAAAGCAATAAATATCTATGCTTTGAGATCTTTTTTCTGCATTCAATAATAGTAAACATATTACAAATCGGATTTTTCAATAAGATAACTTAGCAATTTGTAATGATCTCTTTGATCGAAGCATTTTTATCGAAAAATTTTATTTTGAAATGCGAAGCTCCAGATATTGTCCCACGCTTTTCAACAAGAATGTTTGATAAACATGAAAAGATTAAACATAACTATCAATATATTTTTCAATTAGTTTCCAAAGAAAAAAGAAAATTACTATTGTAATTAATGATATTTTAATGACAAAGAGATTGAATTCTGAAAAAATAGAAAATCAATCAGCAACTAAGTAACATAAAGTAATTTCATCCATTGAAAAATTTATTCTATAATAAGCAACAATTATTTTACTTAAATTTAAATTATTTTAACTAGACTCTATTATATTATTAAATTGAAATAGCATTAAGAGTGCAACAAACACATCGAAATACTTTTAACAAAGTATAAAAATATATTTATATAACACAATCAAAAATCAGTAAAATTGATAAGGAAAACTTTATCTTTTAGATAAAAATTAAAAAGCTATAAAAATTCGTAGATATCTAGAAATCTAATTTATTTATCATTAAATTTTTATGATACAATTTGTATTAAATATTATTATTATTGTATTAAAAATTACACGAATCATTAAGAAAATATAAAAAAAAATAATTTTGACTTTTATTGGAAAAAGTCTAATTTAACAATTTTATAGAATATAATATTCAATTTTATTATTATTATTATTATTGAATGTTAAATAATTTTTATTCATAATGTTTATATTAAATATTATGTGTATTATATAATATACATTATTAATATTTCTAATGATGCAATAATTTTAATAAATGAAATACATGATTATTTTTTATCAATATTATTAATATAAATATATATCTATTAATTATTTAGCAAATAATAGAATAGATAATAGAATATATTTGTCTTGTAAATACTTACCTTTTCGGCAACGACGCATATCATGAGAAATGTAGTGATAGATATTAAATAAAACCAATTTTGTTTTCCAATTGTCTTCATTCTAATGAACATTTGTTAATTATTATTTTACATTGGTATAATCAAAAACATCTTTTTTGTAGATTTTATTTCCTAAAATATTGAAACGAATATATGAATATAAATTTTTAATTATTATAAAATTAGTTTATAAAGTTTATAATTATTATATTATATTAATATTATTTATATGTACTTAAATAAAAAGTAATAATAAACATAAGAATTTATAACTTGAATAATAATTATGAATTTCGATAACAGATAATTCTATATATGAAAATAAATAAAAATTATACAAAATAAAATAAAATGTTACCGCTTATATCTTTATTTTTAAGAAAATCAAAACTGTAAATTTATTATCAGTTAGTGAAAGTTTAATTTTTTCGAAAATTTAAATAAATTTTCAAATAATAAAAAATTAATTTTTAAATTTAAAAAAATTTTTTTATTTTTATGTATTCAGATATAAAAAAATGTTATATATTTTTTGCTTTTTTTCATATGTAGAATCATCTTCTATCAATAATTCATTTTTATTTTCATAACTCATTTTATTTGTATTTAAAAATTTTTTTTAAATAAATTTGATTTATTAATTTATTTAAAAATGAAACTTTAAATGTAAAAATATTATCATATAAATATATGTATGTAATATTATATTGTAAATATATATTATTTTTTATTTTTGATTTATTTTTATAGAAACATCCATGATTTCAGAAACATGTATACATATACATATATTTTATATATTATTACATGCAATATTTAATTTTTATCAATTTCTTTAACATAAATTATAAGTCTTTTCTTTATAATTTAAAATATAATTAATATTTTCATTTTGTTTTATAATATTTAATATAAAAAATTGAAAAATAATTTGTTTAAATAAATACAATATTTATATATAATAAATATAATACTTATATATAACTTATATCATATATATATATATATATATATATATTATACCATTTTTTATATTTATTATTTAATATATAATAAGACAAACAAAAATAAATAAATTACAAAGAAATTATATTTAAAATAATTTATTTGTTGACGAAAAATTTGCAAGGAAGTGAAATTAATCTTTAAAGTTTTATTTTTTAATTTTTTGATTAAAAGTTTACCCAACAATTTTTTTCGTAATAGTATGATAGAGCATTAAATTTTGCAATTTATAATTTTGTTCGATCTCATATCAAAGTTATTCGATAAGTAAGAAATGAAATGGAAATTGATTTCACTTTCTTAAAACATTATTTTAATAAAAAAAATTATATATAGATTATTATGTTTTACAAAGTTTCGTTAAAAATTAAAAATATTTTATTAAAAAATAAAAAATTATTACTTTCGTGATCTATTGTACATGCAATTTCTAAAATTTATAAATGTTTATTAAAATCTGTTTATTATACATTTTCTGTTTATATTTTTTATATTTTTATATAATTAATTTATATAAATTTGTACGAATTATATTATGATATAGTGAATATATAAATAATTTATATAAATGTTAATTATAAAATTATTATTATATATTACAACAAATATTATAATAAAATTAATAAATTATGAAAAATTTTAAATTAATATTTTCTACTTAAATATATATACTGTATATTGTAAAATGAAATCTTTCTAATGAATATTAATCATTAAATAAAATTGCGTATCAATTTAAATAATTGTTTAAATGATAACATTAAATAAAAAAGTGAAGTTTAAAAATTTTCAATTGCATTTATTTCCAAAATAATTAATATAATTATCATAATTAAAATTTTAATAATAATTTAGCTATCTTATTTTAATTTTGTTATATGTTATCTAGATATACTTATGTTATGATATACTTGTGTACATTATTTATAACATATTTATTTGTATAATATATACTATGTTATTTTTTGAAAAAAATCATAAATTATAAAAATATAAAATATATGTTTAATTTTAATTTTAATAATAATTGTAAAATATTTAATATGTGTAAAATATTAGTAATTATATAATTAATTATATAATTATATAAAGTTAAATTTATCTATAGTAACAATAAGTAAAAAAAGTCAATAATTTTAATGAAATAGTTTTATTCATATTATTTTTATATTAAATAATTTTTTTTATACTCGAGATTAATATATACTTCATAAATTATTCAAACGGCAATGCTCAGAATTAACAATAATCATAAAAATAAAGCATGTCAATCAGTGAATAAGGAATATAATATTATGAATATAATGATGGAGTATTTGGCTTTACTAATTATTTTAACGATTTACAAACTACTCAGATAATTTAATTAGTAAATATATAAATAAAATATATATAATGAAAATATATAATGTAAATATATAAAATAAAAATATATAAATAATCTTTTTTCATTCGATTATAAGTAAATCACAAGTTCATTATACAAAAAAATTTTTAAATATACATTTTAAATATACATTGAAGAACAAGAGACATTCAATTGAACAAAATAGTATTATATTTAACGAATTATATTTATTGATTATAATAATTGATACACAATGAACGAATCAATATATCTGATGTAATAATAGAAATTATTGAAACCAGATCTGTTAAATTTATTTATAATAAAAGACAAAAAATAAAATTATTATTAAAATATGTTTATCCCAATTCTGCAATATACAATTGCACCAATTAATATTTTATTTTCAAGCTAATAAAAAAAAAACCATTAATACTTCACGCTAAAATTGATTAGGGCAAATTTCATAAAATTATTAATAATTTGTTTTAGTTAAATATTTCATTAAAAATAAAAAAAAATATAAATAATGCAGTAGAGCAATTTAATATTTTGATACAAACAAATTGTATGAAAATCTGCGTCAAAAATAAAAATTAGTATTATATATAAATTTATAATATTATATATAATTATTTTTTAATATTATTCTTTAAAAATTATAAAAATATTATTAAATAATTAAATCGTTAAAGATCACTTAAAAGACAATAATAGTAATTAATAGTATATTCACTATTCAAATGCTTAAAAGAAAAACAATCTCATAAAAAAATATCTGAAAAACTTGATATTACTTGAAAATATAGATTATTCATTTCGACAAGCTATTATAAAAATAAAAAAAACAACCAATAAAATCAATGCCATTAAATTGAAAAGAAAAAAATGGAAAATGGATTAAAACGAACAAAGAAAAAGTAGTAATTTTTTTCAAATATTTTGAAAAATCTTTCAATGTAAGATGGAAATGAATAAATGAAAAAAAAATTAGAAATATTAATTCCACTCTTATTTCCCAAACAAGTAAAATATATGTTTATTTACTAAACAAGTAAAATAAATAATATATAAATTAAATCTAAAAAAGATTTAACTTTAAACCGATAAGATTTAATTTTTAACTTAATATTGACAAAATTTTAATAATCTTCTAAAAAACTTCTACTTACTTTTTGAGCATGTAATGCAATATTAAAAAACTAATTTCTTAGAAAATAATCCAAATTATTTTAGTCAAAAACCTGATAAACCTTTATAAGATATTTTTATTAATTAATAAATTATTAATTAATAATTAATAATTAATTAATAATTAATAATATTAATAATTAATTAATAAATAATTCTTTACAATCGCTGCCAACTTTTGGACAAAAAAATCTGATATAGTTTATTAAAGTATATAGACAACATAAACATTTTTTACACTAAACTTTTTTACACTAAACTCTACTAAAATAATTAATTGAATACATTTAATTGAAATAAATTTTGATTTAATTTAAATAATAAATTTATACATAAATTTCTATTGTCTTATAATACATTATTAGATATAATACATTTAGACATAATTCAATATTTCAAATTGTAATGTTTAATAAAAATGTAATTGTATATTAATTTTATTTTGATTGCACAAGAAAGAAGAGAATAAAAAATAATATAAAACAGAAATATATTTATATATTTTTATGTTTATCACTAAAAATTTCTGAATAATAAATTTGAATAAGATCACGAAATGTATCCCAACTCATTATATGTCATTAATCAGATAAATATGATTATATATTTTCATTTCAATTTTTTTCTTAATTATGAATTAAATAATTTTATAAGAATTAGTAAGAATCGAAATCATTCCTCAGTGAAATCGATTGTTATATGTATTTAACTTCATTGGATCATTATTATTAGCAAAAATTTGCACGAGTATAAACCGATCATCATTTCGAATTTAAATTCTGAAATCGGCTAAAAAAACTAGTAAATAATTAATAAAAAAAATAAGTTATTGTTTATTATTAATTGACTTGGTAAGAAAAGATAAATCATATTTGCTAATTTTATAGAAAGAAAAAAAAATTTAATTACTAAAAAAAATTATTGTAAACATTAATTATTAAACATATTGAAATATTTAAAATATTTCTTTTATTTTTTATTTTGAAAAAAACAAAAAGTTTTTTATTTTGAAGGTTTTTTTATTTCATTATATAGCATATATATAATATATATAATACATATAAACATATTATATATATATAATATATATAATAATGATTTTATATGATATAAAAAAGTATAGATTATTTAAACAAAGATCACTTTTTTTTCGATATTGCAAATACAAAATTACTTAAAAAATTACATAGAAGATAAATTCAATGATCTTGATTTTAATTTTAAAGAGAAGATATTTTTGATATGTTCATTATAAAAAATTATTAATAAAAAATGCTTAAAAATAGAAATTGATGTGAAAATATTCCTAGTAATTAATTTCAATAAAAACATATAAAGCTTTATTAATATATAAGCCTATTAATAAGATTTCAATAAATAAATAATAATTAACATTTTTAAAAGTTTACAAAACAATTTATAAAAGAAAAAATTATAATACTTATATTTCTCAAATCATAGCTATCAGAACTGTATATACAAATAATGAAATGAACTTATAGAATAATCTATTATTTTATAATATATATTGTTAAAAAAGATTATTGCATTATAGAATAAAAAAGAAAAATAAAAAAGAAATTTCGAATTTTATTAATATTCATTGAATTTGATAAAAAATTATTTGAATCTTTTTTTTGATTTCTTCAAATCAATTTTGTCGAAATCCCTTCTCAAAAAATAAAATCAAGTCATATTCCAAAAATATTATAATTAATACTTTAAAAAAATAATAAAAAAATAAAAACATCATTTTGATAAAAAATTCTACTACTTTAATTATACATAACTAAATAAATTGTGAATAGAGTAAATCTAAAAAGTATTCGTACAATAATAAATTTAAAAAAAAAATATCGTAATATTTCATTTATTAATATAATTTTAATAAATAAATAATATGTATAAAATATGAAAAATATGAAATATTTTTAATCAAGTAAAAAAATTTGAGGAATTTCATATGGAACATACAATATAAAAATAAATATTATAAATTTTATAAAATTTTTTTTAATAAATATAAAATTAAATTAGTACAAATTTGGATAATATATGAGTAATATGAGACATTGTCATTTTTGAAGAAAGTAAATTTTGTAACCGTCTTAAAATATTAATAAAAATATTGATAGAATGTATTAATAGAAATGAATATATAAATATAATATACAGTGTCAAATACAATTTATTCTTATTATTTTTCATAATAGCATATCTAAATTGTACTTTCTGAATAATTATATAAATGATGAATTTTAATTAGCACAATAAACAATATATTTCTATAATTTGTCTTAAAATTTAAAAAAAAAAAATTTTAAATTTAATTTAATTTAAAATTATATTAAAAATGTAATTATAAATTAATATAATTATATATTAATGTTAAATATATATATATATATATATTTATATATATATTTAAAATTATATATATATTTAAAATTTTAATTTAAAATTTTAAAATAATATTATTATTAGTCAAATATCTCATATTTCTATCAATTTATCATTTCATTTTTCCTAATTTTATCGTAATAAAATAAAATTTTAACATAAATACTTTAAATCTTCATTAATAAAACTATATATATATATATATATATATATTAAAACTATATAATTATATTATTTTGTTGATTTTTTAAATATTCTTTAAATTAAATTAAATTTTACTTTAATAAACGCATATAGAAATTTTTTATTATGGTCTTAATATTCGTTAAATAAATAAAATTGACAGATAACTATTAATGATTTCTGGAAAAGTCTTTTCATTATTATAATATGTGAAATACAATCTTTATATCTTATTTTATTTATATTTTTTTCTTTATATTCTTCAAAATCAATAATAATTTAGAAAAAAAATTGTAATTCCATTAAAATTTTAATAAATATTTTAAAAATAGCAAAAATATATACGTAATAAGTATTTCTATAGTTATATTTCATAAATTATTAAAATATAAATATATAAATATTATAACATAAAAAAATTTGTATAAAATATCACATATTATACAATGATATTGAATTACAAAAACATTACCAAATGTGTAGTGTAAAAAACATAAAAAATTAATAATTATTTTATCATTTCTTTATTAATTAAGAACAATTTAAGAATAATTGCAACAAAAGTTGTTAAAAAATTTTAAAATATTTTAAAAATTAGAAAATTCATTAATACTAAATGTCATTTCTTTATAAGGTCAAATATATTATTATATAATATATTATTAAATAATTACAAAAATATTATATAAGGAAAAGAATATTAAAAAAGAAATTACAATTTACAAACAAATTTATGAAATTATTAATTTAACTTAATATATTTATAATATAATATATTTATAAATAAAGAAAATAAAATAATATTTGAAATTTGTAATAATGAAGTATCTTAAATTTAGTTTCTTTTAAATAAATTACACTATTTAAAAATTTGATTTTAATGTTATTAATAAAGCGTGTCAAATAGAAAAAAATAAATATATATTCAGTAATATGTATAAAAAAAACTGAAAGAATTATAATAATATAATTTAATCTTATTTAATAAATCATTATATTTTTCAATTAGATAGGTCTATTTTATAATATATATTTCATTTGTTTGCAAGGAATAGTAAAAAATAATTTAATTATTAGAAGTAAATAATGTGTGAAAACTTGTCAAGAAATTGAATCTGTATTTTTATAACGAATATCTTAGTAATGATTTTAAGAATTTCTAAATTATATTTGTACATGGGAACTGCATCAATTACGTGAAAGCTGAAATATAAAAAAGGTGAAAGTTTTCTCATACTTATATTATCTTCTATTGATGGCATTTTGAATAGATAGAAGTAAAAAATTTTTTAATCTTTGAATTACCAATGTAGCGAAAGATTTCTTTGACAAAGAAATCTATTATAGTATCAACAATACATTCTTTATTCATAATGTATTTTATATTTATTAAGTATTAAATAGAAAAATATTTTTAACATCGGATGATATATAATATAATAATAAATAATTTTTTATTTTTAGAGACTTAATTAAATTTCTAGTTTCTTTTCCCTCATATCTATGATTTTATGATTAATATTATTAAATTTTAAAATTATTAAATTTTTATTTTGTAGAAAACAAATAAATTATTTATAGAAATATAAGAATATAAGAATATAAAGAATATAAAGAAATATAGAAAATATATTATACAAATATATATAATTAGAAAATTATAAAATATAAAGAATAATAAGAAATTGATTAATATATATTATAAAATTATAAAATTATAACATTAAATAATTAATATTAAATAATTATAAAATTAATATAATAAAATTTATTAAAAAACATTACAAAATTATTAATTATTAAAAACAAGATAATGTGATTATTTAAAATATTTTATTAGTTTGTAATAATATATATAAATAATATATAATTGTAATAATATATATATATATTTGTAATAATATATAAAAAATATTTAATTTCATTTAAGAAAACAAAATTATTCTATATATTAAGAAAACAAATTCTTTATGTATCGATCTATGAAAAAACTTATATGCTCTTTAAAATCATTTAACTTTTATTCGAAATATTATCTAATAATATTTAAACAAACTAATTTATCTTATTATTTTATTTATTCTGTTATTATTTATTTTACTGTATTATATTATTATTAATTTTTTCATTATTTCTATCTAAGTTTTATGCATTAAATTCATTTTTACAAACCTTAGAAATTTTATCTATTATTAAATTTATATTTTTATCAATTATCGTAATAAAATAGTAATAATACTATTTATGCTATTTTCTTTTTAAAAGAAGTGTCTTTCTTTCATAAATTTTTTTTCATTATTTATGATATATCTTTTTTTTAAATATCTAATAATAATTTAAATAAAATATTCTTCTCTTTTTTTATATTATTTTTTCAATATATATTTTACATTTTATATTTTTAAAAATAAAAAATAAAAATAAATCGATTTTAAAAATAATCACTATAATTAATTCTTTTTTGAATATTATTAAATATTATATAATATATAATATTTAATTTATAATATATAATATATAATATAATTTATAATATATATATATAATTTATAATATATAATATTTAATTTATAATATATTTAAAAAACGTTTTCTTATCGATTTCAATAATATAATAAAATGATTAATTAAATATCATTAAAATGTAATATCTTGTCTAAATATTCTGAATAATTTTTAAATGTTGTTATATGTTCCATCTTAATTATTTAATAAAAAATTCATGAAATTATGATAATTTTTTTTGTTTTTAAGAATATAATGGAAACTTTTTGAGAGAGAAAAAAAGAACATCTTGTAAATATTTTTGATATTTAAGATAAGTATAGATAAATTTAAATTAGGTTTGTATTAAATTTAACTTAAATTTATAATTTGTAAGGATTTGTAATAATAAGATTATAATAATAAAACTAAATATATACTTATATCATATATTTTTTCTTGTTTTTTTACTTAAAAAAAAAGAAAACAAATCGTTTCTATTGCCTAACTAACCAAATATTTGTAGCCCGCATTGAATGCAACTTTAACGTTGAATATAGCGATCAAAATATTGTAAAATCAATATTCCTGGATAACATATTGATTTTGTAATTAACTTTTATTGTAAAATATAAATATAAATTGTTATATATAAAGAAAATAAAAAGTAATATTGTATTATAAAAAAAAATAATGATTTTTAAATAAATATAAAAAAAAATGTGTTTTCAAAAATGTCAGAACATTCGCAAATTGGAAATTTCCTGAGATAATTTCAAACATTTTTTTTTGTAAAAACTTTCGTTATAATTTTATTAATGAAATATTAAAAATATTTATAATTATTATGATATTATGGGTTATTAGAAAATATTGATCAATTATAAAACGCATAGCTTAATCTAATATAATATAATAAATTTTCAAGAATCTTCAGTTTACAGATGTTCTAATATTTTTAGGATATATATTATATATATATATAAATTTAATAGCAATAATAATAAAATAGAAATTTTATTTTATATTGCATAGTAAATAAAGTTTAATCCTTATAGAAACTATTAAACTTTATATTTATAATTTAAATTCTGTCAATGGAATAGATTGAATTGGATTAATTTAAGATTTGATTTAGATTTATTGCAGTTAATTCAAATTGAAATTGAATTTATTTTTCAATTTTAATTTTAATTATGCAATCAAATCTATTGATGTTAAATCACAAAAATAAAGAAATTTTGGAAATATAAATTTCTTTTTTATTTTTTATAAAAAAATTGTTATTGATATATATTCAAATGAAATTTCGCGTAACAGTTATCATCTCAAGATTGCAAATCACTAATAATGATTTTTAACAAAAAAGAAATTTTTATAATTTCATATTTTATTGTTATATTATTATGATATATTGTTATATATCTTAATTATTCTCTTTATTCTTCTGATTTAGTACTTTCAAATATTTTTTGATTCTCATAATTAAAATTGAAATAATTAATAGAACAATTTCAAAACTTATTTGACAAACCAATTACACGTAATACAAACAAAATAATTTTTAAATTCTTTTAAACAATTAAAAAACACTTAAATATTTAATTCTTTTTAATTACTGTAAAGAAAAAAAAATACAAAAGTTACAATATAAATGTATGATTTTTCATATTTTATTATACTAATTTATATATTAATTTTATTATTTTTTGTAGTAATATACATATATATAGTCAAAATTACATATAATACATATAATATACATATATAATTAAAATTACACAGAATATAGATTTTATAAATATAAATAATGCAATACAGAAATTTTCAATGTAAATGATACATTATATATTTTACTCCAAATATATGTATTTAAAAAAGTTAATTCATTAGTTAAGAAAAAAAATCTTTCTATTCCTTCTATATTTTTCTATATTTTTTATTTTGATTAGGAGAGAATTATTTTTTTAATTTTTAATAAAAATTATTTTAATAAATAATTTTTTTAATTTTACATTTTTCAATTATTAAAATATTTCTAACAATATTATTTTTTAAAACATATATTTCAATAAAATATGTATCTAAATAAAATGCTAAATACTAAAGCAAAAATATGATCAATATTTTTTTTATTATTAAGTTATAATATAAAAGTATTTATAAAATATTATATTTAAAAAATAAATTTATAAATTTTTTTTTAAATTTTATATTAATTATTCATAAGTTTTGTATTTATTTATAAATATTATTTATAAATTATTAATATTATTTATAAATTTATTAATAAATTGAAATATAGAGTGATCTGATTTTGATGTTTTGGTTTTCTCAGTATTATTATTTATAACAAAAAATTTCAAATGAAAATTGAATATTAAGATTATATTATGATATTATTATTTTTGAATGTAATAGTCATATGAAGATTAAATATATAATTAAAAATAATATAATTAAGTTTTTACTTTACTTTTTTCATAATAATTTTTTTATATTATTTCTAAAAATTTAATGTACAGAAAGATTTATCATAAGAGAATATTTATGTAAAAAAGGAATTTTTATTTGAAATTTGTATAGATAATATAACTCCTTAATCATTTCTTATAGGAATTATTTCTGCAATTTTTTTTAATATGTATATTAAACTTAAAAATATAAAGAAAAGGAAATATAAAATATAGATTAAAGAAAATATAAAATTTAATATTATAAATGAAATATAAAATTTTTTCCTTATAACGTATATTTTTTTTATTTATTTCTATATATGACTGTAGAGTACGATAGGAAAAAAAGTAATTCTATATCAAAAAAATTAATCAAACGTATAAAATAAAATTTTTTCGTATAAAATTTAATTTTTGAAAACATCAATTTTAAATATTCGCTGACATTTGACTAATGTATCTCGTTCTATTTTTTTCTCTTCAGATTTATGTTTATTATATTAGATAGTTAAGAATAAAATAGAATATTAATTTATGATAAATTTTATTATTATAGGAATTATTGAAAATGTTGTCGAATTGTATTTTACGAACAACATTGTGTTTTATAATACAATATAATTTATGCATAATAAATAACTGATTTTATGTGAATCTATCTGAATTTGATATAAAAAGTCAAATAAAGTAAAGTGAGAAAAACAAATTTCATTATATCAATCTAATCTTCAAAAAAAAAAGTCAATATTTATTCGCAAGAAATTACAAATTTAGATTAATTAAAAGAAAGAATCAGTTTCGTGTTCAATCAATAAAACAACAAAATAATTAAAAAACATTCACAGAAATTTAATTTGTAGAATAGATTATATATTCAACAAAATATTCAATATTTCTAACATTTTATATAATTTTTAATAATAAAATTTATTTTAAGTTAATATTTTCTTTTATTATACATTCTTAATTATTTAACATAATAAACATTGAATCGAAAGAATTACTACAATGAATCAAATATACGTTTACTTCGTAAATATTTAAAATCGATTTTTCCAAAAACAATATGTCATAATTTTTATAAAATTTAATTGTATATTTTCGATTTATTTTTTGATGTAGAAATATTCCTTTTCTAGTTGTATCAGCAATTATTGATCATTTTATAATGTATGTAATTTTTTTTTATAAAAAAATTGTTTTTATAAAAATAACATTTTTTTTTAAAAATTATAATTTCAAAATTTTTTAAAATATTGTATAAAATATCGTATAAAATATAATAAATTGTACATATAATTATATAAGATAAATTTTAAAAATAAAAATTGATACAAATAAATGATGAATGCTTTTTTTTTTTTTTATCTGAATATATGTATGTAGTAGTAGATAGATAATATGTAATAGTAGATAGTATATGTAATAATAGATAGATAATATTTATTTACTATTAACATATATTATGTATTATAAATTTTATTTATATTATAAACATCCATTTCGGCTAAAATTATAAATATATAAATTCAAAATTGACGTTTAAAATTATAAAATATTAATTTTTTTATTAATATTTTATTAATAATTTTTTATTAATAACTTTACATTTCAAATTTTTTCACAAACAATTCTGATATATTTTTGCAATTTTTATTAGAAAAAAAAATATTATTTTGAAAAAAAATGAAAATATATTAAAACTTGAATATATATTATATATATTATTACATATATTATATTATATAAATATATATATATTATAGTATGTATATGATATATTTGAAAATATGAAATAACTAAAAATCATCTCTCTATTCTTTAAAAGAATATTACAATAATCATTTGTTTGACAATCTCATTTCTTTTCTTTCTTAAAGAAGATATACTATTACAATTTATATCATTCTCAATAATTCTAATTCTTTGTTTGTTATACATTATAATATATATATATATATATATATATATATATATATATATATATATATATATATATAAGCTATTAAATTATATAATGTAATAGTTTCAAAATTATGATTAAATTTATTTTATCATAATAAGTTAAACTATTTTTAAAATATAATTAAAATATAAATACTATTCTAAATATAATACTAAATATAATACTCTAAATATAATATTATTCTAAATATGTTAACATTATTATTTTATATTATTATATTATATTATTTTAACATTAATTAAAAATCAAATTTTTCTTCATTTTTATTCACATTCAAATATTTATAATATATTTTTGTTCAAATTGGACATAAATATTGTTTAACAAAATCATGAAATGAAAAATTAATTATGAAATATTTTTATCGATTTCGATATTATTCGATATTCAGGAATAATTATGTAATATAAATATATATTCAGAAATAAATATATAATAAATAAAAACTATACTAAATATATACTACATTATATATATATCATACACATTATGTACATATATATAATATGTATTAATATATATATATATTTATTCATATAATATATATAATGATGAATAAAAATATAAACATATAGTTTAAACTAAAAAAACAAAAATTAAGACTGAAAAAGAAAACGATAAAACTATCAATAATTTTCTTGATTCAATAATAAAAATTGAATAATTATAAATATAATATGAATCTGATAAATATGATTAATAAAAGTTAGTAAGAATTTATTTCTATTTACATTAATAATATAAGAAATAATTTACATTTTTGTATTTTGTATTTTAATATTATTTTGAAATAAAGTTTTGAAGTAATATTTTATTTTTGCTGAAATACTGCTTCTTTCTAATTTTTATTAATTTCAATGGAATTAATAATTTGTGATAACTTATTTTACAAAATGTTTAAATTTTATTTTTCATTCTAATTATATAAATGTATATAAATATACATACATATAGAATAATTTCACTATCAGTTCTTCTAAATTTTCTATTTGTTTTATAAATTTTATGTATCGTTTCAATATTTTTTAATAAAATATATTTATAAATAGTATTTAATAAAATATAAAATTTTTTACCGAACTCATATCAATTTACTTTTTTTCATTAAAAATAAGATTTTTTTCAATAAAGATTCTTTTCCAATTCTTTATGATTTATTTTTTTGTATCTAAAAATTTTGTAATAATTAAATATTTTTATATAAATAAGTTTCTATTTCTTTCCTTTGTTTTTGAGATAATTTTTTTAAAAAATATAAATCATTCGAATTTTATTATAACTTCTTATATATAAGAATAATATTATATTATTTTATATAATTTATATTAATTTATAATATAAATTTTTATTATATTATATAATTATATCCAATATGATATACAAATGATCATTTCTTAAAGAACTTGGTACACATATTCTTTTTTTTTGTAATTTTTATAACTATATCATTTTTTGCAATTTAATAAAATAAAAAATAAAAGAAAAAACAAGAAAGAATAAATCTTTTTTATCGAAATTATTTTTTTTTTATGTTTATTTCATCAAACACTATATATTTTCTTTTGACTAATGAATTGTATGTATAATGAATGTAATTGTATATTGAATTTTTTAATTGAATTCTTTAATTTATGATAAAATTCTATAATTATTAAGAGCAATTATTTTTTCATTTTTCTATTTTTTTATAAATTTTTATTTTTTATTTTTATTTTATTTTATTTTTTTTTATTTTTTAAAATATTTTTTATATAATTAATATAAATATGATTTGTTATATTTTATTGAATTTTATTATTGTTATATTATTGTTATATTTTTATTGAATTCATGTTAAATTTATAATTATGTAAACTTAATTAATTGATTTAAAAAGCTAATTTCAATATTAATTTTATAAGAAGTATTTCTTTTATAATTCATATTACTTTCATAAAACATTTCTGTTATATTATTCCTTTATTTTGTCTCATTTTATTTAAAACAAATTTACTTACATCTTATTAAATAAATCTTAATAAATGTTTTTACTTTTTTTTTTAATTTTTAGAATTGATAATACTCATTATCTTCGACAATCTCTCCCGCTCTCTCTTTTTCTTTCTCTCTCTCTCTCTCTCTCTCTCTATATATATATATGAGAGAGAAAGAAAAATAAATATATATATAATAAAATATGATATGAAACTTCTATTCAAATATGTACTCTCCTTTGTAATGTTTTTTGCTTAATAATAATTATCTTTTATAAATATAATTAAAGAAATTCAGACTTTTTTCAAATTAAATATTATACTTTTATAATTTCAATTAAATATTTTATATATACATTTTATACATTCAATTTAATATTAATAATATTAAAGAAAAAAATGTTAATACAAACCAATAATAAAAAATATTGATATATTTTTCAAAATATTTATTAGATATTAGATATTAAATTTAATTTCTGAAATGTTCAACATGTATATTATCACAGAACTTTTGTTTTCAAAAGTTAACAAAAATATTGCAATTATTTATTTAAATATTATGAACTAATTTGATGCATTCACTATAACTTTTATATATACACTGTATTTATGATAATTAAAACAACTACCTGAATCAATAAATGATATTGCATTCGCTTGTAAGAGTTCACCTGATGATATATCTAAAAGAACTGAAGCACGTGATTCGAGTTTAAAGTACTTTCACTATGTTAGTTCTGCAGCTTGTTCTTCTTCTTTCTCTTTTCTAATTCACTTCTTTTTTGCACTTATTAGTCTAATAACCTGAAATAGAAATGATTAGTTTTGCAGTAATTGATATCCTGGGTCAATGATGACTAACTAGTTATCCTCGTAAGTAAATCAATTTCTTTGAAATTTATTTATTTGAAAAAAAAAACGAAATAAAAAAAAATAATAAGAGAAATAAAATAAAATAAATTACATATAATATACATTCTTGTTATATATAATATATATTGTAATGTAATATAATATATATTAATAATATATTATTAATATATAATGTAATATTATTTTTATATGATATAATAAAAAAATAATAAAAAATAATTGCATTAAATAATATTAATTAACTTTTATTATATAATATATAGATATGTATATATATTAGATTAATTTTTTCATAAAAATATATATATTTTTAATATTTATACTTATAATACATTTTATTTGTTATAATTTATTTATTAATATTTTGTATATTAAAAAAACAAGTATAATAAGATATTATATACTATTTTCATCAAACTATCAATCAAATATTTATTATTTAAATATTCCAAAAATGATTATTATAATTTACAATAGAGCCTTTTCATGAAATTATTATCAATTAATATATTAAAATAAATACATACAGATAAATATTATTTGTTCCATGTCACGCTTATATAATTCATAATTCATAACTTCATAAATTTAAAATGTGAAAGAAAGATGTATATCATTACATAGCTATTCTCCTCTCACTTTTCTTTTCTCACGGTGTGATGATTTTTTCGTGAAAGGTGGATTTATGGAAACTGATATGCAAATTTGATTTCATAATAATCCGTAACTGTAAAGTAAGAAACCAAATTATTCAAGTAACTTAATAATTATATATTGGTAATTCTATATCATTTATGATAATCAACACATAATAACACATTCGAAATTTATGTTACATTTAATTATCATTTAATTATTTATCATTAAATCTATTCGTTGTTCAATTACTTAATTTAAAATAATTTAAGAAATTTAATTATTTAGAAATTGTTTTCTTTTTTAATTAATATTCCATTAAATATTTTATATATGAGCAGAAACGAATTTTTATTATATTCTTAATTGAATTATAATTATAAAATTATATATTATAAATTATAAATTATAATATATAAATAATTTGTTAAACAATATTATATAATAAAATTTTTTATATGAAAAATTTTATATATTAAAAAAAAGTAAAGTTTTATTAAATATGTATTTAAGTATTATAATAAAATCCCAATAACAAATAAAATTATTTATAACATTATTAATATATTAGAAAATTAATGTTTTGAATTCGTGATTATATCCTAAACGAATTAGGATCTTTCAAACATAAAATAGATAGAACGTAAGAGAAAAGGAAAGATATTATAAAACATTTTTATTTTTTCAAGAATTATTACTGCTATATATACGTATATAGCATATATTACGTATTTATATATATTTAATTTCAGAATTTCTTCTTTCAACATCCTTAATATGATTTAATGATTGAAAAATTATTAATTGATTAAAATTTTATGTTTGTGTTTAAATATTTATTTCAAATTATAAAAATAGTATTTTTTGTTATTATATGAATACTATATTGAATATCCATAATATTATAAATATAAATATTAGTATTATAATTAAGATATGCAAATATTTTATTATCGCTTTAAAGAGCACATTTCGGTTCCACATCTATTAGAAAATTTATTTTTGGATTATTTTAACAAATCCATATTTCACAATTAAATTCTGAAATGAATTTGTATATTTTATGAAGCATTATTAAAAATATAGAAATTAATAAGATATTTAATAATGAAGACTAAAAATAATAATATATATAATATTATATTATATTAATATAATATTATAGCATTATTTTTTTAAATATACAAAACATGAATGAAGAATTCTTTTTTAAAATAAATTAAATTAAACAAAGAGAAGCATATTTATGTTTTTAAATAATTTTATAATGTATATTATATATATAAAAATAATATTACTATAATTTGCAATTAAAAAAAATTAAAAATTTATTTACAATTTTCATCTATAAATTGATATACATTAATATGATAAATCTTGATATGATAACCTTTTTTGTATACATTATATTATGTAACTAAAGACTTGAATATTACTGAAAGTATTAAATTGTTTCCTATAGCATGTTATTTAATTATACTATAGCAAGTATAAACAATTTTTTTAAACTAAATTTAAACTGTAAATCTATACAATATAATTCGGTTATTATTATTTATAATAGATAGTATGTACTACATATAATATATATATATATTACCATAAAAGAAGAACAAATTTTCATGATTAATGTCGATAATATTTATGAAAAGATTTAAGAACTTTGAAATTGTGATATAACTATTTTTGCAATATTCTATGCAAATTTAATATATTATATTATATATATTATATATATATATATATATATTATATTGTATATTATATCATATATTTTATATATATATATATATATTATTATATATTACATATATATATATTATATATATTTTATATATATATCTTTACTTATAATTTTTTTTTTACATTAAAAACATTAAAAATATATAAATAAATATATTAAAAATAAATATCTAAAAAGTATAAAAATATATATTTATACGTAAATAAGTATTTGTACATAATTTATAAACAAAACAATAATTATATTATTATTCAAAACGTTTATTTTTAAATATTATAATATTATAATAATATAAGAAATCTCAATTTCTTCTTTTTCGAAATTAATTATTCCATTTAAAAATTTGTTTGTAAATCATATTGTTTATAAATTTTTTCTTTAATATTCTTATTTATAATATTTTTATTTAAAAGTTTAATTTTGAATATTTATTTTATATATTATATTTATTTATTTTAATATTAAAAGATTTTATTTAATTTTTTTACTTATAAGATTTTACCAAGATGTAGAAGACATTTAAAATAGATCAAGATTCAGTTTGGTAATATAATGATAACATGATGTACATAGAACAAAGGAATTTAAACAATACATATATAATATATAATATACTTTCATTTATATTTTAGTTTAGTTTAGTTTTGTATATTTATTATATTTTGTATATTTTATATTTTTTATATTATTTTATTTATATTAAAGTATTTTTCGTTTTGAATAAATTTAACAATGATTTATATGACTATATTTTCATATATATCATAATTACTTTCTAAAATATTAATAAAAACTCTATATAATGCTATACAATAATAGTTACATATGCAAAGTATTAAATACTACTAAATACTACAGATATTATAAGTTTACAAGCAGAATTCAATATATAATAGTGAAAATTCTTTATTTAATCATGAAAATTAATACATATCTGAAGATAAAATTTTATATTCATTTTATCTTCTTTCTTATTATTCAATTTCAAATTTAATATTGATATTGAAACTTTAAGTTTTTTACAAATTATTATTTACAGTTTATTACAAATTTAACGAAAATTAAAATCAATTACTAATTATGTGAAAAAACTTATTTAAAATATAATCAATTTATAATATATTTCAAATTCATTAAGCTAACGAAGAAAAAACTAATCGGAAGGTTAATCAAAAATTAAATTACCTAAATTTTCTTAAATTAACTTATGAACAGGACAAAAAATAGAATATTATAAACAATAAATAAATTATAATTAATTTACATGTAAAGAAATTACATTAAAAGAAAATATATTACATGTAAAAAAAATATATTAAAAAAAATTATTAATATATATAATAATATATAATAAGTAATAAGTAATAATAAGTAATAAGTAAAATGATATTGATATTTTTAGAGTAATACTAAAGAGTAAAATTTTTACATGATATTTTTTACAAAACATTTAATTTTGGTTAGAAATTGCAAATATAATCTCTAAGAGTTCAAATGATCACTTTATTCAAAATTATTTTATTCAAAAAAAAATTTTATGATAAATTTACAGATTAATTTTCCTGAGAACAACGGATTCTTTCAGATATTCTTTTGAATACTTTTTCGAGTCTAAATTGACAAATTTTAAGTTTGTAAGTGTCGCGTAATTATGAGATTGATCTGTAATGTTATTGATTGTTTAAGTACTTCATGAATAAATCGCGATACTCTAAAATGGACATGAAAAAAATTTCGAAGATTCAATACAAATTATTTTTCAAATTGAAGAAAAATCACAAATTATCAAACAATCGGAAAATATAATTTTGTAAATTATTTAAACTGTCCAAACTTTTAAATTAAACTCATAGAATATTAAATTATAATATATTATAATATATATTAAATTCTAAAATTTATAAATTATCCAGAACTTTGAAACTGTTAAATAATCAAAATATATCAGTAAATCTTGAGAACTTATCTATGAATTATCAGAATTAATCGAATCATTAGAATTTGTTGAAGAGAATTAGAATTTAAAATTGAATTATTAGAACTGATTAAACTTTTCCAAGTTTTCAGAACTTTTCTATTTAATTTTCATGAAAATCTGAATTTTGAATTCATATTTTTGAATTTTATAATAAACTAATTTTATTAATTCATTACCAAATGTCAGCTCATAAAAGAAAATGAAACTAAAAATTATTATATTTATTAAAAAAAATAGTAAGTTAGGAATTTTACTAAATTTATTACTTTTCATAAAAAATAATAAAATAAAAATAATTATAATAATTATTATTATAATAATTAATAACAATTGTAATCTTTAAAAAATTCTATAATAAATAGATTCTAAATTGTATTAAATAGAAATACAAAATCAATTTCATCCCAAATAGAATTAGATAACATAGCATATATATATATATATATATATGTATACATATATGTTCAAATGTACAAAAAGTATAAAAAGTCAATATATATATATATATATATATATATATATGAAATATATTGGATCCAGTATTCATACGATTAGTATGTATTTAACATTGTACATATATGATAATATATACTTTGCACATTATATATATATATATATATATATTAATATGCATTATATATATTATGTATATTATATATATTATAAATATGAATGAAAAATGATATCAAGAAATAATAAAAAGAAAATAATATTCAAGCATAATAAATATACTAATCATAAAAGATATAAGTTCGACAATGTAATTTAAATTATTCTAATACATATTTTTCATTTAAGTGTAAAATCAGCAAAAAAAATCATATATCAATTTTTTAGGAATTATTATAAAAGAAAGATTGCAAATGCTTTCAAAATAAATCCTGAAAAAAATTTTTTAAAATCTATAAAATCATTTGAATTTATAAAATTAAAAAAAATTTTGATTTTCTATAATAAACAGCAATCTTCCAAAAATAAAGTTCGAGATTAAAAATAAAAACTTCGAGCCTTAATAATTTCAAATAGAATGTTATATGATTTTTCTTTACGAAGTTGTACTTCAAATATTGATAATTTTTTGAAAATTTAATGCAGTATAAAATTAAATTGTTCATAACTAGTCTGCGGATTATACAAATGCATATTTTTACAAAAAATACAGATAAATTAATAAAATTTGAATAAAAAATGTTTTATTAAACATTATCTTTAACATAGAATATAAAAATATATCTTTTATTTTATATATTTTTCATATGTTTTTATTGAAAAGCTGCATATTGTGTATATTTTTACATATTTCATACGTATTAATGATTAAATCATAAATTGGCAAAAAAATATATTATATATATATATAATTATTTTTTAATAATATTTTTATATTTCTTTTGATTCTCCATTTTTTATATATGAATGATACTTACATTTTTCATATACATATATAAACTTTTAGATTTATTTTAGTTTTCGATTCTTCAAAGATGTTATAAATATATTAATATTCAATGTTAAAAAAAAACTTGAATGTGATATAGATAGATAGATAATAAAATCTTATACAAGATATTATTATATTTATAAGATATTTTTGACGAGTTAATTCTAGAGAAACGAAATATATAAAAATAATATAAAAAAATTATATAAAAGTATATATATATTTTTCTTATTTTATATATATTCTTATATATATTATATAAGAATTTTGATAAAGGTTTATTTATTAAGTTAAATAATTAAAATTTATATTAGACAAAGTAAAATGAAAATAGAATAATGTAGAACAATTATTTTTATACTGTCACATCGTCTATTCCTATTTCATTTAACGTTTTTGTTTATTAAATTGTTTATAACTTAATAAATAAGTCTTAACTAATACTTTTATATATATCTTCTATACATTTTTTATAATTGTTTTGATTTTGAAAATTGATTTCTAGAATTTCCTTTCAAGAATTCCATGAATATATGAATAATATATTATTGTTAGATGATACAATAATGAAAGAACTATCTTACATTTTCATGTAATAAATTTGAATGAATGCTACTTCTTTATAATTTGATAAAATTATTATCAGATTACATATTTAAATATTATTAGTTCTCATATTAATATTAATTATACATAAATATTATAAATAAAATTTATAATGTTAATATATAAAATAAATTTTATTTTATAGTCTTTTATAGTGTAATTATAGTTATCAGTATGTATAGTGAGTATAATTATCATTTAAATATAGCGGTCAAAAATGACAATTTTTGTTTTTAATTTCGAACATAGATGGCATCTTGCACAGAGAAGTACTATTTATGTCAAATTGCAATTTAAATATTAATTTCATCAAAATATAAAAAAATAACGAAACAAAAATCTATTAACAAAAAAATATACGAATCTATAATCATGTTTCCATCTTTGTATACAATTCGTACTTTTTTTGTAAGTTATTTATTATAATAATTTATGTTATATTCTCATATCATAACCTCTTCAATAATCTTATATAATATTGTTTATATATATTTTTCGCATATTATTTATTTATCAAAATCAATTTTAAATTTTAAGTTAATAAGAATATTTTAAGAATATATTCAGCTATTTTTCTTATTTTTTTTATTTCTTATCTTTATTTATTTAAAATAAATAAATTAAATAATTTCAATATCAGTTAATATCAGATATTTTTAAATATATCTATTTTATTAATATTATTTCTATTGTTCATTTCCATACAATCTTGAAATATTTTTTGTTGACTATAAATTATTTTTCTTTTAAGAAAATAAGATTTATTATATAAGAAAAGTAAGTACTTTATATTCTTATATTCTTATAATAAGATCTGAATTCATAAATAGATAATTTAATGAATTCATAATCAAATTAATATTAATCTTAATAAATATATATATATATATATTTATATATTAATATATATATATTTTTTATTTTCTTAAGAAAATTTATGATATTAATAGAACATTCTTCTTTTTATTATAGATTCATACAATTCATTAATAAAATTCATTATTAAAATTATTACATAAAAATTGCTTTTGATTATAAATATTTAACTTTCAAATGAGATTTAATTAGATACTAATTTAGATATAAATTTATAAAAATAAAATTTATAAAAATAATATATATATATAAATATATTATAATTATAATTAATAATATACAATGTATATTATATATATATATTTTTTAAAATTCATAAACATAATTTTTTAACTATCTTATAAAATACATCTAGCTATTTAATATTTAAAATTTTATATAATTTTCTATTAGCTATTTAATATTATAAATTTTTTATTAATAAATTAATATGATTTCTATTAATAAAAATTTTTTTTTCCAAACAGAATTACAAAAATGTTAGAAGATTACAAACTTCAATCATTCGTACTTCAGATCAATTATTTGTTGTATGTATTATTATTATATATATATAATTAATAAATATCATATAAAACTATATTAATATTATATTGCATAATCATATTATATAATATTAATTCAGTTTTATTTTAATAGCATAGAGATAGTGAAGTTGATAATCCAAGTATACCATTTGAATTCAATGAAGCAAATAAAAAACGTATTGAAGCTCTTTTGAAAATTTATCCTGAAGGTCATAAACGTGGTGCAATGATACCTCTATTAGATTTGGCTCAACGACAATATGGGTGGTTACCCATTTCTGCTATGCACAAAGTAGCAGAAATATTAAATATACCTCGTATGAGAGTTTATGAAGTTGCAACATTTTATACAATGTTTAACAGAAGACCAATGGGAAAATATCATGTACAAATTTGTACTTGTACTCCATGTTGGTTACGAGATTCCGATTCTATTGTAGAAGCTGTAACTAAGGTTACAAATTGTAAAGTCGGAGAAATGTCTGCAGATAAACTTTTCACAGTTTCTGAAGTAGAATGTCTTGGTGCTTGTGCTAATGCACCAATGTTTCAAGTTAATGATGATTATTATGTATGTTTAGTTTTATTTTAAATATTTTATCTAATATACAAAATATTATATCATTTTAATATTATATTTTGTATATTATATATAAATTTTTGAAATGAATATATTTTTTTTTTTAATTATGAAAAAATTTTAACTTACAAGTCACTCTTGAACATTTATAAATATATTTATAATATACATATATATATATAATAATTATATTTTACAGGAAGATTTAACTCCTGAAAGTGCTATTTCTATAATAAATGCATTTAAAAAAGGAGAAAGACCACCACCAGGACCACAAAATTCTCCTAGATTTGCAGCAGATCCAGCAGGAGGTTTAACATCATTAACATCTCCACCACCAGGACCGGGATTTGGAGTTAGATCAGATTTATAATTGTATAATTTGCTTAAATAGTTAAGAAATTTAGTATTGATTAAATGTTTAAATAGATAATAGATTTAATATTAAAAAGAAAAACTCAATTATATTTTAAAATTTGTTTCAATTCAATCAAATCTTTTTATTTTATAACATTCAAAAAATAATCATTTTTAATTTACTTATTGTCTATTTCTGTATTTATTAAAAATACGTTAAAATAAGATGGTTCTATCTCATTACTATTTCTGCCTCTATTTCATTTTATTTAACTTTTACAACTTTTATACTTATTTTAATTTCTATCTTGTAAAAATATTCACAAATATATTAACATTTTTTATTGGTTATTTTGTTACATATTAATAATCTCACAAAATAAATAAAAAATATTGATATATATTATAAATTATTAAATTATAATAATAATTATTAAGATATTAAAAATAAACTAAAGTATATTATAAAATATGTTAGCTGTGAAATAAAAACTACATAGATTAAAACATAGATATATTAATTATAGATGTACATATTTCTAATGTATGTTTAAATGTATATACTCTAATAAAGAGATATATAATTATTATTAATGTAACAATTAAATAATAAATATAAATGCATAACATTTTTATTTATCAATATTAATTAAAATTTATATATAAACTATAACATTAATTATAATGTATATAAAGTATAGCATTTAAATAAAAATATCATATCATATAATATAATATTTCTAATATTATATTAAATATTTGTTATCTATGATTTAAAAAAATTCTCAAAATACATTATTTGAGAAAATATTTAAAAATAACAACTTTTTTTATGAAAGTTTTTTTTTGAAATTTCAAAATAAACATTGTTTTAAATAAAATCATTAATTAATGCAATTGATCATATGTTATAAAATATTACTAAATCTTACATAATAAAAATCATTAATTTAATGATATTTTAATTTCAGTTAAAATATGATATAGAAAAAAAAAACAAAAAAAAGTTAAAATTAAATCTTATTAAAAATATAAATACATCATTTTGAATAATTTATAATATCTTCTTATTATATTATTGCAAATTCAGAGAACAATTTAGATTTATTCTATTTAATAGAGAAATATTAAATATACTTGATAAAATGTATGAGAAATTAAAGCTGATTTTAAAATATAAAAAATTATTTTATTTTTACAAAAATAATTTATGATTTTAAATACAAACGAATATTGATTCAAGAACTATTTTATTATTTTTTTTCTTATTTTTCCAATTCTTATTTCAAATTTTATATCTATTGATCTACATTCAATCAGGATTCTATTTTTGTCACATCATCATTTCATTCTGTCTTCATTTCTGTTTTGCAAATTTAAATGCTTATAACTTAATAAATAACACATAAGTATCATTAATAATAATGACATTTATAAATTATTAATTTTTGTAATTAATTTCTTTTGTTTTTTAGAATCGAGCTTCCTAAGATGTTCTACGTGAATATATCAATATTCTATATCATAAGAAAAAAGATATATGATTTCTGCCAAAAAAATTTAAATCAATTATTTTATTAAAATACAAACTAATCAAAATCAAAAAAAAAGAAATTGAATTTTTTTAAGTATATAAACATATAATAAAAGATATCAATTTGACATTATCTATCATAATTAAATTCTAAATCTTCAATAGAATATTTTTTGTATTTTTTAACTTGACTTTTTATCATATAAAAATGCATTGAATATTTTTTTAAATAATACGATAAATGTATTTTACAGTTTTTAAATGTTTTTCTTATATAATGATATAGCTTAATATGTTTATATAATATGATGTGACAATATATTATATGTATGGTTATTCAGATACTTTAATTTTTCAAATACATAATTTTTAAATATTTTACTTTCTTATATTATTATGATTATTGTTTATATAAAAAAAAAATAAATATAGCATATATAATTGTCATACGAGATGTATGGTAGTCAAATGATGTTTCAATCTTGTCAACATATTATTTCTCATTTGCAAGTTCTTTGTCTTATCAATATTTCTTAAACCACAAATTCCATCATAACCTCCCAACGTCTAGAGATTATTAATTGAAGTTCTGTTGATGAATTTGACTGATAATCTCAAAACAAAACATATATCTTTATCCTTTATCCTATTTCCTTTAATTATTCAATTTACTCTATAATCCATTGTATTCAATAATTAAATAGGAGCAAAAATATCAAATTTATATTTTTAGATCAACTATCCAAATTTCCATTACATAATTTTTTATTCATAAACATACATAATAATATATACATATATATTATATTCTTTGAGTCAATTATAAGAAATAAATCATAATCATAATCTCATTTTGTATTTTTTATTTAAATTTTTATAATATAATCAATCTTGAAAATAATATTAATAATTATTATATATATATATATATATATATATATATATATATATATATATATATATGTTATAAATATTATATATTATTTTATATATATTATAAATAAAAATTATTGTAAATAAGATAATTATGTCAATCATTAGAAAAAATAGAAAAATAAACATAAAATCAATAAGAAAAGAAAATAGATAAGAGAAAAAAAGAAACAAAAAGAATTATAGAAGAAAGAAATAAAGATGTAGACAATTCATAGACACTTTATAAAAAAACAAATTTGAATATTGAAAGAGAATAAATAAATATTAATAATAAAAAATAAAATTTTAATTCAAAGTAGAAATGTATGGAATCAAATAACAAATATTAAATTTACATTGTTCTGTCAAAAAAAGTAGAAACTTGATACAAAAAATATAAGTTATAAAAATTTGATTTTAATATAATAATTTAATAGTAATATTACTATGTATATTAATTACTATGTGTATATTTATATGTGTATTACTATGTGTATATATATTTAGTTATATTTAGTTTAAATTAAGATTTATAAATAATACTATAATGTTACTTTGTTTCAACAAGAAACTTTATTATATAAAAATTGTAATAGTATTTCAAAATCAAAAATTATATTTTTATTTTTACATTAATATAAAGTAAAAAATTATGAAAAAATAATTAACTGTTATTTTTTAAAAAAATAAATCTTTTACAAATTGTTTTATTGTTACATGTAATTTACATTGAAAATGATTATAAAAAATATATATAATTATAGCTTATATAATATATATATATATATAATTTAATTTAATTATAAATATTTAAATGTAAATAAAATATTAATAATTACTGAATCATTCAATAATGCTAATAAATTTAAGTAAAGAAGATAAATTGTCTTCATATTTTTTTTTTTACCAATACTTACCAATATAATTTTTCAAAATAAAAATTTTTAAAAATAAAAATCTTTAAAAATAAAAATATTATATTATATTGAATAATTTTAAATGTTTAAAAATTCAAACAACTCATACATTAAAAAAATCGTAATTAATAAGTGAAAAATAAATTTTTTATTTATAGAGAATTTATAGTTTGAATTTAATATTTTTTTGAATTCCTTAAATTCATCCTTAAAATGTTTTCTATTATTTTAACTTTAAATTATTTATTAATTTTTGAAATGCTATAATAGAAATCTTTCGATACGCGATATTGAATTTTATTAAATATTTGTTATTTTTAAAATTTTAAAATTTTAAATATTATATTTTTATATGTGAAAATAAACAAAAAATATAGAATAATAAGAAAGATAAAATTTTTTCGCTTAAGTCCTTTGTTTTTTGAAAAAATCAAAATTGAATATATTTAGTCAAAGAGTTATATATTCAATGAATTTTTAATCATTTTTTTCGATTTTTCAAAAATTAATTTTTACATGAAAAAAATATATTGTATATTTATTCTTATTTTCACATTTAAAATCATCTTTTATCAACAATTCATTCATATGCTATAAGGAATTAGCTAATTTTACTTGTATTTGAGAAATTTTTAAACTTAATTTACTTGAAAACAAAGTCTAACCTTATTTGTATAAATTTCATACAATAAATTATAGATATATTATCCATATTATATATTTATTTATATTATATTATTTATATATATTTTATATATTTATAAATAAACATTAATTTATAAATATATAATTTATAAATAATATATTTATATAATAATATATATATATATAATATAATATATATATAATATAATAATATATTTATATATATTATGAAAATAATATAGTTGAATTTTTTATTTATTTTATATAATATCATTTTATATTACATAAAATTAAAAATAATATATACAAAATAAGAAATATTTGACTTGAATTGCATAATTACAAAAATGATACAAAATTGATACAAAAATGAAAAATAATGATCTTTTCAAAAAAAGAACTTGATTTATGATTTTAATTTTAAATTTTGATAATGTTACAAAAATTGATAGCCATATATATATAATATAGAAAATTATATCAATATGAACTATAGTACAAAAAATATCATTTGTTATTGATATCCAAAATATTATAGAAAAACAAAATAGAATAGAATTGTACTCCCCCCCCCTACAAATATTATATTGCTTAGAAAATAAATATTATGTAAATAATTATTAATGAACTAAATGATTATTGTAAAGAAGTTTATAAATAAACATTATGGAGGATCGAGTGCCGGATACAAAAATATTAAAGCATTTAAAAAAATTCAAAATTATATTTAATTGCATGATTTAATATTCGAATGAAATATTATATAGAATATATATAGAACAAATTTTATTTTACATTAAAATTTTATGATAAATCATTATGATTTTATCAATTATTTTTATATTGTTAAAAATGTTAATTGAGAAGAAAACATAAATAATAAAATTTATTGTCCAAATAATTGTATATAAAATATGAATAAGCAATAGATATGTCAATATTTTTTTTTCAGAATAATTCTCAAAATAAATCTTTATTAGTTAATACGAATAAATTAAGATGACTTATAATTTTATAATTAATATAATTATATTACATAATAATTAATATTGTTATTAAAATTAAATATAAAATAAAATTATAAATTAAAATTAAATATAAAATATAATAAACAAATATACAATAATATGAATTTATGAATTATTTTATTGCACTTTATTCTACATGATAAATATTTTAAATTATCATTATTATCACAGTTATAGAAAAATATGAAAGAAAAAAGATAAATGGCTTAAAATGTATAATATATCGATAATCATAATTTTTTTTGCAAATGCAATAGTATATTTGTATTTTGCAAATACTAATATTTTAAATGAAAACTTTGGGTAATAAAATTATAGTTTGAAACAGTATAGATCACTTTATATATATTACATAATATATATTATAAAATTATAATAAATCATTTCTTTATAATTTCTTTTATTTTCTATTTTTTAAAACTTAAAAACTTAAATAAGAATTTAAATTATTTTTAAATCATATATCTTTTTTTAAAATTAATCTTTCAAAAATATTATAACAAATATATTAATATTCTACATATGTAGTGATAATTATTACATTATGTATAGTGATGCAAAATTAATTATATTAATTGATTATATTATATTACAAAGAAATTTATCTAAATCAATATTTCTAATAATATTTTTAATGAAACTTCATAAATATATAAAAAATAATGAATTATACATAAAACAATTTTTTTAACAAAACATCTTTAAAAAAATCAATGCAAAGTTTTTATTTTAGTATTATTTTTTTTAGTTTATATTTTTATTTTTTAAGTTTAACTTTAAATATTTTTTAATAAGAGAAGATCTTTTTACAAGATAGAATAAAATTTTTCATACAAAAAGTATTTTGTTTTTAATACTATATTTTTCTATTATAAAAAATATTTCTAGACAACATTATCTCCAACATATTAAAGATATTTTATAATCCTTTTATATGTATTTTATATAATCTTATGACTTTATATATATATATATATATATATATATATATACACCTATAATCTTTGTTCTAATTTAAACTTTCATTAAAATTAGAATTACTAGATTAATAATATATAATAATAATAATATATAAATATATAATAATAATTCATTTTCTTGTAATATAATATATAATTTTTCATTTTAATCAAATTATTTTTTGCTTGTTTATTATTGTTTATTGTTTATTATTTATTATTGTTTATTATTTAGATATTAAATATTTTATTAAACAATTACATAAAAAACAATAATCAATAAACAACAATTAATTATAAATAGATGAAAACATTATTTCCAAAGACATTATTATTCTAGTTTTAATTAAAAACTTTTAATAAAATTTAAATTATTAAATTTAAATTTATCAAATTTATCAAAATTTTTTTTCTTTTAATATTATTATTTAAGAATTAATGATATATTTTATTTATTATAATTTATTTTTGTTATATTATATAAAATAATATAATAGTTTTATTTATTTAAAATATATCATATTTTATTATGTTTTTTTTCTAGAATTTTATTTTATAAAATGGAATAATTCAGTTACTAATAAATTATATTCAAAAATAGTAAAAGTAAAATAAATCATAAGAATTGACAAAAGAATATAAAAACATATTTTTTAAATTTTTTATTATATTTTTATTTTTATACATTAAAAGCATAACACTATATTTACATAATACAATTTAAAATTTTGAAATAAAATTTTGAAAATTTTCTATAATCTAATTTTTTTTGTTATTATTGATTTTCATTTATATATATATATATATATATATACATGTATTTATTTAATTTCTTTCACTTAAAAATAGAAATCTTTATTTTTTTAATTATTCGCTCAACTTATTTAAAAGCTATTTATTTAAATAGTAATATTTTGTTTGGAAAATGATTTATTTTTTATATACTTAAATGAATATAAATATTTTAATAAATAAAAATTATTTATTTAAACTATAATTTTAAATCTTCCAAAAATTTATATAATTCTTTTATTACTTTATACATTTATTTTTATTATATTTTATATATTATTTTTATTTATTTAAATTATAATACTTATTACTTATAATATTTATATATTATTTACGTGACTATTAAAAATATAATTTGAATTTTAATTTCTTATTTATCTAAAATAGTATTTTTTATCTAGTGAAAACGATGTTGCCAATATTATGTTTATTATTTATTTGTATTTATTTGTATTGTATAAACTATTATGTACGTAACTGAGTATATCTATTAAGAAAGAAATAAATTTATTCCTAAATATTTTCATTCCTTAATAAATGTAATTAGATACTATAGAAACAATAAAAATAATATATAATAATAATATTTAATAATAATAATACATATTAAAATTTAATATAAATTATTTTAATATATATATATATAAGTCTATATAGAAATGATTTAATAATAATATATTTTTAGAAAAAATTTCAATTGTATTATTTTATTTATTTATTTCAAAGTCTTACTTCATTATAAAATATATAATTATATTATAAATTCAAGTATAATTGAAGTAAAATATAGTTAATAAAATATAGTATAAATCACTCTTTATTCGTATGTTGAAAACATAGACCAGATGGAGTTACTTGTCTAGTGAATTCTTTAAAAGTTTTGAGGTTATAGCAATTTTCTACAAGGACAACATTATCGTGATATAGCGTTGTTTAACCAGAAAATCGTCCTTTCATTTGGACGAAAGATAGACTATTAAATTAATTATGTGAGCAATTAAAGCTCACTGACTAATTCTATGTCGATGATATGTCGGCTTCAAACAATATTAAAATAATGCAAGCATACAGATTGGCCTATCTGGCCGTCTGACAAATATGAATTTATGGAATAATTTTATAACTTTAATAATCGATCATGGTCAAGGAAAAACCAAATTCAATCCGTATTTACGATTCAGAAGGTTATAGACGTAGAGCTGCATGTATCTGCGTTAAAAATGATCTTGAAGATGAGGTAAGCCAGCAGATGGCACTTGATATTTTTTCCTTCATTAATGCTGTATTTCTATTTTAATATCAATTATTTTATTATTATATTTTTTTCTAATGTGAAATAGGTATAAATAATAGGTATAAATTTTTATTTAATTTATGATATAGGTACTTTTGGTTACATCCAGTCGTAGACCTGATAGTTGGATAGTACCTGGTGGAGGTGTTGAACCGGAGGAAGAACCTGCAGTAACAGCATTGCGAGAAGTTCGAGAAGAGGCTGGTGTTTTAGGACAATTAGGCAGATGTCTTGGTATATTTGAGGTATTAATAGGTTTTCATATAAAATATAATTATTTGTTTAATATATATAAAGTATATATATAAACATAATATATAAGAGAAATACTAATATATTTAACAAAGGAAAAAGTTGTTAAAATAATTTTTTTTTAGAATGTGGAACACAAACATAGAACACAAGTATGGGTTATGAGAGTAACCGAAGAATTGCCAGAATGGGAAGATTCACGCACTATTGGTCGAAAACGAAAATGGTTCTCTATTCCAGAAGCCTTGCTTCAGCTTGCTCAGCACAAGCCCGTCCAACGTTCTTATATACACAGCCTCCACAATACTAATCCTCGACATAATCCTAATATTTCACCATCTCACCATTCACATACCACTGTAACATCTATTCAATTAATGAATAATTCTAGTAACAATCCTCATTTAAACAAACATAGCTAATATTAAATACCATCCATTTGCGTGAACAATTGCTATTGTGTTAGATATTTGTTACTGCTCCTTTTCTTTCATATAGTTATAACAATTAAAAAAGTTATATTTTATATTTAAAATGTACATTCTCTTTTTCTTATTTTTCTTTCCATTCTTTAATCTTTTTTATTTATAGTAAAATCTCGGTGGACCTTATTAGTATAACTACTAGTACTATTATTATATAATTATTGCTATTATTACTATTACTACTACTATTATCATCAATATTGCTATTCTACTATTAATATTATTATTATATTACAGATACTATTATTATTATTTTTATTAATATTAATATTAATATTATTGTTGTTGTTGTTATTCTTATTCTTATTCTTATTCTTATTATTATTATCATTATCATTATCATCATCATCATCATCATCATCATTATCATCATCATCACCATCACCATTGTTATTGTTATTATTATTGTTATTATTATTGTTGTTGTTATATTATTATTATTATTATTATTATTATTATTATTATTAATTTTTATTGTTATATTGTTATTATTTTATTATTATTATTATTATTAATTTTTATTCTTATTATATCATTGTTATTTTATTGTTGTTGTTGTTGTTGTTGTTATTATTATTCTCATTATTATTATTACTATCATTGTCATTATCATCATCATTATCATTGTCATCATCATCATCATCATCATCATCATCATCGCCATCGTCATTCTCGTCATTATTATTATTGTGATCATTATCATCATCATTAATTGCAATCATTAATTTCTTTCTTATCATTAATATTATATTTATTCATATAAAATAATTAAAAACTGGTCCATAGGGAGCAGTTTGTTTAACTTAGTTCTTACTTTTATTAATTTCAGGGAAATATTTCATAAATAAGTACATAATTTTCATACGTAAAGTGGATGGTGTTTTATGTAAAAAAAACAAGTTCCATAATTAGAATATTTCTCTCATGTTGTTTAAATATATTCAAAGAATGTTATAAAATCTCACAATGAAACACATATCTTCAAGAATTTCTTTTAAAAAAAAAATTTTGTTGTTATGATTATGCTTTGAATTTGTTTGTGTAACAATTACAACATTTTACATATTATTAATAGTTTATAGACTGAATCTTTTCCAAAATTATACTAAGGATTGTTTAGAATTATAAAAAAAGTAAAATTTTTCTTTATATAGTAGTCCAAATAAACTATTTCAAGCTGTTTTCTAAAAAATTAATAAAGATATTAATTTCATTTTTTTCTTAAATTAAATGGCTAATTCTTTAGTGCAACAAATTTGTTAGGTAATTTTTAAAGAAAAAAAAGAAAATCTCTTTATACTTTTTAAATAAAAGATTATATATTTTTGTTTCTTAGATAACTTTATCAACTAAATAACATTTAATTGTACTATGTTTTTATTTTATACATAATTATAGAATTATGAAAAAACATCTTTTTTCTTTAAGGAAATCTTTATTAAGTGAAAAAAAAGCAAAAAAAGAAATAAAAAATATTAAGAATTATTTTATCATATTCTTATATATATTATTCAATTTGATAAAAAAATTTATCAAATAGAATTATTTAAAGACCAAAAAATTAATACTTATTATTTAAAAAAATTTATGGAATATTTTTTTTTTTCCTTAATATTTATCTTAAAAAAATTTGTTACATGCAAAGATTAATTTTGTATTCTGTCTTCTGAGAAAACAGCTTGTAGCATTTTATTTTATATTACTTTGTATATGTCATTAAAAAACATTAGTACGAAAACTATTTAATGTAAAATGAAATATAAATATGTGATTGTATCATGAATTTTTTAAATTTCATTTTTTGTAATTATATTTAAATTTTTTATAACTTTTCAAATCTCATTACTTAAATGTTATTATAATTTCACTGTTATTAATATCATTAATTTTATTGTTCCATATTGATTCGCACAAAAAGTTGCCAATAAAATGCAATGAAAAAATATTCCAAAAATTTGAACAAAGTAGTCAGTTTCATAATTTATATGTATAGACTTTGCGTTTTCGGATATTGTCATCACGTGCACACATATACGAAGAGGTAAATTTCTAAAAAACCTATTAATAAATTTCTACAACATCCCATTCTTTTTAGATAATATATTAAATTAAAAGATCATAAATGATAATATGAGAAAATGTTTATTATATTTTTATATATTATTATATTATTTCCTATATAAGGTTAAGTTAATTTTAATTAATTTTTTTTTATAAATGTTTAATTATTAAAATAATTATTAAATAATTATTAAAATATTTTTTTTATTATTCTTTTTAAGATATTATTTTTTTTTTTTTGTATAAAGAAATTCATAAAAAAAAAATGGAATGTGAATCAATGCAAGAGATTGATGAGAATATAGAAGAAAGTAGCAATGATAGTGACAAAGATTCTACAGAAAATGATGAAGTACAAAAAAAAAAAATATATCTTCCTGGAAAGCCTTTGAAAAAAGAAGAAGAACTTGTGGTAGATAAAACAGCATATCGAATGTTACATCATGCACAATCTGGTGCTCCTTGTCTTAGTTTTGATATAATTTTGGATAATTTAGATAATAACAGAGAAAATTATCCATTATGCATGTATCTTGTGGCTGGAACTCAAGCTGCTAAAACACATATTAATAATCTTCTTGTTATGAAGATGGAAAATCTGTATGATATAAAGAACGATTCTGATGATGAATCAGATGATGATGAATTAAATGATGAAGATCAAAATAAACCAAAAATGTTTATTGCACCAATAAAGCATCAAGGTTGTGTCAATAGAATTAGGTAAATATATATTTTTATTATTTTTTTATACTTTTCAATCATAACAGTAATTTTTTTAGGAAATAAAATTTATTATTAAATAAAATAAAATATTATTAAGTGATATATGTGTTATTAGAAAAAATTAGAAAAACAATAATTAAGAAAAATAGAAAATTTAATGATTAAATGAAATATTATGATATATAAATATATAATATATAAAAAATAAATTGATTGAAAGAAAGAAAATATATTAAAAGATAAATTAATAAGATATAATAAATAAAATAAAATAAAGAAATAAAAAAAATAAAAAGAAGATAAATCATATATAGTAATGAAATAATTTATAAATTTTTGTATGGAAAAATGTTTTATAAAAATTATATAATATAGAAGAAAACAATTTAGTATTATTAATTTTTTTGCAAGAAAATATATAAAATAGAACATATAAAGATTAATTTCACTTTTTTTTTGGAATTTTTATTTGAAATTTATTTTATTTTTAATATATTAATATAAATGATATTACATTATATACAGATATTACATTAAATATCCTAATTATTTTTTATAAAAAATTATTAGGATATTTAATGTAAATATCTTTTATATAATAAGGTTAAAATTTACGTTATTAAATTAATAATTTGTAATATATAATATAATATATAATGTTCTAATAAATGTTAATTAAATTTATTTATTAAGTTATAAGTATTTTAATTTAATTAAGTTAATTAAATATGTATTTAATAATTATTAAATAAGTAATTTATTTGCATTATATGAAAATAATAAATGGCTGGATGATGAAATTAAAAAAAGAAATAATAGATAAGAAAAAGTTGACATTGATTGAGTTGAAAAAAAAATTCAATAGACAAAATAATAAAAAGATATAAATAATGGCAAAGCATTGGATTAAATCTAAAAAAAAAAATAAATGCTATGAAATTATTTTTAATAAGATATTATTAAATTAAATATGTGAATATTGAATTATAACTGAATCCAAAAGAACATGACAAAAAAAAAACAAGAATATGATTATAAATTATCTATTAAAAATTTAAATTTAATATGAAGTGAAACAAAGATAGAATAAGATTATTCTCTCATAATTGTCTTCTTACTGTTTCTATTTTGCTTCATTAATAAATTGGTTATAATTTAACAAATAAACCTATATGATTTTTATATATCAACTTTTGTGTTTATTTTAGTCTAAAATCAAACCTATATATCTCAAGAATATATTAACATCATTATAAAAATAATTGTAAGATTAAAACCACAAAGATTATATTTAGAAATTGAATAGAATAAAAATAAACATTTAAATAAGGACAAAAGTATTTTTTTTTGACTAATATAATGAAAATGGAGAAAAATAAGTGGTCATATGCTCAAAGAATAAATGAAAAAGTTAATTATAATATAATAAAAAAAATAAATAAATTATACAACTAAAAAAAATTGAATAAGTTATTATGCAATCAAAAAAATTAAAAAAAAACTTATATCATATAAAATTTGAAAGCAAAAAAGAAAAACATAGATTAAAAGACTAAAAAAATATTTTTAATTTTTATTTTTTTAAGTTTATAATTTTAAATTGTTATTATTATATATAGTATATATAATAATATATATTATATATCATTATATATTATATAATATATATATATATATATTATTATATATTATATTATATTATTCAAAAACTTTATTGTATGAATGATAAATAAATTATTAATTAAAATATATTTATATTTAAAATATATTTTGTTTGAATAGATGTACAAGAATTGGCAAAACAACTTTAGCAGCAAGTTGGAGTGAATTAGGTCGTGTACATATTTGGAATTTAGATAAACAATTAAATGCACTTGATAATGATGAATTACTTCGAACATATTGTAAAAAATATGAGAAAAATGATGAGAACATCAAACCATTATTTAGTTTTAAAGGACATCTTTCAGAAGGATATGGACTTGATTGGTGTTCAACAGAAATAGGCATGTTAGCTTCTGGTGATTGTAAGGGTAATATCCATATATGGAACATTAATGATAATGATAATTCAACAACATGGCATGTTGATCAAAGACCTTATAATTCACATGCACCATATAGTGTTGAAGATATTCAATGGTCACCAAATGAAAAACATGTACTTGCTTCATGTTCTGTTGATAAAAGGTATGATTCTAATTAAATTTATAAAAAAAGTTTATAAATTTAAAAAATATAAATATAAAATAATTTTATAAATTTCTATCGAATTTATACTAAATTAATGTATATTTTATCACTTTAATACTACATGTTCTTAGTATATTTTTATATAATTTTTATATAAATTTTATATTTAACAGTATTAAAATTTGGGATACAAGAGCAAGTCCACAATCTGCCTGTATGTTAACAGCATTTGGTACACATACTGCTGATGTTAATGTTATTTCATGGAATCGTAAAGAAACTCAGTTTCTTATATCTGGTGGTGATGATGGTTTGATTTGTGTATGGGATTTACGTCAATTTGGTTCTAATGGTTCAAGTCCATTAGCTATATTTAAACAACATATTGCACCTGTTACAACAGTAGAATGGCATCCTCAAGAAGCTACTATATTTGCTTCTGGTGGAGCTGATGATCAAATTGCTCAATGGGATTTATCAGTAGAAGCTGATGAATTAGAAGAGATAGAACATAGTGAATTAAAAAAATTACCACCACAATTATTATTTATACATCAAGGTCAGACTGATATAAAAGAATTACATTGGCATCCTCAATGTTCTGGTACTATAATATCAACAGCTCATTCAGGATTTAATGTATTTCGTACAATTAGTGTATAATAAATCTATTTTTTTAAGAATATAATATATATAAAATAATTTCTATAATTATGATATTTTTTATATTATCTTCATTCATAATATTAAGTAAGAAAATACTTTTAAGAATCTATTTTTTCATGTTTTACTTTATTACTTGATTCTTCAGAACTAAATAGAAAACTTGAAAAATAATTCTAGATTATTAAAATATTAAAAATATTGATTAATATTTATTTATTAAGTTATAAATAATTTAATTTTTCATTAAATAAAGCGAGAATAGTCATAAATATAATATTTATTTTATTGCCATTTCATTTCTAATGCAAAATTAAATTATAATTTTAAAAATAATTTAATAATAATTTTCTATTATTAAAATATTATTTTTCATACATTAAGTTTTAATTTTATTTCATTCAAACGCTGTATATTGACAATTTCATTTTAATATCTTGTATCATTAAAAAATTTTTGAATTTTGAGTGTTAATTTTAATACAATAAATAAAAAGAAACAATTTTTAATTTAATTTATAATTAACTGAAATTATATCAAAATTAACTATTTATAATTCATAAATTTCTAATATAATACATAAATATACAAATAAATTCCTGATTATTCTTGCTTTAATCAATCTTTGTTTTAAATGATTACATTTTAAGATATAAATATTTAAAAATTTGGAAATAATTGAGCAATAGAAAAATTATAATTATCAGTATATTCTGATTTATTTTTCATTAAGTAAATTTTTATCTTATTGATCATTTAAACGATTTTTTTATTTTATATTAGTTATTAATCATAGATATATTTTTTTACTTTCAAATTAATTAGTTATTTATTTAATTCTGATCTTAGAGCTAGTTAAATCAGGATCTTGCTTGAATACTATGTATGAAGAAATGAATTCATATAATAATATAAAAGCTCTTAGAGTAATATACAAGATAATCATAATATAAAATATAATTGAAATAATCAATTTTCTTATTTATTTTATAAAATTTTTTATTTTTGTCAAATATATATAATAATATTAGAATGAAGGTATTAATATAATATATAAAATACTAATATATGATTTATTAGTATATAAGATTTAATGATAATAAATGTCTTATTGTTGGTCTACCATGAGGACAACTCCAAGGATTTTTCATTTGTGCCATTTGAGCAATTAATTTTTGCATATCACTATTATTGAGAGCTTTACCAATCATAACTGCTCCACGACAAGCTCTTGATGCTAACATTTGTCTTACTCGACTTGGACGAAATATATTTTTTTCTTTATTTTCTACACCGCCTTCTCTAATAAGAAAAATCAATTCTTCAATATCTTCTTGTCCAAATTGCCAATAACCACTAACTGGTATTCCTGTGAGTTGAATACGATGACCAAATTCAGCTAAAGTATAAAATATTTTTAAATTATATTTATTATATATTTTGTATATGAGTGAACAGTCTTAATTTATTATATTATTTACCTTTAGAATTTATTTTAAAAAAAAAACCATTATCTTCAAATGTTTTTTGATGTTCAATTAATATTGTTTCATTAACTGCAGAAATATTTAAAAATTTAGGAATAATCAATTTTTGAGTTTTTAATTGAGTTTCATTATTAAGTTTTTCAAAACGATATTTTTCATCACTAGCATGTTGATCAATAATAAAGAGATCTTCTTTTAAACGTGTTATTATAAAACCAAGATTAAATTGACCTATAATCTCCATCTATAATATATTTTTGTTTTAGTCTTCAAAATTTTTATAAAATAATAAAAAATAAATTAAAATTTATATAATTTAATAAAATATAAAATCTGTAACCTTGAAAAAAGAATCTTTTGTTAATTGTGTTTTCAATTCATTCTCAGCCTTTGAATTTTCATTTGCTTCCATTTTTGCCTTAAATTTGATTGTTGTATTTGAAGTCACATATTTCGGTAAAATATTTTGTTTTTCTTGAAGTTTTTGTTTTATTGTTAAAATGCTTATTGGCATTTCTATGCTATTTAATATTTTCATGTCATATGATATATTATTTTGTGAATTATCATATTGAGTAATTTTATTTTCATTATCACATTGTATATTTTGTTTTATTATATATTTTATATCTGATATTTCATTTAATTTATGCAATCTTTTTATTGATCGATCTTCATTTGTAGGTGAAATTGTTCTTTTTATTCCAAAATTTAATTTAGATAAAGGATTTATAGTTAAATTTCCTTGTAATTTATCCCACTTAGATATTAAACTATATTTTAAAGTTGCTAAAATTAAATTTTGTTGTGTGCAAAAAATAGTTCTTTTATTTGGAGTAACATTAATATCAGTTGAATATTTATTTAATTTTAAATTCAGAAAAATGAATGGATATTGTTTATTATTATATTTATGATAAATTTGATTTATTAATTTATTAATTTTTATTAAATCACATGGACGACCATTTATATAAAAAAACTGTCTATCAGAAGTAAAACGTCCAACATCATGCTCACAACTACTAATATAGCAATCCCATTCAAAATCTACAATTATATTATTTGGTAAATTGTATTCTTGTAATGTCAATTCATCAGGGGGTAATAATTCAATTTTAATAAGTCCATTTGAAGATTTTTTGCCAAATATTATATTAATATTATTTAAAATATTACTAGAATTAACAGTATTAACTACAAGATTAGAAGCTTTGCCTGAGACAGAATTAGTACACGTTATTTTTGTTTCAGTAGAAATCAAGCAATAACTGTACAATATTTGAATAGCACGAATATATTCTTTTTTAAGATTTCTTTGAAATTCTTTTACTCTTACAGGAAGACACTTAAATATATTTTTCACATGTACAGTTGTTCCTATTTCTCTTGCACATGGTTCTTTTTTTTGTAGCAAACCATTATGATCAAATTGTAGTTTAAAACCATATTCACTTGTGCAATGTCTTGTAATTATACTTAATTCAGCTAAGGAACAAAGTGAACTAAGAGCTTCTCCTCGAAACCCAAAAGTATTCACTTCTGTTAAATCTGAAAATTCTTGAAGTTTAGAAGTATGATGTTTTAATCCTGTAAAATAAAATGAAACATAAGTATAAGTATAAAGTGTGTGTGTATATATATTATAATATATTAGTATATAATATACTAATATATTATACTGATATATTATACTATATAATATACTGACACTATTGCAAAATATAATAGTATTCATAATTTTTAAATCATTTCAAATCTATCAAAAAAAGATAATATACAAAGTTAATTAATCCTTTAATCTTCCTTAGTATAAATTCAAATAATTAAAATAATCGCAAAATAATATTATTATTAATATTACATATAATATATATATATATATATTATTTTTATATAATATTAATAAAATTAATATTTATTCTTTTAATATTTTAAATAAATAAATTATATATTTATTTTATATATTTTAAATAAATTAATCCAATAATAATTTAGATTTTGTTTAATGTACTATAATAAGAATTTTCAAACTTGTAATGTATTATAATTTAAATTGTATTATAATTTTTGTTTAATAATAACATTTTAGATTGCTCTGAATCAATGAAAAAAGAAAAAAATATTTTATGATCGCAATCATATATTTATCATATATTTATTATTTTTTCATTTCATTATATTTTTAAAATATTTGAAATTTTGTTATAAAATAACTGATATAATTTGCTTTTTGTAAGAATTATATTTAAAAATATGTTATTATCTATTATTAAAAAGATAAAATAGATTACTTTTAATGCAAAATATAAAATTGAGTACATAATTATAAAAAGCTTTTTTTCTACTTTCTTTATTTTGTTTCATCCAATTATACAATTTATTATTATTGTAATTTTATACAATTTCTATTCTTTTTGTCATGTTATATTTATGATTTTTATATACATATATTTGTGAAAAAATTGAATTGTAATCGAATTAAGAATATTAGCCTTTTTAAATTTATAATAGCAACTAATAATTTTTTTTCTAAATAATTTATAATTTTTTTAAGTAAATAAAAGGTTTTTATAATAAAATAAAAAAATTCAAATATAATAATTCAAATATAATAAAATAATAATAATTTTAAATTAATTTTAAAAATAAGAATGAAAATGGAAAATATTTTGCAAAATATGATTTCAAAATAATCATAAAGTATAATTATTTTTCAACTGAGAAGGATCTTTTGATATTTATATAGAGTATGGTGATATAATTATATTAAACAGTAAAATGAATATTATTAATCAAAATTATCAATTAAAAATAACAGTAAAAACTTCATAGAGAATATTATGACTAAATTGAAAATCATTAATTTAGATAGCATATAAAAAAATTTCTTCTCTTTTGCTTTTTAAATTTCAAAAAATTAAAAAAAAACAATCATTTTTCCAAAAAAAGAATAAAGTTATAGAAAAGTTATCTTCTTTCCGATTTTGATAATTTTTAAATATAAAATATAAAATTCTTTTTATACTTGTACATATATAGATAGCGATCAATTAGTGAGATATATTTGAAAGAAAAGATTATTATTATTTATAAAATTTCATCAATATCTATAATAGCATGTGCATAAAAAAATATTATTTATTTTTTGTTAATAATGGTATTTTCTTCCTTTTATTTTTCTATTATAAATATCAAATAATTTTTGTTTTTAATATGATGTAATGTATATAATTTGTTATTAATTCTTTTTTTTTCAAAAAAACAATAATTTTAAAAATGTTCTGTTACGAAATACGAAATACCCAAATTTAATATTTAATTTGTATATGAAAAATGTATAATTTAGTCACATCGAAGAATTACATAGATAAATCTATAAATATAAACAATAAAATAAATTCATATATCCTATTTGATTTTGTTTTAGAATCTTGTTTTATAATATTTATAAATATAATACGAAATAATAATACGAATAATAATACGAAAGAGTTATTTCAGAAAATGTTTCAATCTCTGTTGAAAATAGACATACGATAAAAGTACTTTGTAGCTGAAAACATATATATAAGATCTTTTATGCAAAAGATTGAATTGAAAACTATAATGTTTTTAATTTTCATATAACATTTTATTTTTTAGCAAAATTGTGTATTTTTAACTTCATAAAAATTTTTTCAAAAATTAATAGATGCATTTTTGATTTTAGATTCGTGTTTAAAATAAAAAATATTACTAGAATCATCTAATGGATATCATAAAATAAAATAAAAAATTTTCTTCGTTGGACAATGGTCGATAAAAAATTATATTTTCAAAAAGCATATATTTTGAATTGATCTAAAATTTGAAGTTGACGGAGATATACTCTAAATCTAAAAATTTATTTTTTTTCCTAGATATTAATAAAAAATTTATAATATAAAAAACAAAAATAAGAACAAATAATATATTGAATTTTGCCTATATAATAGTTGTAATTAATTTTATTCATCGAATATAGAATAGAAGATATAATTTAGTAACAATAACAATTAATTAATAATCTTAATAAAGTGTCTCAAATAGAATTGATTATATTGATTATATTGATAACTTCAGTCAAAAAATATTTTAATGAAAGTATTAATTTAATATAAGAATATTCATTATTTGTAAATATATATATATTTAATGTATTAAACAATATAATTAAATATAATTTGCTACAGAATATTAAAAATATTAACTAAATTTAAAATAAATTATTAAATAATATTTTTAGAATTGGTTAAGGAAGATTTTTTGTTTCTTATTATGCAGTATTCAAGATTAATAATCGTATTGTTATATAAAAATAGAAAAATAGTTTTAATTTAGGCTATAATATATTTTCTTTGTCATTTTGCAGATAATCAGTTATGCTAAAATAATCATAATATCACTAATATTTTATGTAGAACATCTACAGAAGAATCATCGCATTACGTCATTGGTGACGTTGACACTCGATAACTGTTGTATTATAAAGACAATTAATATTAGTTATATTTGTACAAATAGAATGCTATATATTGAATCAAAAATTTTTTATTAATATTTTAAAAATTAATAAAAATTCAAAATTAAAATTTTAATTTTAGACTCTACTTCTTTTCCTTTCCATTTTTCTAAATTTCATGCTAATCATGTAATGTAAATATATGTTTTTCAGAAGAATTTCATAAAATTTGTTGATATCAAAGATATTTTTTTAAGAAGATTTTTTTCTGATTTTTTAACAATTTAAATGTCCTAATCTACATTATCAAATAATCAAGTAAAGAATAAATGACAGCTCATATTAATTATATAAAATATGAATATTAAGAAAATCAATGTAAAGAAAATTGTAATATTTACTCCTTTATTGACAATATTGTATATCTGGATTAGTGGACATTCATAAAAAATAATTCACTTAAATTCAAATTCAGTTTTTTTTTATGTATTATATTCTAAAATAATAATTATTAATTATCAATTGGTAATAATTATCAATTATTAATATCAAGGATATTTTATTGAGAATTTTTTTTATTAATATATCGATAATATTATTAAGATGATTGTTTATGAATAAAACTGACTAGTTTTTATTTTTTCGAAATTATCAAATTAAAATATATTATTATACATATATTATTAAAAGCATTATTTCTAATTATTTAAAATAAAAATGAATAAATTTTATTGAAGAACTATGATGGTCACTTCAATCACTTCTATTTATGCTATTAATATTTAACGATTTTGAGTATTTTGAACATCTCAAATATTCTCAAATCATTAATTTATAGATAATTGTTAACAACATTTTATAATTTTAAATAAGAAAAATTTGTAGTTCTATTTAATCATTTCATCACATAATCTATTCAATTGTTATCGATATCTTAAGAATATAATATATATATCGAATTATTGATATTTATCATAATGATATCAATTATCATAAATCTATTATTCTTTTCATTATGAAGATAAAAAGTCTCAGAAATCATAAATCAAATTTTAATTGTTTTTTAAAAAATCAAAATTTTAATAATTTTTAAATTGATTTTATTTGCAATATATTAATATTTAAATAAAAACAGCAAATGTAATAAATCATATTGTCTATTTATTATTTTTATATATATAAATTTTTATATTTATGTATTATTTTTATATTTATAAATTATTTTAATTAGAATTAGTTAAACGAAATTTTTCGTTACAATATGCACGAGTTACGAGATGCATATTTCTTATTCATTATTCTCTCTCTAGATTAAAAGAATAAAATGCTAATATGAGATTGATAGTTTAATTATTTTCTACGTTTCGAAATTTTAATCAATCAATTTATTTTTAATACTGAGTGAATATTAAGAATAAAAAAAAACATGATGGCAATGTACAAAAATATTTGATTAATCTTACATATAACGATGTAAAAGAAAATTATAAATTAGCCATGAAATACACTAAAATTCAATAAAGAATTTAATGGAAAACTAGTAGGTACACAAAAGCTTGCAAAATAAACCAACAAATCAAAAATTGATATTGCAATATATTCATCATATAAAAGATTGTTCCCATATCCATTGATATAAAGAAGAACAAATTGTTCCATCGAATAGTTCGTCGAAAAGAATTAATTATCAATATGATGAATTCAAGAAAAAAATTTATAAAAATCATCATTTATAAAATTTATATCATGTATAAAATAAATAGAGCTGTAAAATAATTTTATATAATTTATTTAAAAATCGTGAATATGAAAATTGCAAGTAAATTACATTTATTATTTGTCGAACAAATAAATGAGATCAATAATGTAATTCTCAATTCCTGGTTATAATATATTATGATAAAAAAATATCTTTAATTGAATTTTTCAACATAAAAATATTAAAAATACCATTTTTATTTATGAAAATTATTTATGAACAAATAACACACTCCAGAAAAGTTTGCAAATATAATTTGTAGCATCCAATTGGTAAAAATTTCATTGAATAATATATATATATATATATTATAATATATTATTTAATTAGAGCTTTCAAATACAATGAATTTTATAAGATTTCTTATTATTATTATTATATAATTGATTTTAATTTCAATAAGCTATTATATGCAAATCTAGTGAATAAAATTGAGCATTATGTCCATCTTTGCCCTTAAAATTAAATTATAATATTAATTAATTGCTAAATTGATCTATGTGAAAATCTTGTTTTTGTCATTTTTGTAGATATTGATTTCATTATTTATAATAAATTCTGATATATTTTTTTTATCCATAATTTTCTGCTAAATTTCATCAACACACAATGAATATCGTAGAAATAATACATGGACAATATGATTTACTGCATATTTAATTTCTTAGCTCATTATAAATAAAATCAAATTAGAGAAGAATTATTAAGAATTATTAAAACTTTGACATTATTTTCTAAGGAAATAATAGATATTTAACCTATAAATATATTAAAATTTTAAATACATTTTAAATTTTAAAATCAAGATTAATTTTGCATAATCTTTTTTTTTACAAATGTTTAATAACAATTAAACATTTATTAGTATATTATCTTATAATATATACTAATGTTATACTTATGTTTTTTAATCATTTCTCAAATATATACTATAAGACTAATAAATCTAATATTAATACATCTAAAGCTTTTTATATTTATTTTCTTAATATCATACTTTTCATAATATGTATTTTCAAATTTGATCTTAAATCAAAATTGATTTTTTATACTTTTTCCTCCTATTTTTATGATAATCATAATTTCGCTCCTATTTTACAATATCTGCATTTTGAATAAATTAAAAAAAGTTTAGATGATAAAAATTTTTAAACTTAAAAATATTATTTCTTTGATTTAATAATTATTTAGAATAAGAAAATAAACAAATAAAATATTTCCAAAAATAAAATATTAAAAAAATTAATAATTTAATTATGAAATATTTTTTAAATATTTTTTTAATATCAAAATTTTTATTAATTATTTTTATACAGAATAATGAGTTATATTAATTAATGTATTAAAAAATTAAAAAATTCATTTAAAAAATTAAAATATATTCTTTTTTTCTTAAAAAAAAAAAGATATTTTGAATATAATAATTCTGCTAAAAAAAATTAGTTTTATTCATTAATTTTTCTAATAATAATTCTTTAAATAGATTTAAAAATCATTGTTATGCATGCATTTTATATTTTATATCATTATCTATAATTTATATCTTTTCTTAAATTTTTTTTTTTTCTTTTTGGATGTTTTTCAATTATTTCTCAAGTTAATCAATTTTAAATTAAAAATTATTTTATTTTTATAAATTTTCAATATTTTTAATGAAAAATATATATATTATAATAAATTATAATAATAAAATATATATATTTATATTTATATTTATAATATATATAAGATATATAAATTATATAATATATATTTATAAATATACCTAATCCTTCAAAATCTTGTTCTAAGATACCACTTCCATTATCACTGACGGTAATACATGTCTTTCCATAATCTGTTAATTTAATATCAATTAATGTAGCATTACTATCTAAACTATTTTCCACAAGTTCTTTTAAAGCAGTTGCAAGATCAAGCACCACCTAAAAAAAATTTATATATAAATATATATATATTTATATGTATATAATATGTTTTCTTATATAAAATATAAAAAAAATTCAAATGTAAATATAATAATAAAAAAAAAATTCTTTTAACATATACTGATTTTATTTTTGAAATATAAATTCTTTGATAATATACTAAAATTTTATAATGCATAAACAAAATATATAAATATATAGTTTTTTTGCAAGATTTAAAAACCATAGAAAAAAATTAGTAAATATTAGTATGTATTATATTATGCATGAAATAATATTGAATATAATAATAATTAACAAATTTATTATGAACAAGTTTAAAAATGATTTCACAAGCAATTTTTTAAAAAAGTATATAAACTTTATAGTTTATATTACAACATAAAATTAATTATAATTCAAAAATAAAATCAGATTTTATATATATATATCATTTAAAGAATTAAATTGAAAAAAAATATTTAAACTCTTCATATTATATATTAAATGAATTAATAATTCATAATAATTTAAATCAAAATATATAAAATAAATATACATATATTTATATATGAATATAAATATGCAAATAAAAATAATAATCTTTATATCTTATAATTTTTTTGTATCAAAAATTGTTATTATATAATAATGAAATATTTATAAATTATTTTTGGATCTCTAATTTATGGATCTCTATAATGAAATCTTCATTTAATAAATTTTTTTGAAATTAATATAATTCTAAAATTACTTATAATATTGATTTCTATTATATCTTATTATATTAATTAATAATATAATTTAAAATTAATTTTTAAAAAGATTATGAAATTAAAAAATTTCATTTATATGAAATTTGTATTTATATGTTATCTATAAAATATTTATTACTATATATGAAAAATTATTTTTTTATATTAATCTATTCCTTTTTAATTTACAAATTTTTTAATATTCTAATACATATAAATATTTTCTTTAATAAAAAAATAATATTAATATTTAAAAATTAAATATTTATAGGTTATCTTACCTGGCCAGAACAAATTTGATGAATTGTTTGTTTACTTATTACATTAATTTTTTTTGATTTTTCTGATGTTGAAATTGGTTCTGTCATTATTTAATAAATAATTATTTTAAAACAGAAAAATCAATTAATTAATCACTTACATATATTACATATATAATCGTTATAAGAATTATAGCAAAAACTAAATA